>NC_135234.1:753527646-753832765 GCF_051348905.1 Ranitomeya variabilis | reverse complement strand
CCAGATGACCTGGCCTCCACAGTCACCAGACCTGAACCCAATTGAGATGGTTTGGGGTGAGCTGGACCGCAGAGTGCAGGCAAAAGGGCCAACAAGTGATAAGCATCTCTGGGAACTCCTTCAAGATTGTTGGAAGACCATTCCCGGTGACTACCTCTTGAAGCTCATCAAGAGAATGCCAAGAGTGTGCAAAGCAGTCATCAAAGCAACAGGTGGCTACTTTGAAGAACCTAGAATATAAGACATATTTTCAGTTGTTTCACACTTTTTTGTTAAGTATATAATTCCACATGTGTTAATTCATAGTTTTGATGCCTTCAGTGTGAATGTACAACTTTCATAGTCATGAAAATATACAGAAAAATCTTTAAATGAAAAGGTGTGTCCAAACTTTTGGTCTGTACTGTACCTTGGAGAAGGCAGACACAGGGGGAGTAAGAAAAGTTGACGAATGTAGAAACAAAGAGTGGGAAGAAGAGGAGGAAAGATGGAAGAGAGAAACAATTTAGGTTAGAGCATGGGATAGACATTAAAATCTCCAAAATGGGGACAATGAAGCCCAACTCATGACACCGCCCAGGAACGCCCCATGGGGAGACACTTTTTGTTGGGGTCTAATTAAACTTTGCCCCGTTTGAGGTTTGGGTCACATGACTGTCCTGCCACAATCAGGCCTGGTGGCCAGGAGGTTATTTTACTGTTGACAGATGTAGTCACTGCTTCATCCAAAGGGAATAATCAGTGGAAGAAGAAAATAATGAGGAGAGAGGGCACATGAGGGCAGGAGACCCCATACTGGGCAGGAGACCCCATACTGCAGACAGTTATGAAGCAGAAGGTCCTGTGATCCATGAATGTATTCCTAGACTGAATTTCCTCTTGAGGTCTGACTGAAGAAATCGGTCAGTGTCCTGTAGTGTGGTGTGAGCGCAGTGTGCACTGTGCTGTAATCTGAGCTCGTGTTATTCTGTATTTATCTCATTACATGTAGATGACGCACTCCTGGATGATTTAGTCTCAACTTCTGCCAGATGCCATCGTCTGCAAAAACAGCCAAAAATTCCTCGCACTTTGTGGAAACATCTGAAGAATAAAATGCAAGCACACGTCATAAAGATGCCCAGAACAGCCACGTATAGGGAAACTCCAATGTTACATGCTCCATGTTTACCTGGCAACAGATGACTACACCAGTGTGGCGGTATGTAATGCCGCTATAAGGTGGAAATGCCGGGAAGAATGCAGCGCTCCCCATGGGGGCCTCAGAAACGGCTAAAAATCACCATGCCTGACATGGAATAAATAAGTGTATCCTCTAGTAAACAATCCTTAGATCTTTGCATTTTGTGTTCCTCAGATATTCCTCCTGGAAAATTATGAATAAATTGACAACTGGACGTTACCAGGGTGTCCGTGCCCAATCAGAGCCAAAATGTGTAGGATACACCCCCACAGGGGGAATGGTTACCACTACTGGTCAGTTTATTATCACAGAGGAACAGCACAATGCAGAATTATAAGGAAAGAAGATCCAAAATGGGGAATACTTTACTAAAACAGATGTGTTAGGAGATATGACAGTCCTCTAAAAGTGGAAAAGGAAGGAAGGAAGAAAGGAGAAATGATGGATGGAAGGAAGGGAGAAAGGAATGAAAGGAAGGAAGAGGTGGAGGAAGAGAGAAAGGAAGGAAATGAGGGAAAGACAAAGGAAGGGATAAATTAAATGGAAGGAAGTAATTAGAAAGGATGGCTGGATGGACAGATGGACAGAGAAGGAAAGGGTATGGGATGAAGAAATGAGGGATGAAAGGAATAGAGAGAGAGGAAGGAAGGGGCCATAGGAAGGAGAAATGATGGATGGAAGGAATGAAGGGAAGGAGGATAGAAGGAAGAGGGGAAGGAAGGAAGAAAGGAAGCAAGAGAGGGGAGAAGGAAGAAAGGAATTAGAAATCATGGATGGATGGATGGATGGATGGATGGATGGAGAAAGAAGGGGTATGGGAGGAAGAAATGACGAATCGATGGAAGGAAGGGAGAAAGTAATAAAGGGAAGGAGGATAAAAGGAAGAGGAAGAATGGAGAAAGTAAGGAAGGAAGGATGAAAGGAAGGGAGGAATGAATGAAAGAAGGAGGGAGGAAGAAAGGGAAAGAAGAAATAAAGAATGAGGAGAGACACAAAGGAAAAGAAGGAATGGAAAAGAAAAGGGAAGAGAAGATGGAAGAGATGAAAACTCAGAGGGAGATAGAGAGGGAGGGAGAAACAAAATAAGGAAGTGAGAAATAAATAGGAAGGGAGATAAAGAAAGAAAGGAAGGAGGGAAGAAAAAAAAGGAAGAAAAAAAAAGCAGGAAGAAAGATTTGACAAGGATTAGAGTTGTGGGTGTATAATTGCCCCCTATCCTAGGAGTGACTTTGGCTGGAGGACCCCTTTAGTGCTATGGGTAGATCTCTGACAGATCGCACATTGCACCAAGTAAAGAAAGCGACCTGCTTGGAGCATTATGCGATGGACTCGCTGGTTATGAAATTCCTTCACACGTTCCTGATCTCAGATTCCACGTCTCATCCCACATCATGCAGATACTAATGACTTGTCTATGGCTTCTGGGCTTCCAATTAGCAGTAAAAGCCACAGGTGCGAACGTCAACTCTCCAGACTCCAATTATAAAGGAGATGAACTGGTTAACATGTGGCTCACGCACTTTCAGAAGCCATAAACCAGTAAAGGAAGATGACTCCTGGTCTCCAGCCTTGGTGTGAGTTAGGAGAAGACCTGGGGTTGGGGCGAGCAGCAGGACACTTCTCACCTCTCTGCCCGGTGACTTTTTATACAGTAAATTAAATTAATGTATTATAAAACCCGCCAGGATTGATACAATTAAACCATTTCTACCCTTTCTATCTTCTGCCTCCTCTTCACCCGGAGAACTTGTTAAATTATGAATTTTATTAGCAGAAATGTGAGAGAAGAAAGAGGCTGACATCAGTCAATCACATTAATTATACTAATCTTTCCAGGAGCAGAAGAGGAAAATTCTTTGATACCTTTCTAGTTTGCTTTGCACAGATAGCTCTAATGTTCTATTATTGCAGATAATGGAATCAATTATCCAAACTCGATAAACTAAACTTCTACAATAAATTATCACATAATTACGGAGAAGGTTCTTCACCCTGGACAAAGATACTGTTCACCACAATGGCCATAGATCGAAATGTCTTGTTGGTGCCCAAAACCTTAAGATTAAACTTCTTCTAATCATCAGGGTAGTTTTTTTAGGTGCCACATTCCTTGCTGATTGATTCTTTATTATATCTTTATCCTACGAAACTCTAAACCATGCATGGACACAGAGGTAATGGTAAAATCTATCGGTAGTCACTAGCATGGTCAGACTGGCCCACCGGGAGATTGGAGAATTCTCCGGTGGGCCCACCCCCTCACCAGCACCAGACTCCTGCCTCCTTCACATTAGTGTCTGCTCTTTCCTGTTTTACGATGTATTGCCATGCATGGATATAGAGGTAATGGTATAATCTATCGGTAGTCACTAGCAGGGTTGGACTGGCCTACCGGAAGATCAGAGAATCCTCAGATGGGCCCTCCCCCTCACCAGCACCAGACTCCTTCACATTAGTGTCTGCTCTGCCCTGTATTACGATGTATTACCATGCATGGACACAGAGGTAATGGTAAAATCTATCTGTAGTCACTAGCAGGGTTGGACTGGCCCACAGGGAGATCAGAGAATTCTCCGGTAGGCCCTCCCCCTCACCAGCACCAGACTCCTTCACATTAGTGTCTGCTCTGCCCTGTATTACGATGTATTGCCATGCATGGATATAGAGGTAATGGTATAATCTATCGGTAGTCACTAGCAGGGTTGGACTGGCTTACCGGAAGATCAGAGAATCCTCCGATGGGCCCTCCCCCTCACCAGCACCAGACTCCTTCACATTAGTGTCTGCTCTGCCCTGTATTACGATGTATTACCATGCATGGACACAGAGGTAATGGTAAAATCTATCTGTAGTCACTAGCAGCGTTGGACTGGCCCACAGGGAGATCAGAGAATTCTCCGATGGGCCCGCCCTCTCACCAGCACCAGACTCCTGCCTCCTTCACATTAGCATCTCCTCTGCCCTGTGTTATGATGTATTACCATGCATGGACACAGAGGTAATGGTAAAATCTATCAGTAATCACTAGCAGGGTCGGACTGGCTTACCAGAAGATCAGAGAATCCTCCGGTGGGCCCGCCCCCTCACCAGCACCAGACTCCAGCCTCCTTCACATTAGTGTCTGCTCTGCCCTGTATTACGATGTATTACCATGCATGGATATAGAGGTAATGGTAAAATCTATCAGCAGTTGCTACCAGGGTCCGACTGGCCCACCGGGAGATCGGAGAATCCTCCGGTGGGCCCACCCCCTCACCAACACCAGACTCCTGCCTCCTTCACATTAGTGTCTGCTCTGCCCTGTATTACGATGTATTACCATGCATGGATATAGAGGTAATGGTAAAATCTATCTGTAGACACTAGTGATGAACGAACATGCTGGGATTAGGCTTTATCTGAGGGTGCTAACCGAGTGTCTTCGGCGTGCTCGAATATTATGTTCCAGTCCCTGCAGCTGCATTTCTCGCGGCTGTTTAACAGCCACAACACATGGGGGATTGCCTAACAAGCAGACCATCCCTGAATGTGTTGCGGCTGTGGAATAGGCGCGAGACATGCAGCCCCGAGGACTAGAACATAATATTCGAGCACGCCGAAGACACTCGGTTAGCACTCGAGCACGCTCATCACTAGTAGTCACCACTAGTTTAATCCTTTAAAACAAATTTTTGACTTTTTCTCTTAAACTTTTTCCTTCTCTCTTTCCAAGAACTAGAACTGTCTTTTATTTTTCTCTGTCTACATAGCCGTACGAGTGCATTTTCTTTTTGGTTGGATGAGTTGGAGTTTAGAATGACTCATTTTACCATATAAGGTTCTCAAAAATGGTGAAAAAAACTTTTATAGGGTGAAGAATTGCAAATAAAAAGCAGAAATTCTACCATTGCTTTATTTAGTCATTCCCATTATGTTGATACAACATGTATAATATTTTTAATGTTTTATTAAATTAATTAAAAAATTGGTTTGCGTCAACATTTTCCGAGAACCGTAATTTTTTTTAAAATTTTCAGCCGAAAAATTAGCGTGACGACTTGTTTTGTGCACGTAAAATAATAATATGGACACGCTAACACGAAATTTGATAATTCTTCTGGTTTAGATTTTTTTTATTTACACTTTGGGAAACTTTTATATGTTTATTAAAATATTTTTAAAGAGTAGCTAAATTTATGGAGGGGTACGTAAATTAATATTTTATTAGTCTGGCCTTTTAGGGACACGCTAATACTAAATTTGCTTATTCTTTTTAATTTTTTAGATTTTTTTTTATTTACAGTTTGGAAAACTTTTCTATATTTATTAAAATATTTTTTTAAAGAGTAATTAAACTTTCATTTTTTTTTTTAGAATTTTGTCCAATGTGGAAAGTTATAAAATTTTGCAAATCACTTTATTAGATGATTTGTCTTCATTACTGTGAAAAATACTTTAAATAAAGGGGGCTGGCTGATAGCTCATTAAGTAACTAAGCCAGCCTCCTGCTATGCTGTGGATTCACAAATTTCTATCGATTTTTCTTGGTGATGAAGTTAAAAACCGCAACTTTTCTGCAAAGTGACAATCTAAGGTAGGGGTGTCCAACCTTTTGGGAATGAGATTCTGTAAAGAGATACATATATACCCCCCACATAGTAGTGGCCTTATCCTGGTCCCTTCCTGTAATAATGTCCCCATCATGCCTTCTTCGCGTTATAATTTACTCATCCTGCCCTCATCCTATTATAATGTTCCCCATCCTTGGCTCCTTCCTATAATAATGTACTCCATCCTGGCTTCTTTTTTAAATACTCTCCCTAATCCTAGACCCCTCCCAATAATTATGTCTCCCATCCTGCCCCCATCCTATAATAATTTCCCCATCTTTGTATAATAATGTCATCCATCCTGGCCCTCTTCCTATAATAATGTTCTCCACCCTTGGCCCCTCCTATAACAATGTGCTCCATCCTGGCTTCTTCATTAATGTCCCCCTCCTAGACCCCTCCCAATAATTATGTCCCCCATCCTGCCTCTTTCCTATAATAATGTCCCCATCCTGCCCTCTTTGTATAATAATGTCATCCATCCTTGGACTCTTCCTATATTAATGTTCTCCATCCTTGGCCCCTTGCTATAATAATGTCCTCCATCCTAGGCCCCTTCCTATAATAATGTCCTAAATCCTTTATCAAATAATGTCCCACATCCTGGACCCCTTCCAATAATTATGTCCCCCATTTTGCCCTGTTCCTATTTATAATGATCCCCATCCTTGGCTTCTTCCTATAATAATGTCCTCCATCATGGCTTCTTTATTAAATAATGTCCCCTATACTGGACCCCTTCCTGTAATAATGTCCCCCATCCTGCTTTGTTACTATTATAATGTTTCCCATCCTGGCCCCTTCCTATAATAATGTCCTAAATCCTTTATCAAATAATGTCCCACATCCTGGACCCCTTCCTGTAATAATGTCCCCCATCCTGCCCTGTTCCTAATTATAGTGGTCCCCATCCTTGGCCCCTTCCTATAATAATGTCCTAAATCCTTTATCAAATAAAGTCCCACATCCTGGATCCCTTGCTGTAATAATGTCCCCTATCCTGCGTTGTTCCTATTATAATGTTCCCCATCCTTGGCCCCTATCTATAATAATGTCCTAAATCCTTTATCAAATAATGTCCCACATCCTGGACCCCTTCCTGTAATAATGTCCCCCATCCTGCCTTGTTCCTATTATAGTGTTCCCCATCCTTGGCCCCTTCCTATAATAATGTCCTAAATACTTTATCAAATAATGTCCCACATCCTGGACCCCTTCCTGTAATAATGTCCCCCATCCTGCCTTGTTCCTATTATAGTGTTCCCCATCCTTGGCCCCTTCCTATAATAATGTCCTAAATACTTTATCAAATAATGTCCCACATCCTGGACCCCTTCCTGTAATAATGTCCCTATCCTGCCTTGTTCCTACTATAATGTTCCCCATCCTTGGTTTCTTCCTATAATAATGTCCTCCATCTTGGCTTCTTTATTAAATAATGTCCCCAATCCTGGACCCCTTCCAGCAATTATGTGCCCCCATCCTGTCCCCTTCCTATAATAATGTCCTCCACCCTGGGTCCCTTCTTTTAATAATGTCCTAAATCCTGGCCCTTTATTGCATCCGATTGTCCTGGTCCTGAGACACGATGCGGAGAGATGATTGGTCCAGGACCTTCCAGGACCATTGATGGAATTGCTCTTTAACTCACACTATTTTTGCCGCAGATTTATGAACTTCTGATGCTTTATTTTTTTCGTTAGGTGCCCTACCAGTATCTACAGTGTCCAAACCCCTTCAGGCTAAATCCTATAGTGTTAATTTCACACGGATCATTCTTAAGTGCTCTGTGATCTCTTCTATTCTCTGGAGAGAGGATCAATCTGATATTGTACAGCTAGCAGCTCCAGGCAAGATGCTTTTAAAGAGCCATAAAGGGGCCGTGTCAAAAGGTCTCCTCAATACTCCACGTACTGTAGTCTGAGGATCATGTTCTGTACATAGTAAACCCAGCAATCTGAAAGTTAATAATTATTAAAGGGTTACTTCCCATCTTCATAGATGGACATTGACGGAGAGATCTTAGGAAAACAAGCACTTTTTCAATTTACCGCTTATTAAAATTTGCAGCCGTTCTTGAGATATTAACACTTTTCTTTTCTTTACAACTCGTTCCCTGGGAGACCGACCACCGCCGCTGTCTAATTTGTAAGCACTGCACTGAAGCTGGCCGGGATTAGGAGGTAACAGCGATCCCGGTCAGCTTCAAAACAAGTGCTTACAAGCTCAGTAGAAAAGAGCTTGTAAGCACTGAGCAAGTTCTGCAATTAGCGGTGGTCGGTCTCCAAGGCAACACTCTGTAAACAAAAGAAAAAAAAGGTAATAGCTACAGAACGGCTGAAAATTCTACTAAACCGTACATTGCAAAAATATTCGACAGTAGCCATTTATGAAGATAGGAATAAACGTGTAAGGTAAGAGGACCACGGCCTTATAAAAAAGTATGAGAGCGATCGGCAAAATACATTCGGACCCCCACTGACTAGTAACTTATCCCCTAAGCTGAGCATACACCTGGTTAAATAAGTATCGAACACGTCACCAATTTTCTAAGTAAATCTATTTCTAAAGGTGCTATTGACATGAAATTCTCACCAGATGATGGTAGTAGCCAATCTAATCCATGCTGGTGAAGAAATCGCCACAGATGTCCAAAAAACTATTTCTAATAATGAGAAATAAAACAACAAAAATGCAACATGACCAGGAATAAAGGCCAAGCCAGACAGCGGCACCGCAGCCATCAGTACCGAGTAGGGTTTGGCCGAATGAGATGCCCTTGATGCAGTTTTAAGGCTTTCCTGTTGCAAGGTTTTTTAAAGTCTTGGACATGGACTTATAGATGGCACTAGTGAGTGACCTTTTTTTCCTCCTAGCTAATTTTCTTAGTTTTTAGTTTAATTACATCAGATCAGGAATGTTCTTACCAATCTCTTACGGTAGGTTGTCCTAGACAGTAACTTAAAAAAAAAAAAACAATAGTAAAACACAGTTCCGGATATATAAAAAATGCATTAAAAAAAGTATATAAAAAATGGCTGCTTTCTTCTAAAACAGTGCCACCCTTGTTCACAGGTCGTGGGAGGTACTGCAGCTCAGCCCCATTCACATCAGTAGTACAGAGCTGCAATATAGGTGTGGGGCTCTTGCAACAGGAAAGCCGACTTTTTTTTTGTATTTCTGTGCAACCACTATAACTAGTTTTTCTATATTTTTTTCTAGAAACAGTTCTACATACATCTGTTGCACATGCCTCTACGGAGCTTACTTTGAGTAATGGGCACAGTCATGGGGAACAGAAAAGTGTGTGACCCAAATTGTCCACAATGTCTTGTGCTGATGATTAAGATTTCCCATCACTGGAGCTGAGGGTCTGAGGCCGTCCCCCGATTAACAGCCCCTAGAATTTATCAGGCACCGGGAAAGGTCAGAGAGGCCCAGCGCCTGCGCACTGCAGTACTTTGCTCTGCCCTCAACAGGACACATAAGTACGCCTGCGCAGGAGCGCGATGCCGGGGAGCCATGAAGCAAGCAGGAGGGCGGCATCGCAACAAGATGGGAGGCGACAGACCAGGACCTGCGACACCCATCAGACCGGACTGCCCCCCAGGTGAGTATAATAAAAGTTATTTTTCTTCTCTTGCAGGACAAATCGGGGCTTATCTACAGCATTATGGAATGCTGTACATCAGCCCTAAAAGGTGGTGGCCGTAACTCGCATCGGCCAAACCTGGTAACAGGCTCCCTTTAAGTTTTCACCTGGTTTATTAAAGTGTACTGCATAAACCAATTCAAAATTTGGTAAACGAACTAGGCCCTTCGGGCACAATAGGAAAAACAAAATAGCATACAGAACAATCTGTGTGGCTGCGGTGATCTGTCCACTCAGGGAAAAAAAAAACAGAGTTCAAGCTCTCTTTAACACAAGTGACCATCTCGGGAGATCTCATCTCCAGACACACTGAACACTGAATGGGTCCAAAGGCTCCACATTTACCGTTTGTACCACACGCTGGGGTGGAGATTTGGTGAACAGCCTCCCACCTACTCTTCACCAGCCCTATTATAGCCAATTAACCCCCCTCAGCACATAACATGCTGGAGCATACTTCTGGGTTCACAGCACTGAGGCTAACATCCTCAGTGACACATATTTCTCCTCCAGTATTTTACCAGTGACTGTCTACCAATATATGTGGCTCTCCAAAGGTTCAAAAATTGAAATAACCAAGATTTTGGCATCACGTACCGGAATTATCAGAATATTACTGAATAATATCATAATTAGCTGGTAATTACTTAGAATTGATCACATTACTGCCCCCCCCCCCCCCCCATGGTTATATATAATGTGAGCTGCCAACTCCCACACACTTGTCTGCAATATGCAAAGTTTGGGAAAAAAAGCAGAAAGTTCCCAGTAGTACAGTTCATTCATTAGCACATATGCTCAAGCCGGAAAGACCATTTTCCTCTGATCATTCACAATTTTACAAGTTGCTATGGAAACAACAAGAAATCTCATATTTCTATAAAAGGAATTCCGGGAAGAAAAAAAAATGATATATATATATATATCCAGGCACATCTAAAATATCTCCAGAACATTAGATAACTCCATTCTCATTCACTGTGTCGCGGTACGGTAACCAATAGCAACAGTGACAATCCAGCGGGCAGGTTACATGTGGCGTATGTGGGCGTACATATTGATGTGCATGGATGAATAAGGGAGGAAGAACGACCTGAGCTAAATGTGTCTGCGGTCCGTGTACAATTATACAGTGGGCTGAAACTGATAGGGAGCAACAGACTCATAATGGTCTGAAAAAAAAAGTCTCAAAATATAGAATAACGCAACGAGAGAACAAACGTGGGCACCACGCAAGCCGCAGCATGGGTGCGAGTGAATGTTTCCCTTACTCTTACATAAGGATCTACTGTTAGTCGTTACCTTGTAGTATCAAGGTCGGAAGTGCGCTCAAAACAGGACAAAATTGGTACAGAGTCTGTATAGAGATGGTGGGCAGCGAGGGGGGGGCAATAGACCCCCTACCATTCATGGAAATATATCTAAATTAAAGCGTAACTCTTTTTCTTTTTTTACTATTCAATAATTGATGATTCATTTTAATACTCACCATTTACTTTATTTTGCCTCCTTTTCTGCAAATCTCCAAGCTGAAAGTGCTGTTTTATCTGCCTTGGTCACGCACATAGTGAAGCTGATTTGAACTGCAGGTCTAGCAATTATCCAGAATCCATTGTCAGCTTCTCTGAATTATTGATGATTATTTGTAATCTTCACCATTTACTTCATTTTGCTTTCTTTTCTCCAAAGCTCCAGGCTGGAAATGCTGTTTTATCTGCCTTGTTCCTGCACATAGTGAAGCGGATTTGAACTGCAGGTCTAGCAATTATCCAGAATCCAGTGAGAGCTTTTCTGCTCCCGTCCATCAAGCTCAACAGGTACAGTTGAAACCAGAAGTTTATATACATTATATTAAAAGACACATCTGTATGTTTTTCTCAATATCTGACATTAAATCAGAATAAACCTTTCCTGTTTTAGGTCAATTAGGATTACTATAATTATTAATATTTGCCAAATGCCAGAATAATCAGAGAGAGACAGAATGTTTGTAAGGCATTTTTATTACTCACTGCAACGTCAAAATACACTAAGATTACTATGCCTTTAAACAATTCTGGACTGCCCATATGATGATGTCATGTGTTTAGAATCTTCTGATTTTGGCAACATCAGAGTTAATTAGAGGCACACCTGTGGATGTATCGTAATGCACACCTGAAACACACTGATTCTTTGTGTAGCTTCATGGGAAAGTCTCAAGAAATCATCCAAGATATCAGGAAGAGAATTGTGGACTTGCACAAGTCTGGCTCATCCTTGGGTACAATTACAAGATACCCGAAGGTGCCTAGTTCATCTGTACAAACAAATATACGCAAGTACAAGCATGATGGGAATGTCCAGCCATCATACCGCTCAGGAAGGAGATGGGCTCTGTGTCCCAGAGATGAACGTGCTTTGTTCCGACATGTGCATATCAACCCAAGGACAAAAGCAAAAGACCTTGTGAAGATCATGGCCGAAGCTGGTAAGATTGTGTCAATATCCACAGTGAAACGAGTACTGTATCAACATGGGCTGAAAGGTCACTCTGCCAGGAAGAAGCCATTACTCCAAAAGAAACATAGAACAGCCAGATTAATGTTTGCAAATGTACACATGAACACAGACCTTAATTTTTGGAGACATGTCCTGTGGTCTGATGAAACTAAAATTGAACTTTTTGGGCATAATGACCATTGTTACATTTGGAGGAAAAAGGGAGACGCTTTGAAGCCTAGAACACCATCCCAACTGTGAAACACGATGGTGGCAGCATCTTGTTGTGCGGTTGTTTTTCTGCAGGAGGGACTGGTGCACTTCACAAAATAGATGGCATCATGAGAAAAGAAGATTATGTGTCAATACTGAAGCAACATCTCAACACATCGGCCAGGAAGTTAAAGTTTGGGTGGAAATGTGTCTTCCAAATGGACAATGACCTGAAGCATACTGCCAAAATGGTAACAAAGTGGCTTAAGGATAAAGTCAATGTTTTGGAGCGGCCATCACAAAGCCCTGATCTGAATCCTATTGAAAATTTATGGGCAAAGCTGAAAAGGCCGATGTGTGGAAGGTGACTTACAAACCTGGATCAGATGCACCAGTTTTGTCAGGAGGAATCGGCCCAAATTGCAACCAACTATTGTGAGAAGCTTGAGGAAGGAAATCCCAAACGTGTGACCCGAATCATTTAGTTTAAGGGCAATGGTACCAAATGCTAATGAAATGGATGGAAACTTTTGACTTTTCAGGAAGCAATAAAAATCCCTTAAAACATTCTCTCTCTCTCATTTTTCTGGCTTTTGGCAAATATAAATAATTATGGTAATCCTAATTGACTGAAAACGGGAAAGGTTTATTGTGATTTCATCAGAGTCAATGTAAGGCGGTGATTTAGGAGCGCTGAATAGGCAGCGCCAGGGATAAGGGGAGTGCCAGGAACCGCCGCAGCTCCAGCCCAAAACCTCCAAAGGAGGATAGACACAGGGTTAAAGGTAGAAGGAACCGCCGCAGCTCCAGCCAAAAACCTCCACAGGAGGATAGACACAGGGTTAAAGGTAGAAATCGGTCACAGGAGCGCTGAAAGGAGACATTGACACTGGATAAAGTTTAGCCACAACGCGTTTCAACGGACATGCCGTCTTCATCAGAATATCAAATACTATCAAATACTTATTTTCCCCACTGTATAGTTCCAAAAAAGCTAAAGATTTTACTTGAAGCTTGCCTTTAAAATGGTTATCCAAGATTACAGAGATATGTTGTTTTTTTTTGTTTGTTTGAAACAGTGCCTCACCCCTCCACAGGTTGTGTGTGGTATTGCAACTGATCTTTAATACCAGACCCAACTTGGTGAGGGGTGGGGCGGTTTGGAAAACAAAGCAGCCATTTTTTTTCAATCTTATACAAACCCTTTTAACATAATAGTGCTCAATTATAAAATAAATGTGTTTAAGGACATATAATAGAACACCCAAACACCAACAATCACCTCCTGAACCATGGACAGTGAACTGAAGTTAAAAAAAGCTAAACAAACCATATATGAGCAGCCCGAAATAAAACAGGACCACGTTGGATTTTTGTGGTGGTGACATATATATATATGGTATATAAAAAGTATCAACACCGAAGCCAAGCGCACCGGCCGTCACATTACCGTTCTCTTTGCGGTAGTTGCCTCATACTGGTGGTTCTCAGTATTGGGATCATCGCTGGTCGTGTTCTCGTTGGATCCATTGTGGGCTTCCAACTACAAAGAGATAATAAGGATGAAATAAAATAAGAAGAGGACGTGTGAACCAAGTCTTCATGGCATTGGGATCATCTTAAGAAGTTTTCTGCTTCCACACCTTCCAAGGCTACCAACACTGCGGAGGACAATTTAGGGACATTTTAGTCCCATCTCAGGACTCGTCTACGAACTTCATCTCCACATTCCACCTATGTTCTGACGTCTCTTTTCAGCCTGAAACATCGACATATTTCCCAACACGATTTCTGAAAAATCAGAACACTCCTGAAAAATTGTCGAGTAGTTTGGGATAATAGCAGAGGAAGCGACTCGCCTCCATAGAAGTTATCAGATCTCTGTGTAACTTGTGTGATCATCCCATGAACAGGACAGATTTTTACTTTCTGGACAACTTCATCAAGCAGGGAAATTTCTACTAAAAAAAAAAAAAAAATTAAGGGGTTTTCCAACTTTACAATTTTTTTTTTTAGAGCATCTGCAAATGTTAGTACAGAAGAATTCTGTTTTTCTGTTCCTGTGACAAACTGAAATCCTACCGCAGATGCGAACATTGTGTTACCTACAGCTGAAGGTTGAGGACCATGTATTCGATTTTCCCAGGCCACATGGCGCACTGCTAATCCCAGCCTAAAACCCAACGCTGATTTTGCCCCACTTCCACAGAAGATAAGGCCTGCTGCAATGTATCAGTGTAGACCAGAGGTATCAAACACGAAGTCCGCGGGCATCAGAGCTCCCGAGACGATTGCGCCCAGGTCCGGGGAACAATGGGACCCGCTAGCCAGTGCTTTGTTTCAGCTGAATGCGAGTCCTCAGATGCGCTGTATCGTGGCGCAGAGAGCCACCGGCTCCTTACACCGCAATACCTACACCAGCCACTGGCCTATCAGCAGATGTCGGCGTGACCGTTGCAAGTGGCGTATGGTGTCACTGCCATGTGCCGCTACCCTGCCTTGGCTGCGAAGGAAGAAGAAGACATTGTTTGCAATAGGAGCAGGAACAGGTATGAAGAATCGTTTGTGGTTTTTTGCTTTTAAAATGTATGTGATGAACGGCAGGATGGAGGACATTATCACAGGATGGGGCCAAGACGGGGACATTAACACAGGAGAGAAGGCATTATTACAGGATGGGAGCCAGGACGGGGACATTAACACAGGACATTATCACAGGATGGGGCCAGGATGACTGACATTATCATAGAATATGGAACATTATTACAAGATCAGGGACATTATTACAGAATGGTGGCCAGGACGGGGACATTAACACAAGACAGAAGACATTATTTCAGGATGGGAGCCAGGACGACAGACATTATCATAGGATATGGAACTTTATTACAAGATCGGGATATTATTACAGAATGGTGGCCAGGACGGGAACATTAACACAAGACAGAGGACATTATCACAGGATGGGGCCAAGACGGGGACATTAACACAGGACATTATCACAGGATGGGGCCAGGATGACTGACATTATCATAAGATATGGAACATTATTACAAGATCAGGGACATTATTACAGAATGGTGGCCAGGACGGGGACATTAACACAAGACAGAGGACATTATCACAGGATGGGGCCAAGACGGGGACATTAACACCAGACAGAGGACATTATCACAGGATGGGGGCCAGGACGACTGACATTATCATAAGATATGGAACGTTATTACAAGATCGGGGACATTATTACAGGATGGTGGCCAGGACGGGGACATTAACACAGAACATTATCACAGGATGGGGGCCAGGACGACTGACATTATCATAAGATATGGAACATTATTACAAGATCGGGGACATTATTACAGGATGGTGGCCAGGACGGGGACATTAACACAGAACATTATCACAGGATGGGGCCAGGACGACTGACATTATCATAAGATATGGAACATTATTACAAGATCGGGGACATTATTACAGGATGGTGGCCAGGACGGGGACATTAACACAAGACAGAGGACAATATTACAGGATGGGGGCCAGGATGGGGACATTAACACGGGACATTATCACAGGATGGCGCCAGGATGACTGACATTATCATAGAATATGGAACATTATTACAAGATTGGGGACATTATTACAGGATGGGGCCAGGACGAGGACATTAACACAGGACAGAGGACATTATTACAGGATGGGGCCAGGACAAGGACATTAACACAGGACAGAGAACATTTATCACAGGATGGGGCCAAGAAGATTGACATTATCATAGGATATGGAACATTATTACAAGATAGGGGAGATTCTTACAGAATAGGGTCAGGACAGGGACATTAACACAGGACAGAAGATATTATCACAGGATTAGGGCCAGGATGACTGACATTATCATAGAATATGGAACATTATTACATGATAGGGGACATTATTACAGGATGGGGACATTAACACAAGACAGAGGACATTATCACAGGATGGGAGCCAGGACAACTGACATTATCATAGAATATGGAACATTATTACAAGATTGGGGACATTATTACAAGATTGGGCGAGGAAAGGGACATTAGTACAAGACAGAGGACATTATCATAGGATGTGAGCCAGGACGACAGAAATTATTACAGGATGGAGAACATTATTACAAGATGGGGGCCAGGATGGGGGACATTATTACAAGAAGGAGCCAGATTTACTATATTGGGCCAGTTCTAAGACATTACTGTATGGGGCCTATTGGGTGATGAAAAAATTACACAAGTGGTATCACCAAGCCTGGAACCACTCAAGCTATAAAAACCCATGTGACGTACACCATTACAAAAATTCATAAAAAAAAACAAAAAAGTATTTTCTGTTGATTATACTGACGCTTAAATAATGGAATAAAAAGTGATTAAAAAAAAGTTGTATAGAAAATAAAATGGTATTATGGAAAACATCATCTCATCCTGCAAAGACGGATTTATTTTTTTTCTATGTGCGGCCCATTTAATCAGCTGAGTTTAAGACGATCCTGGAGTAAAAAAACATGACACTGGATTTCTAAAAAGTTTTTTCCTTGTGTTTTTTTAGCTGTGTCTTTTTGAAACAATTTTTTCAGCATCTTTCCTACCCACTGAATTGAATGCAGAATGCTGGTGCCGTGTTTAGTTCAGGATTTTTTTTAGGCTGGTACACTGTAACAAAACCTCAGTAATGTGAGCAAGAAAAGGGTCACCAGCTTAGGTTGAGTTTTTAAATAAGAATTTATATTCACAGACATTAAACATAGAATTACCCCGCAGCGCCACCACAGGGGAAATGAGGCATTACACCACCTCTATTAAATCAATGGGTTGTTTATAAGGCTCCCATTATAAAAACCGACTGCTGCTCGTCTATGTCGCTGCCCTATGAATATGAATTTCTTCATTAATTGGGATTTGCATAATCCTTTTCGCTACAACAAATTTGCATCTAACACTTTAACGTTTTAACGAACCCCCACCCCATCCATTATGTTTTGGCACCAGCGGGGGGAAGTTATTAACGATGCGTAATAGGTGAACACGCCAAGTGCTTTGTGCACCTAATTAGCAGTGAGGTTTTAAGACAGGAGTCCTTAAAAATACCTTGTTAAAGAAGACGTGCGTCTGAATTTGTGCACAAATAACACAAAAGGGCTAAAGAGGTTTTCCAATTTCAGAAAACTCCTTTCCTCTGGTAGCTGTTCCCAAAAAAAAGCTTCACCCGCCCTCCCCGGGTCCAGTATCAGGTCTTTGCTTCTGCGAAGTGATAAACACCAGGAGCAACAGAAGAGACTAAGAGTTGGACCCGGGGAGGGGGATTAAAGCACAATGAATTTTTACGTTTTGTTTTTATAAGAAAGTGAAGCTGGACAACCCCTTTAAAGGGACTCTGTCACCTGAATTTGGAGGGAACAATTTTCAGCCATAGGGGTGGGGTTTTCAGGTGTTTGATTCACCCTTTCCTTACTCGCTGGCTGTATTCTGGCTGCAATATTGGATTGAAGTTCATTCTCTGTCCTCCATAGTACACGCCTGCGTAAGGCAAGATTGGCCTTATACCCCTATAGCCAAATGGAAACAGCATGCAGAGGCAGCAGTGCTGAGGTGTGCTGCAAGAGGCAAGCTCAGCGAGACAGCCTGACACGGGGAGAAGCCGAGTGGTGAACACGGTAAATAGGGAGGCGCTGAGGAGGCACGCGAGTTACGCCGTGATATACTGTTTTTCCTACAGTCGAGCACTGTAATATTTCTGTTTTCACGTGGCACTGGAGTACACACTGCAGCTCACATTTCAGCTCTGCAGTGTAGACTGGGACAGAGTCCTCTAAATTTCTGTTCACACTGTCATTGGAGACTCCATCAGGATTTGCTGCAGATTTGATGAACAGAATAGCGCTAAATTCAGGGCAATTCTTAAAGTCAAAATGTCGGAAATCACAACAGAACCCAACAGACCCAATTATAAGTCAAAGTGATAAGACAGGCACCAGTGATATCGGTCATGTGATGGATCCGGCAGAACATTACGCCTCGCGTTATAACCAGAATCCATAGCAGTAATGTGAACATAGTCTTATTATCAAGAGCAGGGCCAGCGTAGTCATTTCACTATCACTAGTGACAAGGTGACTTAAAGGGGTTGTCCGGCCAATTAAATAAATTAAAGAAGAAAACTCAGCATGCTGCAAAATAATAAAATAAGTAATCACTCATCACCTAGACCTCCTGTTCTGACATTTCTCAGGTCTCAAAATTTCCTGCCCAGTCCAGACAACCATGTGACCGCTGCAACTAATCTTTGTTAAAGCCAGGGATTGGCTGTAGTGGTCACATGCCCGTCCAGACTGACCAGGAAATAGGAAGACAGGCAGGAAACCTGGAAAGTAACGGAAGGGGAGCTATGGGCCATTGTCAAGGTAATAGGTATTTCATTATTTTACACCATTTTAAGAGAGTTTTCATCATTTTAAGTGGCCAGAAAACAGCTTTAATGACAGATTTGTTTTACTGGTAGAAGACTAGACAAGGAAGGAAAATCGACAGCTTCCATTAAGCTGAAAGAAAAAACATCCCTCCTTTCCGGCCACTTGCTAGACCTTGGGGGATGGGTTATATTTGTATTAGTCTATGGACATGTATTACATAAACAGTGCCCTCTTAAGGTTATTGTGGGCCCCGGGCAAAAGAGTCTCCCCTTTAACACATACCACAATTCATGATGCACAGATCTGGCAGAGAAATATAGGTATAGTACAATGCCAAAGATTTCACTTCTTACATCACGATTCACGAGTGATGTCTATTGTAAATTGTACAATAACTCGCAGCGCACAGTGCGTGCCCTAGATTCCAAAGTCTGTAGTATAGTCCTCCATACTGTATTATGGGCATCGCATAGTCCTCCATACAGTATTATGGGCACCACATAGTCCTCCATACAGTATTATGGGCACCGCATAGTCTGCCATACAGTGTTATGGGCACCACAATGTTCTCCATACAGTATTATTGGCACTGCATAGTCTGCCATACAGTATTATGGGCACCACAAAGTTCTCCATACAGTATTATGGATACCACATAGTCCTCCATACAGTATTATGGGCACCGCATAGTCTGCCATACAGTATTATGGGCACCACAAAGTTCTCTATACAGTATTATGGGCATCGCATAGACCTCCAATACAATATCATGGTCACCACATAGTCCTCCATACAGTATTATGGGCACCACATAGTCCTCCATACAGTATTATGGATACCACATAGTCCTACATACAGTATTATGGGCACTGCATAGTCTGCCATACAGTATTATGGGCACCACAAAGTCCTCCATACAGTATTATGGGCATCGCATAGACCTCCAATACAATATCATGGTCACCACATAGTCCTCCAAACAGTATTATGGGCACCACATAGTCCTCCATACAGTATTATGGATACCACATAGTCCTCCATACAGTATTATGGGCACCACATAGTTCTCTATACAGTATTATGGGCATCGCATAGACCTCCAATACAATATCATGGTCACCACATAGTCCTCCATATAGTATTATGG
This sequence comes from Ranitomeya variabilis, assembly GCF_051348905.1. Lineage (NCBI taxonomy): Eukaryota > Metazoa > Chordata > Amphibia > Anura > Dendrobatidae > Ranitomeya > Ranitomeya variabilis. The sequence continues at coordinate 753,813,058 of NC_135234.1, read as the reverse complement.
GCACCACATAGTCCTCCATACAGTATTATGGATACCACATAGTCCTCCATACAGTATTATGGGCACCGCATAGTCTGCCATACAGTATTATGGGCACCACATAATCCTCCATACAGTATTATGGATACCACATAGTCCTCCATACAGTATTATGGGCACCACACAGTCCTCCATACAGTATTATGGGCACCACATAGTCCTCCATACAGTATTATGGGCACCACATAGTCATCCATACAGTATTATGGGCACCACACAGTCCTCCATACAGTATTATGGGCACCACATAGTCCTCCATACAGTATTATAGGCACCACATAGTCCTCCATACAGTATTATGGATACAACATAGTCCTCCATAGAGTATTATAGATACCACATAGTCCTCCATACAGTATTATGGGCACCGCATAGTCCTCCATACAGTATTATGGGCACAACATAGTCCTCCATACAGTATTATGGGCACCGCATAGTCCTCCATACAGTATTATGGGCACCGCATAGTCCTCCATACAGTATTATGGATACCACATAGTCATCCATACAGTATTATAGATACCACATAGTCCTCCATACAGTATTATGGGAACCACATAATCCTCCATACAGTATTATGGGCAACACATACAGTAATCCTCCATATAGTATTATGGATACCACATAGTCCTCCATACAGTATTATGGGCACCACATATTCCTCCATACAGTATTATGGGCACCACATAGTCCTCCATACAGTATTATGGGCACCACATAGTCCTCCATACAGTATTATGGATACCACATAGTCCTCCATACAGTATTAAAGATACCACATAGTCCTCCAAACAGTATTATAGGCACCGCATAGTCCTCCATACAGTATTATGGGCACCACAAAGTTCTCCATACAGTATTATGGGCATCGCATAGACCTCCAATACAATATCATGGTCACCACATAGTCCTCCATACAGTATTATGGGCACCACATAGTCCTCCATACAGTATTATGGATACCACATAGTCCTACATACAGTATTATGGGCACTGCATAGTCTGCCATACAGTATTATGGGCACCACAAAGTCCTCCATACAGTATTATGGGCATCGCATAGACCTCCAATACAATATCATGGTCACCACATAGTCCTCCAAACAGTATTATGGGCACCACATAGTCCTCCATACAGTATTATGGATACCACATAGTCCTCCATACAGTATTATGGGCACCGCATAGTCCTCCATACAGTATTATCGGCACCACATAGTCCTCCATACAGTTTCATGGGCACCACATAGTCCTCCATACAGTATTATGGGAACCACATAATCCTCCATACAGTATTATGGGCACCACATACAGTAGTCCTCCATACAGTATTATGGATACCACATAGTCCTCCATGCAGTATTATGGGCACCTCATAGTCCTCCATACAGTATTATGGGCACCACATAGTCCTCCATACAGTATTATGGGCACCACATAGTCCTCCATACAGTATTTTTGATACCACATAGTCCTCCATACAGTATTATAGATACCACATGGTCCTCCATACAGTATTATGGGCACCGCATAGTCCTCCATACAGCATTATGGGCACCACATAGTCCTCTATACAGTATTATGGGCACCACATAGTCCTCCATACAGTATTATTGGCACCACATAGTCCTCCACACAGTATCATGGATACTGCATAGTCCTCCATACAGTATTATGGATATCACATAGTCCTCCATATAGTATTATGGGCACTGCATAGTCCTCCATACAGTATTATGGATATCACATAGTGCTCCATACAGTATTATGGGCACCACATAGCCCTCCATACAGTATTATGGAAACCACATAGTCCTCCATATAGTATTATGGGCACTGCATAGTCCTCCATACAGTATTATGGATATCACATAGTGCTCCATACAGTATTATGGAAACCACATAGTCCTCCATACAGTATTATGGGCACCGCATAGTCCTCCATACAGTATTATCGGCACCACATAGTCCTCCATACAGTTTCATGGGCACCACATAGTCCTCCATACAGTATTATGGGCACCACATAGTCCTCCATACAGTATTATGGAAACCACATAGTCCTCCATACAGTATTATGGGCACCGCATAGTCCTCCATACAGTATTATGGGCACCGCATAGTCCTCCATACAGTATTATGGGCACCACATAGTCCTCCATACAGTATCATGGGCACCACATAGTCCTCCATACAGTATTATGGGCACCACATAGTCCTCCATATAGTATTATGGATACCACATAGTCTTTCATATAGTATTATGGATACCACATAGTCCTCCATACAGTATTATGGGCACCGAATAGTCCTCCATACAGTATTATGAGCACCGCATAGACCTCCATACAATATCATGGTCACCACATAGTTCTCCATACAGAATTATAGGTCCCATATATTACTCCGTACACTATTATAGGCCCCATTTATTACTCCATATAATATAATGGGCCCCATATAATGCTCAATACAGAACAACGGGCTCCAAACAGTGTAATGGGCCCCATATATTGTTCCATACAGTATAATGGGAAACATACTGTACAGTATATTGCAACATATAGTATATAATGGCCCCATATAATTCTCCATATACTATAATGGGCCCCATGTAATGCTCCATACAGTGTAATAGGCCCTATATAATGCTCCATACAGTATGATGGCCCGACATAATGCTAAGTATAGTATATAATGGCCCCATATATTGCTCCTTCAGTATAAAATGGCCCCATATAGTGCTCCATACAGTATATAATGGCCCCATATAATGATCTATACAGAATAATTCTCGCTCAGTGTGTAATACACTCTCCTTCATCCATGACTTCTTCCTTTCTAATTCTCTTAACCTCCTGGCTCTTACTGAAAACTGGATCCAGCAGTCAGACACCACCGCTGCTGCTGCTCTTTCATATGGTGGACTACACTTTTCTCATATCCCAAGATCGGACAACAGAGCAGGTGGAGGCGTTGGTCAGCTCCTTTCACCCAAATGTACCTTCCAAGTTATCCCCCAAGTATCCTCACTTGTCTTCCCTTCTTTTGAAGTCCATGCTGTTAGACTCTACGTCCCCTTCTCCATGCGAGTGGCGGTGGTGTATCGTCCTCTCGGCCCCTCTCATCAGTTCCTGGATCACTTTGCCACCTGGCTCCCACACTTTCTCTCCTGTGACATCCCCACGCTCATCATGGGTGATTTCAACATCCCCATTGCTTTTTCCCTCCCCCCATCTGCCCCCCATATTAACTCTCCAACGCATGAAGACGGTAACTCCCTCGACTTCGTCTTCTCCCGGCTTTGCTCAGCGGATGATTTCACAAACTCCCCTCTCCCTCTGTCTGACCACAACCTTCTTTCATTCTCTATCAAGAACTGCCATCCCACTCAGGTCACCCCCACTTTCCACATTTATAGAAACATCCAGGCCATTAACACCCAAAAACTTATGCAGAGCTTGCAGTCCTCATTGGCCCCTATCTCCTCCATCTCATGTCCTGATTCTGCACTAAAGCATTACAATGAAACCCTCCAAAGTGCCCAGGATGAAATTGCATCTCCTATACATAGAAAAATTTGGCACGGACAGCGACAACCCTGGCACACGCTGCAAACACGTTTCCTGCAGCAGTGCTCCAGGTGCGCCGAACGTCTGTGGAGAAAATCTACCCGAAGTTTTCATCTATTATAAGTTCATGCTTAAAACATACAACTCTGCCCTTCACCTCTCCAAACAAACTTATTTCAGCACACTCATCACCTCACTGTACAACAACCCTAAACGTCTGTTTGACACTTTTCATTCCCTACTCAACCCAAGAGTGCAGGCCCCACCACGGATCTGGTCAATTACTTCAAAGAAAAAATGTACCACATCCGACAGGAAATTATCTCCCAATCCCTTCATACTATGCATACTATGCACTGTCCTCCCTCCCCCACTGCATCTAGCTCACTCTCTGATTTTGAACCAGTCACAGAAGAAGAAGTAAGCAGGCTCCTTGCATCTTCACGCCCGACCACTTGCACCAGTGACCCCATTCCGTCACATCTCCTCCAGTCCCTTTCCCCTGCTGTCACCTCTCACCTAACAAAAATATTCAACCTTTCTCTCTCTTCCGGTATCTTTCCCTCCTCATTTAAGCATGCCATCATACATCCATTACTTAAAAACCATCCCTTGACCAAAACTATGCCGCTAACTATAGACCTGTCTCTAATCTCCCCTTCATCTCCAAACTCCTCGTATGCCTGGTCCACTCCCGTCTTATCCGCTATCTCTCAGATATCTCTCTTCTCGACCCTCTTCAATCTGGTTTCTGCTCTTTACACGCTACTGAAACTGCCCTCACTAAAGTCTCTAATGACCTACTAACAGCTAAATCTAATGGTCACTACTCCATGCTAATTCTCTTGGATCTCTCTGCAGCATTCGACACTGTGGATCATCAGCTCCTCCTCACTATGCTCCGCTCCATCGGCATCAAGGACACCGTTCTCTCTTGGTTCTCCTCCTATCTCTCTGACCGATCCTTCACTGTATCTTTTGCTGGTTCCTCCTCCTCTCACCTTCCCCTTACTGTTGGGGTTCCTCAAGGATCAGTCCTAGGCCCCCTCCTCTTCTCTTTGTATACTGCCCCTATTGGACAAACAATCAGTAGATTTGGTTTCCAGTACCATCTCTATGCTGATGACACCCAATTATACACCTCTTCTCCTGTTATCACGCCGACCTTTTTAGAAAACACCAGTGATTGTCTTACCGCTGTCTCTAACATCATGTCCTCCCTCTATCTGAAACTGAACCTGTCAAAAACTGAACTCCTCGTGTTCTCTCCCTCTACTAACCTACCTTTGCCTGACATTGCCATCTCCGTGTGTGGTTCCACCATTACTCCAAAGCAACATGCCCGCTGCCTTGGGGTCATCCTTGATTCCCAGCTTTCATTCACCCCCCACATCTGATCACTGGCCCACTCTTCTTATCTGCATCTAAAAAACATTTCTAGAATTCGTCCTTTTCTTACTTTCGACTCTGCAAAAACTCTTACTGTCTCACTTATTCATTCTCGTCTGGACTATTGTAACTCTCTACTAATCGGCCTCCCTCTTACCAAACTCTCCCTGCTCCAATCTGTCCTGAATGCTGCTGCCAGGATCATATTCCTCACCAACCGTTACACCGATGCCTCTACCTTGTGCCAGTCATTACACTCGCTACCCATCCACTCCAGAATCCAGTACAAAACTACTACCCTCATCCACAAAGCACTCCATGGCTCAGCACCACCCTACATCTCCTCTCTGGTCTCAGTCTACCACCCTACCCGTGCCCTCTGCTCCACTAATGACCTCAGGTTAGCATCCTCAATAATCAGAACCTCCCACTCCCGTCTCCAAGACTTTTCACGTGCTGCGCCGATTCTTTGGAATGCACTACCCAGGTTAATACGATTAATCCCCAATCCACAGTTTTAAGAATGCCCTAAAAAAGCATTTTTTCAGACTGGCCTACCGCCTCAACGCATTAACCTAACTATCCCTGTGTTGCCCATTCAAAAAACTTCAACCATAATCAGGTTCCTCTCATCGTGTTCTCATACGCTTCATGCAGTTAATAGCCTCTGTGTCTGTACTGCTACATACTTAGGCTGTTAACTGGTTCATGCAGCTTTACATGAACACCCGAGCCTTACACTATGGCTGGTCCAAACAACGAAAGCAATTGTTACCATCCACCTCTCGTGTCTCCCCTTTTCCTCATAGGTTGTAAGCTTGCGAGCAGGGCCCTCATTCCTCCTGGTATCTATTTTGATCTGTGTTTATTGTTATGCTGTAATGTCTATTGTCTGTACAAATCCCCTCTATAATTGTAAAGCGCTGCGGAATATGTTGGCGCCATATAAATAAGATTATTATTATATTATGCTCCATACAGTATACTGGACCCAATAAAATGCTCTATACATTAAAAAAAATCAAATACTCACCTCTCCTCGGTTCCTACAGCTCTGGTCTCCTCAGCTTCTTCTGACTTAAAGAGATTCAGAAAACGCTGAAGACGCTGGGGCTGCAGGAAATAAGGAGAGGTTTTTTGTTTGTTTTTTTTTTGGGGGGGTGCCAGTGTCCCATAGAGTGCCAGTGTCCTCGAGTGGGGAGTCCCCACGTTGTCCAGGGCCCCGGCACTTGCCCGGGTGTACTGGGTGGTGACACCGGCCCTGGCCATAAAGCATTTACACCCTGCTGCACTGTCTACACAAATATTACAGGAATAGCGCCCCCCCTTTGAAGGTTTTGAAAAATAAACAAATAAAATCAATATTTTGTCATGGAGCAAAATTTACAGTATTGTGCAAACATTTTAGGCAGGTGTGGAAAAAATGCTACTGAGTAATGCTACGTGCACACATTCAGAATTTGCAGCAGTTTTCCGTGTAAATTACACACTGCTTTTTTTTAGTCCATTTTGATTCGCTTTTTATTGCGTTTTTCCAATATTCATTAGAATGGGTGAAAAATGTTGCAAAAACATTGAAAAAACTGAAGCTGCAGATTGGAAAAAACTATTTGAGACGACGTTCCCACGATGAGTTTTTTTACTTTTTGCATTTATTCTGTGTTGAAAATGCAGCATCCTACAGTTCCAGTAAAGTGGATGGGATTTATAGGGATCTTTTGGGCACTGTGCTTTATTTTACGCTGCGTATACTGATCTGCGGTGCGGGTTTGAAATCTGCAACCTGGCAATTTCTCTTGAGGGTACGCTGAGATTTCTGTGCGATTTTATCCATAGACTTGCATTAGATACGGAAATCCACAGGTAAAAAATGCCCATCTGCTTAAACGTCTAAAAAAGGTGTGTAATCTGCACGTATGTCAACACAGTTTTGTCAAGGAAAAAAAAACAGGAAATTTCACAAACAATCTCGACACCGCTGGACCAACGCCGGCAACGGAAGTGAGTATCGAAGGGTTTGTCCAAGTAGTGGATAACCCCTTTAAAGTATGACACCAAAAAAAAAACCAAGCAACCACAGCTGCAAAAATGCAATAAAAACGCATATTAAACAATCGAACACAAAACCGCAATAAAAACCGCAAGTAACCTAATTTAAATAATAAGTGCACAACTTCTGTATTGTCAAAACCTCAGCAAAAATTCATCCTGGGCACACAGACTGCGAGGAAAAAATATGCAGAGTTCAGATATCTCTTTAACTTTGCTGGTACTGTGAAATGTTGTGTGTTTTCCTCATAACAAAAAACGAGTGGGTAAAAAAATGTTACAAAAACGCAAGAAATTAACAAGCCCTGAATCCTTTAAGAAATAGAAGAGATAATAGTTTATTTTTATCAATCCCATCAGCATCTGTGTTGTGAATTTGGATTCTGGGCTCCCCCGGTGGCTACTGGTGGAATTGAACTGGTGTCTTCATCTTCTCTGTTCACCTGTTCCCATCAAGATGTGGGAGTCGCTATATAACCTTGCTGCTCTGTTAGTTGCTTGCCGGTCAACAATGTTATCAGAAGCCTCTCTGTGCTTGTTCCTGCTCCTAGACAACTACTAGATAAGTTGGACTCTTGTCCATGTTTGTTTTTGCATTTTGGTTCCAGTTCACAGCTGTAGTTTCGTTACTGTGTCTGGAAAGCTCTTGTGAACAGGAATTGCCACTCTGGTGTTATGAGTTAATGCCAGAGTTTTAAAGTAATTTCTGGATGGTGTTTTGATTAGGGTTTTTAGCTGACCATGAAAGTGTCCTTTCTGTCTTCTGCTATGTAGTAAGTGGACCTCAAATTTGCTAAACCTATTTTCATACTACGTTTGTTATTTCATCTTAATTCACCGCCAATACATGTGGGGGGCCTCTGTCTCCTTTTGGGGTATTTCTCTAGAGGTGAGCTAGGACTAATATTTTCCTCTGCTAGCATTATTTAGTCCTCCGGCTGGTGCTGGGCATCTAGAATCAACGTAGGCATGCTACCCGGCCACTGCTAGTTGTGCGTTAGGTTTAGTTCATGGTCAGCTCAGTTCCCATCTTCCAAGAGCTAGTTCCTATATATGCTTATGCTATGATCTCTTGCCATTGAGATCATGACAGTTTGACCGGCCCACTAAAGGGTTAAAATCCTTGGCTGAGAAAGGAGAGAAATAAGTAGTCTGCTGAAATTTTTTTTTTTTTTTTTTTCTCTCCTTTGAATGGCTCTGTGTCCACCTGTTTGTAATGGATCTTCAGAGTGTAACTGCAGGTTTGAATAATCTCGCCACGAAGGTACAAAATTTGCAAGATTTTGTTTGTCATGCACCTGAATCTGAGCCGAGAATTCCTTTGCCGGAATTTTTCTCGGGGAATAGATCTGGGTTTCAGAATTTTCGAAATAATTGCAAATTATTTTTGTCCCTGAAATCTCGCTCTGCCGGAGACCCTGCACAGCAGGTCAGGATTGTGATTTCCTTGCTCCGGGGCGACCCTCAAGACTGGGCTTTTTCATTGACACCAGGGGATCCTGCGTTGCTCAATGTGGATGCGTTTTTTCTGGCCTTGGGGTTGCTTTATGACGAACCTCATTTGGAGCTTCAGGCAGAAAAAACTTTGATGTCCCTATCTCAGGGGCAAGATGAAGCGGAAATTTACTGCCAAAGATTCCGTAAATGGTCTGTGCTTACTCAGTGGAATGAGTGCGCCCTGGCGGCGACTTTCAGAGAGGGTCTCTCTGATGCCATTAAGGATGTTATGGTGGGGTTCCCTGTGCCTGCGGGTCTGAATGAGTCCATGACAATGGCTATTCAGATCGATAGGCGTTTGCGGGAGCGCAAACCAGTGCACCATCTGGCGGTGTCCACTGAGAAATCGCCAGAGAGTATGCAGTGTGATAGAATTCTGTCCCGAAGCGAGCGGCAGAATTTTAGACGGAAAAATGGGTTGTGTTTCTATTGTGGTGATTCTACTCATGTTATATCAGCATGCTCTAAGCGCACTAAAAAACTTGGTAAATCTGTTTCCATTTGCACCTTACCGTCTAAGTTTATTCTATCTGTGACCCTGATTTGCTCTTTGTCATCTATTACCACGGACGCCTATGTCGACTCTGGCGCCGCTTTGAGTCTTATGGATTGGTCCTTTGCCAAACGCTGTGGGTATGATTTAGAGCCTTTGGAGACTCCTATTCCTCTGAAGGGGATTGACTCCACCCCATTGGCTAATAATAAACCACAATACTGGACACAAGTAACTATGCGTATTAATCCGGATCACCAGGAGATTATTCGCTTTCTGGTGCTGTATAATCTACATGATGATTTGGTGCTAGGATTGCCTTGGCTGCAATCTCACAACCCAGTCCTCGACTGGAGAGCTATGTCTGTGTTGAGCTGGGGATGTAAGGGGGCTCATGGGGATGTACCTGTGGTTTCCATTTCATCATCCATTCCCTCTGAAATTCCTGAGTTCCTGTCTGACTATCGTTACGTCTTTGAAGAATCCAAGCTTGGTTCGTTACCTCCGCACCGAGAGTGCGATTGTGCCATAGATTTAATCCCGGGTAGTAAATACCCAAAGGGTCGTTTATTTAATCTGTCTGTGCCTGAACATGCTGCTATGCGAGAATATATAAAGGAGTCCTTGGAAAAGGGACATATTCGTCCATCGTCATCTCCCTTAGGAGCCGGTTTTTTCTTTGTGTCAAAAAAAGACGGCTCTTTGAGACCATGTATTGATTATCGGCTTTTGAATAAAATCACTGTTAAATATCAATACCCATTGCCGTTGCTGACTGATTTGTTTGCTCGCATAAAGGGGGCCAAGTGGTTCTCTAAGATTGACCTTCGTGGGGCGTATAATTTGGTGCGAATCAGGCAGGGGGATGAGTGGAAAACCGCATTTAATACGCCCGAGGGCCACTTTGAGTATTTAGTGATGCCTTTTGGTCTTTCTAATGCTCCGTCAGTTTTCCAGTCCTTTATGCATGATATTTTTCGCGATTATTTGGATAAATTTATGATTGTGTATCTGGATGATATTCTGATTTTTTCGGATGACTGGGACTCTCATGTCCAGCAAGTCAGGAGGGTTTTTCAGGTTTTGCGGTCTAATTCTTTGTGTGTGAAGGGTTCTAAGTGTGTTTTTGGGGTACAGAGGATTTCCTTTTTGGGATATATTTTTTCCCCCTCTTCCATTGAAATGGATCCTGTCAAGGTTCAAGCTATTTGTGATTGGACGCAGCCCTCTTCTCTTAAGAGTCTTCAGAAATTTTTGGGCTTTGCTAACTTTTATCGTCGATTTATTGCTGGTTTTTCGGATATTGCTAAGCCATTGACCGATTTGACTAAGAAGGGTGCTGATGTTGCTGATTGGTCCCCTGATGCTGTGGAGGCCTTTCGGGAGCTTAAGTGCCGTTTTTCCTCTGCCCCTGTGTTGCGTCAGCCTGATGTTGCTTTATCTTTTCAGGTTGAGGTCGACGCTTCTGAGATCGGAGCTGGGGCAGTGTTGTCGCAGAAAAGTTCTGACTGCTCCGTGATGAGGCCTTGTGCCTTCTTTTCCCGTAAATTTTCGCCCGCTGAGCGGAATTATGATGTTGGGAATCGGGAGCTTTTGGCCATGAAGTGGGCTTTTGAGGAGTGGCGCCATTGGCTTGAGGGGGCCAGACATCAGGTGGTGGTATTGACTGACCACAAAAATTTGATTTATCTTGAGACCGCCAGGCGCCTGAATCCTAGACAGGCGCGCTGGTCATTATTTTTCTCTCGGTTTAATTTTGTGGTGTCATACCTACCGGGTTCTAAGAATGTTAAGGCGGATGCCCTTTCTAGGAGTTTTGAGCCTGACTCACCTGGTAATTCTGAGCCCACAGGTATCCTTAAGGATGGAGTGGTATTGTCAGCCGTTTCTCCAGACCTGCGGCGGGCCTTGCAGGAGTTTCAGGCGGATAGACCTGATCGTTGCCCACCTGATAAACTGTTTGTTCCTGATGATTGGACCAGTAGAGTCATCTCTGAGGTTCATTCTTCTGCGTTGGCAGGTCATCCTGGCATTTTTGGTACCAGGGATTTGGTGGCAAGGTCCTTCTGGTGGCCTTCCCTGTCACGAGATGTGCGAGGCTTTGTGCAGTCTTGTGACGTTTGTGCTCGGGCCAAGCCTTGTTGTTCTCGGGCTAGTGGATTGTTGTTGCCCTTGCCTATTCCTAAGAGGCCTTGGACGCACATCTCGATGGATTTTATTTCAGATCTGCCTGTTTCTCAGAAGATGTCTGTCATCTGGGTGGTGTGTGACCGTTTCTCTAAGATGGTCCATTTGGTTCCTCTGCCCAAGTTGCCTTCTTCTTCCGAGTTGGTTCCTCTGTTTTTTCAAAATGTTGTTCGTTTGCATGGTATTCCTGAGAATATCGTTTCTGACAGAGGGACCCAATTCGTGTCTAGATTTTGGCGGGCATTCTGTGCTAGGATGGGCATAGATTTATCTTTTTCGTCCGCTTTCCATCCTCAGACGAATGGCCAGACCGAGCGGATTAATCAGACCCTGGAGACATATCTGAGGTGTTTTGTGTCTGCTGACCAGGATGATTGGGTTGCTTTTTTGCCATTGGCGGAGTTCGCTCTCAATAATCGGGCCAGCTCTGCCACTTTGGTGTCCCCGTTTTTCTGTAATTCGGGGTTTCATCCTCGATTTTCCTCTGGTCAGGTGGAATCTTCGGATTGTCCTGGAGTGGATGCTGTGGTGGAGAGATTGCATCAGATCTGGGGGCAGGTGGTGGACAATTTGAGGTTGTCCCAGGAGAAGACTCAGCTTTTTGCCAACCGCCACCGTCGTGTTGGTCCTCGGCTTTGTGTTGGGGATTTGGTGTGGTTGTCTTCTCGTTTTGTCCCTATGAGGGTCTCTTCTCCTAAGTTTAAGCCTCGGTTCATTGGCCCGTATAAGATATTGGAGATTCTTAACCCTGTTTCCTTCCGTTTGGACCTCCCTGCATCCTTTTCTATTCATAACGTTTTTCATCGGTCATTGTTGCGCAGGTATGAGGTACCGGTTGTGCCTTCCGTTGAGCCTCCTGCTCCGGTGTTGGTTGAGGGTGAGTTGGAGTACGTTGTGGAGAAAATCTTAGACTCTCGTGTTTCCAGACGGAGACTCCAGTATCTGGTCAAGTGGAAGGGATACGGCCAGGAGGATAATTCTTGGGTGAATGCATCTGATGTTCATGCCTCTGATCTGGTTCGTGCCTTTCATAGGGCCCATCCTGGTCGCCCTGGTGGTTCTGGTGAGGGTTCGGTGCCCCCTCCTTGAGGGGGGGGTACTGTTGTGAATTTGGATTCTGGGCTCCCCCGGTGGCTACTGGTGGAATTGAACTGGTGTCTTCATCTTCTCTGTTCACCTGTTCCCATCAAGATGTGGGAGTCGCTATATAACCTTGCTGCTCTGTTAGTTGCTTGCCGGTCAACAATGTTATCAGAAGCCTCTCTGTGCTTGTTCCTGCTCCTAGACAACTACTAGATAAGTTGGACTCTTGTCCATGTTTGTTTTTGCATTTTGGTTCCAGTTCACAGCTGTAGTTTCGTTACTGTGTCTGGAAAGCTCTTGTGAACAGGAATTGCCACTCTGGTGTTATGAGTTAATGCCAAAGTTTTAAAGTAATTTCTGGATGGTGTTTTGATTAGGGTTTTTAGCTGACCATGAAAGTGTCCTTTCTGTCTTCTGCTATGTAGTAAGTGGACCTCAAATTTGCTAAACCTATTTTCATACTACGTTTGTTATTTCATCTTAATTCACCGCCAATACATGTGGGGGGCCTCTGTCTCCTTTTGGGGTATTTCTCTAGAGGTGAGCTAGGACTAATATTTTCCTCTGCTAGCATTATTTAGTCCTCCGGCTGGTGCTGGGCATCTAGAATCAACGTAGGCATGCTACCCGGCCACTGCTAGTTGTGCGTTAGGTTTAGTTCATGGTCAGCTCAGTTCCCATCTTCCAAGAGCTAGTTCCTATATATGCTTATGCTATGATCTCTTGCCATTGAGATCATGACACATCTGGTGACCGCCTGTCACCCCCATCATCAGTATCTGGTGACCGCCCATCTCCTCCATCATCAGTATCTGGTGACCGCCCATCTCCTCCATCATCAGTATCTGGTGACCGCCTGTCACCCCCATCATCAGTATCTGGTGACCGCCCTTCTCCTCCATCATCAGTATCTGGTGACCGCCCGTCACCTCCATCATCAGTATCTGGTGACCGCCCGTCACCCCCATCATCAGTATCTGGTGACCGCCCGTCACCTCCATCCTCAGTATTTGGTGACTGCCTGTCACCCCCATCATCAGTATCTGGTGACCGCCCGTCACCTCCATCATCAGTATCTGGTGACCGCCTGTCACCTCCATCATCAGTATCTGGTGACCGCCCATCTCCTCCATCATCAGTATCTGGTGACGGCCCGTCACCTCCATCATCAGTATCTGGTGACCGCCCATCTCCTCCATCATCAGTATCTGGTGACCGCCCGTCACCTCCATCATCAGTATCTGGTGACCGCCCGTCACCTCCATCATCAGTATCTGGTGACCGCCCGTCACCTCCATCATCAGTATCTGGTGACCGCCCCTCACCTCCATCATCAGCATCTGGTGACCGCCCATCTCCTCCATCATCAGCATCTGGTGACCGCTCGTCTCCTCCATCATCAGTATCTGGTGACCGTCCATCACCTCCATCATCAGTATCTGGTGACCGCCCGTCACCTCCATCCTCAGTATTTGGTGACTGCCTGTCACCCCCATCATCAGTATCTGGTGACCGCCCGTCACCTCCATCATCAGTATCTGGTGACCGCCTGTCACCTCCATCATCAGTATCTGGTGACCGCCCATCTCCTCCATCATCAGTATCTGGTGACGGCCCGTCACCTCCATCATCAGTATCTGGTGACCGCCCATCTCCTCCATCATCAGTATCTGGTGACCGCCCGTCACCTCCATCATCAGTATCTGGTGACCGCCCGTCACCTCCATCATCAGTATCTGGTGACCGCCCGTCACCTCCATCATCAGTATCTGGTGACCGCCATCTCCTCCATCATCGGTATCTGGTGACCCCCCGTCACCTCCATCATCAGTATCTGGTGACCGCCCATCTCCTCCATCATCAGTATCTGGTGACCGCCAATCTCCTCCATCATCAGCATCTGGTGACCGCCCATCTCCTCCATTATCAGCTTCTGGTGACCGCCCGTCACCTCCATCATCAGTATCTGGTGACCGCCCATCACCTCCATCATCAGTATCTGGTGACGGTCCGTCACCTCCATCATCAGTATCTGGTGACCGCCCATCACCTCCATCATCAGTATCTGGTGACGGTCCGTCACCCCCATCATCAGTATCTGGTGACCGCCCATCTCCTCCATCATCAGTATCTGGTGACCGCCCGTCACCTCCATCATCAGCATCTGGTGACCGCCCATCTCCTCCATCATCAGTATCTGGTGACCGCCCATCACCTCCATCATCAGTATCTTATGACTGCCCATCACCTCCATCATCAGTATCTGGTGACCGTCCATCACCTCCATCATCAGCATCTGGTGACCGCCCATCTCCTCCATCATCAGTATCTGGTGACCGCCAGTCACCTCCATCATCAGTATCTGGTGACCGCCCATCTCCTCCATCATCAGCATCTGGTGACTGCTCGTCTCCTCCATCATCAGTATCTGGTGACCGTCCATCACCTCCATCATCAGCATCTGGTGACCGCCAATCTCCTCCATCATCAGTATCTGGTGACCGCCCATCTCCTCCATCATCAGTATCTGGTGACCGCCCGTCACCTCCATCATGAGTATCTGGTGACCGCCCGTCACCTCCATCATCAGCATCTGGTGACCGCCCGTCACCTCCATCATCAGCATCTGGTGACCGCCCGTCACCTCCATCATCAGTATCTGGTGACCGCCCATCGCCTCCATCATCAGTATCTGGTGATCGCCCATCTCCTCCATCATCAGTATCTGGTGACCGCCCGTCTCCTCCATCACTTCTTCTAGCTACTTGCACAGTTTTTGAAGAAACTCGGCAGGAGATTGTTCCAAACACCGGACCCCAGATCTTCTGTGTATGAGGTTTGTGCGGATCCTTCTGTCTCATAAGATCCAATACATACAGGATGATGTGAGATCTGGGCTCTGCGGGGGCCGGACCATCACTTCCAGGACTCCTCATCATTAATGCCACTGGCTGGATATTTGGGGTGGTTTTCCTGTTGCAGAATACATTTAGGACCAATCAGACGCCTCCCTGATGGATAAGTTTCTATCTTTGCAGCATTGTTTCCGCCCCTGCCTAAAACTTTTTCACAGTTCTGTAAATGTGAAATGTTTTGAGTCCATGAAACAGCGCCCTCTAGTGGCGACACAGGTGTATTGAGTGTTCTATCAACGTCCCTGGTGTAAACAATAGCACAGGTTTCCTGCAGTCCTATGTAAACCTCCGGATATACATAAAACGTTGCACGAAAGAACAAACTCCGCTCTGCTGCATCCCGACGCCTCTCCGCGCCACTCTGAATCACATGCGTGTACATGTGAACTCGTATCGACGCCTTATGAGATGATAAAACATTTTCTGCTGCCTGTTTCCACTTATCCGGAGGAAGACAACAAAGCTTCGGAGGCAGTGCAAATTATTAGCGCATCTAATGATGTCGGCTCCTTTGAAGGTGACATGAATTGGATGTACACGGGTCGAAAAAAAAAATCACGTGGGACCCTTTTCAGTCGGATCCCGCTCTCTATGGGGTTCTCTGTAATAACACAGGAGAAACAAATAATTTGTACTTGAGATTTAAGTATGTCAGCCTCGAAATACCCAGAATCTCCCTCGGTTGCCGTGGTAACAGGATCATGTTCCGCCACCGTCTTGAGACGCTGGATATGCAAAATGTCACTTAAAAAAGAAAAAAAAAGTTACTAAGTGCAAATTAGTCCTAAAAAGGCACAAAAATATGAGCATATGTAATTAAAAATCGCCATTGAAAAAAGAAAAAAAAATTTGGTCCAAAAATTCAGGCACCGATAGCTAGGAATCATGTGCTAATTTTTGGATCACAGGGGAATCATGTGCTAATTTTTGGATCACAGGGGAATCATGTGCTAATTTTTGGATCACAGGGGAATCATGTGCTAATTTTTGGATCACAGGGGAATCATGTGCTAATTTTTGGATCACAGGGGAATCGTGCTAATTTTTGGATCACAGGGGAGTCATGTGCTAATTTTTGGATCACAGGGGAATCATGTGCTAATTTTTGGATCACAAGGGAATCATGTGCTAAATTTTCGATCACAGGGGAATCGTGCTAATTTTTGGATCACAGGGGAATCATGTGCTAATTTTTGGATCACAGGGGAATCATGTGCTAATTTTTGGATCACAGGGGAATCGTGCTAATTTTTGGATCACAGGGGAATCATGTGCTAAATTTTGGATCACAGGGGAATTGTGTGCTAATTTTTGGATCACAGGGGAATCCTGCTAATTTTTGGATCACAGGGGAATCATGTGCTAATTTTTGGATCACAGGGGAATCATGTGCTAAATTTTGGATCACAGGGGAATCGTGCTAATTTTTGGATCACAGGGGAATCATGTGCTAATTTTTGGATCACAGGGGAATCATGTGCTAATTTTTGGATCACAGGGGAATCATGTGCTAATTTTTGGATCACAGGGGGCCGTTGGTGAATTTTCTGTGCACCTATTCTGTGAGAACATCCGATTATACAAAGCTGGATGGACGAGGGTCCAAATGGCCGACTCCAACCATATCTAGGAACCAAAAGTTTTGCACGTAGGGGGAATAAAAAAAAAAGTAAAAAATAAAAAAAAAATTAAGTTCAAAGTTTAAATCACCATCCAAAAAAGCAAAAGAAGCTAAGAAAATAAAAATTAAACATAATTGGCATCGTCACATGTGATGTATGAAAATAAAAAATTATTCAAAAACAAGAAAAAAAAATTGGAATATTAGAAATGCCATTTTACGGTCACTGTTCTCAAAACAAAAAATGCAATAAACATTAATCAAAATGTCATATTTACTCCAAATGGTATAAATATAAAATATCAGCTTTTTATTACTTCCTCTGATGACGCTTCGTTTCAGAATCCACAGTACATGCTGGGATAGGATAGTCAAATGAGTCATCATAAGGGGGCAGAGGTTACGGTCAATGCTGAAGCCTCTGCCTTTCCCTAAAATGAAACGTCATCAGTGACATCTATTTCAGGGGCTGGACTAGTCCCTGCTCTACATGGTAAGCATCAGTTGACTGCTCTAACAGATACTCAGAATATTGTCACTGTGCAATATGTACAGTGCAAGTGCGCTCGCTCACCAGCTCTGAGCAGAAGCAGCTGGAAAAAGAGCACTGTCAGTGTGCGCTGTAAGAAGAATACCCATAGTACAGGGAACAGGGCCACTTGCGGCACCGGTGCTCTGGTAAATTAGAAAGGAACATTATAAACACCAGGTTACCAAGTTTTCGAATTCTTCAACCCAGGGAGCCACAAATATAAAAAGTAACAAATGCACATGTTCTGGAAGTATTTTACCAGTAGCAGGAGAAACTTTCCAGGTAATAACTTTCCTTATTTGTTCCCATTTTATGGTTCTTATTTATTGGGAAGCAGTTGTGGCCGCATAGTCCAAAGATTTAGTGCTGGAATTAACAACCACAGGTCTCGCTTAGCCAAACCTGGTTTTACTGTAGCAGTTCTGATAAATGAGGCCCAAGTCCCGAGAGGAACATGAGGCCGGCTTTCATAACCATTTTGTATGTATTACATAGTAGCAGAGCCTGATTGGTTGATGAGTTACGTCTTTTTGAGAATATGGAGCAGTTTCTGCTATCACCACCAGTGGAACACTAAATAGAAAAAATATCGGACACACGGTTTTAGCATTCAAATCAGGTTTTTCCTTCAGTGTCAATGGCCCCAATGTATAACATCCAGCCCCTCACCCCAGTGTATAATATCCGGCCCCTCACCACCTAATGTTTAACCTCCGGCCCCTCACCCTAGTGTATAATATCCGGCCCCTCCCCACCCGGTGTATAACCTCCGGCCCCTCACCCCAGTGTATAATATCCGGCCCCTCACCACCCGGTGTATAACCTCCGGCCCCTCACCCCAGTGTATAACCTCCGGCCCCTCACCCCGATGTATAATATCCGGCCCCTCACCACCCGGTGTATAACCTCCGGCCCCTCACCCCAGTGTATAATATCTGGCCCTCACCACCCGCTGTATAACATCCGGCCCCTCACCCCAGTGTATAATATCCGGCCCCTCACCCCGATGTATAATATCCGGCCCCTCACCACCCGGTGTATAACATCCGGGGCCCTCAACCTCGGTGTATATCATCCAGCCCCTCATCCTCAGTGTATAACATCCAGCCCCTCACCCCAGTGTACAATATGTAGCCCCTCACCACCTGCTGTATAACATCCGGCCCCTAACCCATGGTGTATAACATCCGGCCCCTCACCCACGGTGTATAACATCCAGCCCCTCATCCCCAGGGTATAACGTCCATTCCCAGGGCCATATTTAGAGTTTCTGCTGCCCTAGGCACTTTTAGTGCTGCCTCCCCCATTGGTGAGTATGACACTATCTGCATAGACTTTTGGCAAGAATCGCTGTTGTGAAAGTCGCCTTTTGCAGCAGATTGGGCAGTTTTTCTGCATCTGCTGTGTAATGGATCACTTACGGCAACACTGTGTTTGGTTTCGTTCATTCCCTATGGGATTTGCAGCACTTGCTGTGATCTGGGAAATGCGGTACCATACCTCCCAACTTTTGAAGAAGGGAAAAAGGACTAAAGGTTGCGGCGCACGTATTTTAGCAGCAAATTTTAGGCCACGCCTCTGACCATGCCCATTTCACAACTAATCACACCCATATCCAAGTCCCAACCACAGCCATTTAGCACTTCTGATCACACTGTTTCATATACAATAATTAAAACCCCCCAAAAATATGGCTACGCAGTGCTCCATACTGTATAATGGCTACGCAGGGCTGCACATACTGTATAATGGCCCTACATGATGTTCCATACTGTATAATGGCCACACAGTGCTCCATACTGTATAATGGCCACACATGATGCTCCATACTGTATAATGGCCACACATGATGCTCCATACTGTATAAGGGCCACACATGATGCTCAATACTGTATAATGGCCATTGGCCACACATGATACTCCATACTCACCAGTGACGTCTCTAGGTGAAGTCCTTCATCTTTCATCCAGCACAGACCGCCATCATTTCTTCCAGCCAGGACTCATTTCTGCAGGAAATAACACAGTTATCTCAAGCTCTGCTTGCAGAACACATTACTTAATTTTTCACAACTTCTACATTACACCACATGAAGAAAAAAAGGTGACATAGTGTCACTCTACACAGTAACAGGACGCCCCCCCCCCCCATTTAAAACACTATACTCAAAAAATAAAATAAATACATCACTGCAGTAATAATATCCCTTAATTAGCCCCTATGGTAATAATATTCCCCATCCTGGCCCCGTTTATCTCTTTCCTGGCTCTAGCCATATGTTCTTGCATCCTGCTCTCATGAGTATCCATTCTACCCCATATGATCTCCCCATCCTGCCCCATCTGTCTCTATCATATCCATCCTGCCCCATGTCTTTCATTCTGCCCCGTGTCTCCAATCATGCCCCGTATCTACATTCTGTCCATGCCTCCAGTCCTGCCCCCAGTGTGTCCAGCAACCTGCCCCAGTATGTCAAGCATATTACCCCCAGTGTGTCCAGCAATCTGCCCCAATGTGTCCAGCATATTGCCCCAGTGTGTCCAGTATTTCCCCCGGACAGTGTGTCCAGCAATCTGCCCCAGTGTGTCCGGCAATCTGCCCCAGTGTGTCCAGCATATTACCCCCAGTGTGTCCAGCAATCTGCCCCAGTATGTCAAGTATATTGCCCCAGTGTGTCCAGCATATTGCCCCCAGTGTGTCCAGCAATCTGCCCCAGTGTGTCCAGCAATCTGCCCCAGTGTGTCCAGCATATTGCCCCCAGTGTGTCCAGCATATTGCCCCCAGTGTGTCCAGCAATCTGCCCCAGTATGTCCAGCATTGCCCCCAGACAGTGTGTCCAGCAATCTGCCCCAGTATGTCAAGTATATTGCCCCAGTGTGTCCAGCATATTGCCCCCAGTGTGTCCAGCAATCTGCCCCAGTGTGTCCAGCAATCTGCCCCAGTGTGTCCAGCAATCTGCCCCAGTGTGTCCAGCATATTGCCCCCAGTGTGTCCAGCATATTGCCCCCAGTGTGTCCAGCATATTGCCCCAGTGTGTCCAGCAATCTGCCCCAGTGTGTCCAGCATATTGCCCCAGTGTGTCCAGCATATTGCCCCAGTGTGTCCAGCATATTGCCCCCAGTGTGTCCAGCATATTGCCCCCAGTGTCTCCAGCATTGCCCCCAGTGTGTCCAGCATATTGCCCCAGTGTGTCCAGCATATTGCCCCAGTGTGTCCAGCATATTGCCCCCAGTGTGTCCAGCATATTGCCCCCAGTGTGTCCAGCATATTGCCCCAGTGTGTCCAGCAATCTGCCCCAGTGTGTCCAGCATATTGCCCCAGTGTGTCCAGCATATTGCCCCAGTGTGTCCAGCATATTGCCCCCAGTGTGTCCAGCATATTGCCCCCAGTGTCTCCAGCATTGCCCCCAGTGTGTCCAGCAATCTGCCCCAATGTGTCCAGCATATTGCCCCAGTGTGTCCAGCATATTGCCCCCAGTGTGTCCAGCATTCTGCCCCAGTGTGTCCAGCATATTGCCCCAGGGTCTCCACCATTCTGCCCCAGTGTGTCCAGCATATTGCCCCCAGTGTGTCCAGCAATCTGCCCCAGTGTGTCCAGCATTGCCACCAGTTTGCAGCATTGCCCCAGTGTGTCCAGCAATCTGCCCCAGTGTCCAGCATTGCCCCAGGGTCTGTCAGACATAAAGAAAAAAAAAAAGTAAAATCCTCACCTCTCCCGTTCCCAGCGCAGGTCCGGTGCACTCAGCGTCTCTCCGGCTCTGCAACGCTCAGGACAGAGGCTGAGCGCGCAGTGATGACGTCATCGCACCCTCTGCCCTGAGACGTCGCAGAGTCAGAGAGCGGTGAAGACGCTGCAGCTGCTGCAGGAGCCAGGAGAGGTGAGTATTAGAAGGGGGGGCCCATACTCACCTGTCAGCTGTCCCGCGCGGCTGCGCCGACATCCCTCTGGCTCTGTCCCGCCACAGCGCCATCTTCCTGAGTGAGCGGTCAGGTGGTATCGCTAATTAAAGGTCATGAATATGCGCATATTCATGACCTTAATCAGCGGTACCACGTGACTGCTCACTCAGGACGCGCTACAGACGCTGAGACCAGGCATCGCTGGAGCAGGGTGAGTATCGTCTTCAAGGAGGGTGGGACTCGGAGGCGGGGGGCGGGGCGGTCGGTCGCGTTTGTGACCTGGGACTTAAAAAAAAACAACAACAAAAAAACCACCTTGCTCAGGTGCCGACCCCCGCAATGTCGCCGCCCTAGGAACGCGCCCTCGAGTGCCTAGTGGCAAATACGGCCCTGTCCATTACCCTTGCTGCCCCCAGTGTATAACATCTGGCCCAATTGCTTTCATTTTATAACATCCAGCCCCTCGCCCCCCCAGTGTATAACATCCAGCCCATTTGCTTTTGATTTATAACATCCAGCCCCTCGCCCACCCAGTGTGTAACATATGGCCCTATTGCCCCCAGTGTATAACATCCGGACCCTCACCCCCAGTGTATAACCTTCAGACACCCCCCCCCCCGCCATGTCATCTGCCTGTACTACCATGTGACAGATCGGCCGGTGGTGCAGAGCTCACTGATACCAGCGCGGTCCTGTAATAGGAGCCACCGGGGGAACATTTCTTCCTCCTGGATCTTCCTCCATCTCCTGTGAGTGATATTATTGAGAAGTGGAAGGAACCGCAGCGTCTCAGCCTCAGTAATCACAAAAGTAGCTCAAGACAGAAAAAAAAAGTTTTTACTGTGCACAAAACTCCTGAGCCGTGTGCGCCATTTTGATGGATTTCGACCAAAGAAACGTCAACGACTACAACAAGACAAAAAAAAAAGTGACTCGAAAAAAAGAAAACCAGCTGAATGATTAATCGGGCCCTAAATCTTAGGTTCAGCTGATGAGACATTTTCCTTTGCCAAGTAAACTTTTTATTTCTCTCGGGTTATGCATTATAAACCTAATGGAGTCATTACGTCCCCCCGCACGCTATACACCCTGCGCCTAATGCATCGTGCGCATGGGGAGCGCTTCTGGGCATCTTTCCTGCTCGCTTAATGTTTGTGCTAGCTAATCATTACACATTACCATACAGATGTATTCCTTCTGCAATATCGCCATCGTTGGGTAACCTACATCTGCAGAAGTATACGGTCTTAAAGGGGTAAAGGATTACAGAAAACATGGCTGCTTTCTTCCAAAAAACCATTGGCACACCGGTCCGCTGGTTATGGAAGGTATTGTAGCTCAACTCTGGTCTCTGGAATACACTTGTATTCCTTGTGATACATTGTGGGGCGTTGTACTTAGTATTCATGGTGCTGGTGGGCACCTATGGGGGCACTCTGGCTGTCACTGTTGTGGAGGCTTCCATGGGCAGATAACATAAACCAGGTTGTTGATTAATCCATGTTTGATACAACTTTTGGAGTGTACAGCAGCTGCAGGCTTATGCAGGGAGAAGCATCATGTGGCACTGTGTTACCTGTTACAGCTTGTTGGTATGTGTGCGGTTCCTCCCTAGACTGTACTGTTCGACCTTTCAGACTCCTTTCTGTCATTTCGTGACTGGATTGTCCAGGTCATCATGATTATGCAGATAATAATATGCTGTATGTCCCACTGAAAACACTTAAGGCTTCTTTCACACTAGCGTCGGCACGGGGCCATCGCTATGCGTGGGCCCGACGCGCGTTGTGAAAGTAATGCCCAACGTGGGCAGCGGAAGCAGTCTTACGACGCTTCTGCTGCCCCATTGTAATGTCCGGGGAGGAGGAGGCAGAGTTTCGGCCGAGCATGCGCGTTCGAAAATGGCGGACACGACGCGCAAAAAAAGTTACATGTAACTTTTTCTGTGCCGACGGTCCGCCAAAACACGATGCAACCGTCGCACGACGGATGCGACGTGTGGCCATATGTCGCAATGCGTCGCTAATGAAAGTCTATGGGTAAAAAACGCAACTTTGCAGGATGCGTTTTTTCTCATAAACAACACATTGCGACGTATTACAAACGATGCTAGTGTGAAAGTAGCCTAATTCTGCCACAATTCCTGTTAAAGGAACATCAGGCTGTTTGGAGATTTCGAATAGCTTTTACCTTTATCATGTTTGTCTATAATTTTCTTTATAATATCTTGAAACAACTCCCTTGTTAACTTCTTTGCTCCATGTTCAGAAAGATAACACCATGATAACAAACAGCACAATGACTACTTTTCACCCTTCACATAGGCTGACTGACTGATTACAAGTTTGTAGACACCAGTGAAGCTAATTACAGGACACACTTTAGTTTCACATGTCTCTATGGTCAAATTATTGCCAATCTTTTCTACGGGTACCACCATTTTTGTCCAGGACAGTTTTATTATTTTTTTTTAATTACTTTTCTATTTAACCACAATTCAAAAGCAATGTCTGATTTTCATTAGTTGATGATCTTTAAATTGAAAATTACTTTTGTCAGTTTCAAGTTACTTTTAGGACCATTGTGGGTTTTTCTCATTTCAACAGAAGCGTACCAACAATTTTACCCTCGTGTGTATAAACAGTTCAAATCAGAAGTTTCCATCCACTATATAAAAAGACACATCTGCAGGTTTTTCGCAAAATCTGACATGAAATCAGAATATAGTAAACCTTTCGCGTTTTAGGCCAATTAGGATTACCATAATTATTAATATTTACCAAATGCCATAACAATGAGATAGAGAGAGAATGTTTAAAGGCATTTTACTAATTACTGCACAGAATAAGAGAATAAGATGATCACTCAGGACCATCAAACAGTATGATGGCTCTCACACCCCCCCCCCCCCCCCCCAGTATGATGGCCCCTCTCAGCTTCAATACAGTATTGCAGTATAACGGAGCCCCCCATATAGTATTATGGTTCCCCCACAGCCCTCTACATAGTATAATGTTCCTCCAAGGTTCCAAAACAGTATGATGGTTCCCTTGATGGTCCACCCAAAGCCACCACAGGATAATGGTCCTACAACAGTCCCCCACAGTATGATGGTCTTCACAGGCCCCCACCCCAACACACTATGATGCTTCCCCCACACAAGATGATGGTCCCACCACATTCCCTCATACAGTATGACGGTCTCCACAGGCTTCCACGCAGTATGATGGTCCTCCCACAGCATTATGGTTCACCCACTTCGCCCCACAAAGTATGATGGTTCCCAAATATAGTATGATGGTCCCTCCAGAGACTGCAGTATTATGTAGGTAGGATATAGTGCTATTATGTAGCTAAACTGCCACTTTTTATAAGAAAAGCACATTAGTGTACACTATTACCGTATGTAGACACCATATCGCACTGCTTAGTAAGCACCATATTACACCCTCATAAAAGATATAATAATAATCATCTTTATTTTTATATAGCGCTAACATATTCCGCAGCGCTTTACAGTTTTACACACATTATCATCGCTGTCCCCGATAAGGCTCACAATCTAAATTCCCTATCAGTATGTCTTTGGAATGTGGGAGGAAACCGGAGAACCCGGAGGAAACCCACGCAAACACGGAGAGAACATACAAAATCTTTGCAGATGTTGTCCAAGGTGGGATTAGAGCCCAGGACTCCAGCGCTGCAAGGCTGCTGTGCTAACCACTGCGCCACCGTGCCGCCCCCACGGGCTCTATCACATGAGCTGTGTTTGACACTATTTTGTAGGC
This sequence comes from Ranitomeya variabilis, assembly GCF_051348905.1. Lineage (NCBI taxonomy): Eukaryota > Metazoa > Chordata > Amphibia > Anura > Dendrobatidae > Ranitomeya > Ranitomeya variabilis. The sequence goes on along the minus strand of NC_135234.1, from coordinate 753,787,993 downwards.
ACCATATGGCACAGTTATTGTATATCGGACTTTATGATACTTTTCATTTATTGTATGTGTGACGCCCGGGAGACCGAGGTACCCAGCACCAGATCAATGAGGTCCGTCTCTTGAGGGGGATGTCACTAGTGGCTTGACCCGGTGCTGTGGTCTCAGGCGATGCACAGTGTAAGGGATATCTGTGATAGAAATATATATATCATGTAGATCTCACTTGCATGTATACTCCTCTATAATCAAATATATACTTATATGCTCACATCTAATATATACATTATAATCAATGGTTTAAAATGGCTGACAAACTGATATAACCCAGACAGATCATATGGGGTTTTCCATCCCTAAAAGCAGAACTCAGGTTTAGTTGCTTAATCAGCAGTCATATGAGCATTAATCACAATATTCCATATATGTTTAGATAACCAATGACAGAGGAGCTAGACAATATGGTAATTAACTAACCACCCCTGACAACCCCTAACCACTCCTTTCTATGTGAAAATATAAAACTATGTATGTACAATAAAGTATCAGTATTGATGGAATGTTGTTCTGTCACAGTTGTGTACAGTCCATTCTTGATGAGCGCTCAAAATACTCAGTCTAATTGGGAGCGGCCACAGCACACACAGGGATATATTTATCCAACCCTAATATTTCCATAACAAATGGCGCCCAACGGCTCGGATGAAACGCACGGGATCCTTCTAACCGGAGATACGGAAGTTGTAGCGTGGCCTGGCACAGGGGCAGGAGACTGCGCAGCTCCATAAGTAAGGTAAGAAAATGTTATCATCTTACCTGAAAGTCCCCTGTGCCCAGTCCTTGTCTATGCCTCTTGCCGGTCAGATGTGGTCATCAATTCCCAGGTAGTGTAAAAAATTCGTAGCCACGAATCCACCCTGGGAGGTGTCTGCTGTGGACCGTGTATGTGTTTGTGTAAAATCCGAGAGAAGAAGGAAAAAGTGACTTTTGTTTGTGGTTGCTGGGAAACAGATGGCAGGAGGTCAAATCGCTCGATAAGTTATTGCAGGATTCCCGTGCATAGGAGGAACACGCAGAGTTCCGGGGCAGGTGGTCCCATGTTCCAGGCACGGGTAGTGATAACTTAAGAGGGCTACTGCAGATTCCCGTAGTGCCGGCGATCCAGTCAGGACGTCCGGACCGGGGTGGTAGATTTCCCGCTTGTTGTGCTTCTCACTCAGGCGGCCCGGGCGCAGGTGCGTCCAGTGCGATTGGCAGTAGTCTGTTCCCAGCTCAACCTGCATGTGTCACAGAATTTAAAAGGGCATCTCTCGGATTGTCTATCTGTTTGTGTCATGTACTATTGCCGCTTTAAGAAGCATGAAATAGTGAAAAGAAAGTTTTGGTTTTTTTTCCTTCTCATGAACTTCCTCTTTTTTCAGCTGAAGCGGAGATATGCATTGTAAATCAAACTGTCACATCTGGTTTTTTTCTGACTGTTTTCAGCTGCAATGCTAGCTATGTGTAGTTTTTTTGTGTGAAGATGTGAAATTTAAGTTGTATCTATCATTTTTGATGTGACATAAGTGTTTTCAGAAACGTGATTTTAGTGACATTTGATATTATTGCAATGGCATACGTGATATCTAAGAGGAAGTGTGTCTCTGACTGCATTTGAGCGCAGAGATTCTAAAGAAAAAAAAAAGAAGAGAAAAGCCGTTTTAATTTTTAATTTTTTTTACTCTCTTAAAGGGTCTTTTTCTTTTTGCGGCATTTTAAAGTTTTTTTAATTAAGTTTTCCTCAATCTTCAATCTCTTTACCTTTTTATTTTTTTATTTATTTATTTTTGAAAAAAGTTTTTTTTTTTTCCTCTTGTATCAAAGTTTTGAGTTTTTGGTTGTGAACTAAGTTTTTGACGGTTTTTCTTATCGTTTTGAGTTTTTCTTAGTGTTTTATATACTCATTTTTAGAAGTTTTTTTAGTACTGTTTTCTTTTTTCATTTTTGTGTGTTTTTCATTTTCATTTTTTTGCTTTTGCCATGGGGAATAGAGTGGCCGAGCAACAGGAAAGTCTTTTTACTTCCTGATGAGAAAACAGCCCCTAGATAGTGACAGAATACGAAGGTGTTAAGTATGTGAAGATTTTGGAAGGTATAAAGTACGTGAAATTCATTAGAATGGCAGACTTCAAGCTGCGGAGTGGCATGACGTAGAAAGGAAAATAAGGGAAGTTACAGTAGCTGATGTTAGATTGCTGAATACTAATACATGGTATGAAGTAGCAGCAGAGCTTACATCGTTTAGGTGGTACAGAAAGTTATGTGAGCAAACCAGGAAGTGATTTTTGTGGGTATGAGACGGGAGAATCTGCGCAGTCTGCTTTTAGCAGAATCCATGGTATAGGTAGTTATTTTTTTGCACAGTATGTGGCGCACCCCGTCTCTCCCTACAGGGAGAAGGCATAATTGCTCCTCTCTATTATTCTTGTTGTTCTCATCTATCCTCTTTTTTCTCTGTCAGTCTTTTCTCTCCGCATTCTCTCTCTCCTTTCCTCTCCTCTTCCTCCACATTTCTTTCTCTTCTCTCTCTCTTCCCCTCTTTCTCCACTCCTCTCTTCTCCTCTCTCTCTCTCTTCCCCTCTTTCTCCACTCCTCTCTTCTCTTCTCTATCTCTCTCCTCCATACCCTCCATCTTCTCCTCCCTCCTTCTCCACTCCCCCACCACACCTTTCTCCTCTCTCTCTCTCCTCCCTCTTCTCCTCACCCTCTCACTCCCCTCCTTCTCTCTCCTCTCTTCTCCTCCCTCTCTCTCCACATTCTCTCTCCCCTCCTACTATTCCTTTGTCTCACTCCTCAACCCCTCCCTCTTCTTCTTCCTCTTTTTTCCTCCTTGTTGCCGGCTGGGCCAACGCCCAATTCAAACAATATGGTGCTTACAGCACAAGGTTCCCTTTCCATGTCCCTGGCACAGTCTAGCCATTGCCATTTGTGATATCGGGGAAAGAAGGTGAAAGCCCCCCCTACAGTGGGCAGCCCCAGACATATCAGGCAGCAGTCAGCTCAGCCCTGGGTGCAGAGGGGGGAGGCATGATATCAAAACGAGCTCACTGACAGATCCTCCGTTACCTCATTTCACAGTCAACAATATTGTAACCCTTAAGGTTTTACATGAACATTGATATCACTATGTATTGATAATGTACAGCTTCAGCACCGGTCAGAGCTGCCTACATTCACACCAACATGAAACTATAAGCCTAATCCATCATAGCTTCAGCAAGGGGGGAGACATCCCCACATAAAAAAGCAACTTCTAAGTCCAATATCAGTCAGTGTACAACCCCAGTACAAGCTATCACAACTATTCCTCTGATGAAGATGAAGAGGGAACATCATACATGCTGTCCAGTACTAGAAAAGAAACCCACAGGCACCAAGAATGCAGGGGCAGATAGAGGCACCACCATTACACTATGTGCACTGCACTTCAAGTCAGGTGACAATCTTCCAGACCCAGGGATGCATCCCATGCCATTTTACCGAAGAATGTAGCAGAAGCAGCAAACATATGCAGCCACCTGGAATGATCTCTGGGCCATGAATGAAAATAGAAGCAGGTGATGCACTCTGGCCAATCATGAAGGAGCAATTCAAACTTCCAGCAGAATCAGACGTACATGCTTGGAAGTCAGGGCCACAGCTAATTGAACAACTCAGAGAGTGGGCCAAAGGCAGGCTGGCCGGACAGGCCCTCAGCTTACATGACATGAGCCAAGATAAGACAGAGTCTGTAAAGAAGTTTCATGGCAGAGTAATGCAAGTATCCCAAGACTTGGGCTTCACCATTCATGACCAGATACACAGGCAAATGTTGGCACAGGCCTTTGGGCATGGACTGAGACAGCCAATCAGGAAACCACTGATAGTGGCTAGGCCTAGGAACAGGTCAATAGCAGTGGACTGACCCAGAAAAAATGTTTTATGTGCGCCTAGGAGACTGTTTATTGCCGATTGTCACCAAAATTGCCACCATTATAGCACCACAAAAGAGCACAAAGAAGGAAAAGGGTGCCGTGCTGCTGAGAACACCAGAAGGGAAGCCAGAGGTGAAGATGCTGCAAAGTGCCGATCAACACACCGGAAGAATCGCTGCAGACTCCATAGAGGAGACACCGACCTCAATAAGGTTAGCAAAGGGGAGAAGCTATGTTGGAGCAGGGGGAAGAAGTGATGGCAGATGCAGCCACAGCCCCTGTAACGCCCCAAGACCTTGGGTTGGATGCAGCCGCCGGTCCCATGGCACCCCAGGCCTCGTCACGAATGCACCTGCAGGCCCCGTCTTACCACCGCAGCTTCAATCAGCAGGCCGGACCCCGCTGCCGCTACAGTACCCATCATGCCGTTGTCCACAGTAGCCAAAAGGATTGAGTCTCAACCAGGGGTGCAGAAGACAGCCCCTCTCATGGTGACCACTGACCTGGAAGAGCAACCACCCTACAAAGACAGAAGAAGTGTCAAGGGTTACATCTGTGGCAAGTTTGGCCATTACCAGAACCAGTGCGAAGCACCCACGCCCCCGAAGAGACTGGACCCATGCAACCCAAGAGTTGGTCCAGAAGAAACAGGTCAAGGAAGAAGTGCAGAAAGCAGTGAAGTACCCCGTCCATAGGACAGAGGCAAGCAAGCCAGGCCCGCAAGACACTATGCTCCTGACATGTAAAACTTCATCTGCAGGACCAATACCTCAAATTACCCTTAAAGTGGATGGCGTTGTCAGATCCAAAGTGGTGCAGCCAGAAGTGTGATGACACATGTGGAACTCACTGATCCCACCTGCCTATCAGAATCCTCTGTGTCTCGCATGGGCATTGATGGTCAAGTCAGACATTCTCAGCTTACAAAGCCACTGAGCGTGTGCACTCAGCCAGGACACTCTATCCTGTCCCAGTTTGTGGTGTAAAGGACCTGCCACTCAACCTACTGGGAGCGAACCTACTGCAGAAGCTGAAGGCAACCACAGTGTTCCAGGAAGATGGGACAGTGACACTTTCTTCATCCCTGACCCGAGAAGAGTCATGCTGGCGGCCCTACAAGAACATTAAACAATCGAGGCCTACCCAAGGAGGTACTGGATGTAGTACCAGAAAGTCTATGGTCTAAGGGACCCCAGCACATGAGAAAACCTCAAGTTGCCCCAGTACGGGTGTCACTCAAGCCATGAACCCCGTACCCTCGTAAGGCCCAGGCCAGGCCTAGAGTCAAGCTGCCTCTGACCAACTGAAGGTCTACCTGGAAATAGGAATCATTGTTCCTCGCACATCGCCTTGCAATACCCCGCTTTTCCCCATCAAGAAAAAGACTGTAAAAGGAGAGCCTGCCAAGTTCAGAATGGTATACAACCTGAGAGCTGTGAATGACGCCACGGTGTTTGAAACTGCAATTATGCCGAATCCACACACTCTGCTCTCAAATGTGCCTGCCACAGCAAAAGTGTTCACAGTGAACAACCTGGCAAACATTTTCTCCAGTGTTCCAGTTCATCCGGAAGACCAGATCCTGTTTGCCTTAATGCACCAGGGGGGACAACACACATGGACAGTGATGCCACAGTGGGCCCAGAACAGCCCTTCACGGTTCACCAAAGCAATGTCCACAGTCCTCACCAACTGGGTCGCAGAACATGCAGAAGTGACCCTGCTACAATACATGGACAATCTACTCCTTTGTGCAATTGACTTTGACACGTGTAAAGCCCATTCCTTGTATCTCCTACTCTACCTGGCGGAGCAGCACTGCGAGATCTCAAAGAACAAAGTCCAGTGGTGTCTGAAGCAAGTTACGTTCCAGAGACACTGTATTGCTCACCAGGCGAAACACCTGACAGATGACCGGAAGACCGCAGTGGAGAAGATGGTCCCTCCGACAACTCCAAAGGTGCTACAGGCCTTCCTTGGTCTAGTTTCGTATTGCAGAGCCTGGATCCCTGATGCTTCCGTCCTAATGCAGCCTCTGTGTGAATACGTCAGCGTGACCCCGTTCCTCCTGACAGATGCAGCCTTCAGTTCGTTCAAGAAGTTAAAAGGCACAGTAGTCTCAGAGCCAGCACTAGGCCCATCTGACTACGAGAAGCCATTCCGTCTCTACTTGGTGAGAAAAGAAGGCCTTGCTACTGGAGTCCTGACACAGCTTCAGGGGGGAAAGCAGAGACTTTCGGACTACTTTTTAGCTTGCCTGGATCCAGTTGCAAGGGAAGCCTCTTCCTCCCGCATGAGAGCAGCAGTTGCAGCACACGCCCTCCTGGACAGGACTACTGACATCAGTGGAAAAACCATTGGAAATCCTGGCTCTGCATGACATCTCAGCAATCCTCAACCAAACCCAGCTAAAACATCTCTCCACCGCCAGGCATCTTCGCCTCCAGTGCTCTCTACTCCTGCCCAACAATGTCACCATCTCCAGATGCATAGTCCTCAATCCGCCCACTCTACTCCCACTCCCAAGGGGGGATACAGATACGGATCCTCAGATAAAAAGTCTGATCAAAATCTGCATGATACCTTCTGCAGGGATCTGAATTTGCTCCGGACGAATGACCATGATTGCTTCAGCATCATGCAACAGGAAACAGCAGGACTACCCAAGGTGGCAGAAGAGCCACTGACCAACTCAGAGTTGATCCTCTATGTGGATGGCTCCAGATTTGCAGATGATGAAGGAAGATTCCACACGGGAGGTGCAGCGACAAGCAATCAAGAGATCCTGTGGTCCAGAAGTCTGCCGCCCAGTCTGTCAGCCCAGGAAGCAGAACTGATAGCGCTGATGAAGGCCTACCAGATGGCAGAAGACAAGACTGAGAAAATGTATACCGATTCAAGGTACTTGCATGGCATAGCACACGACTTCGGACCCATCTGGGCTGCAAGGGACTTCATAACAGCCAGCGGAACAACCGTGAAGCATCAATGGAGCCATTAAGGACCTGCTGAACACACTTCAACTTCCAAAAGTGGTGACAATGCTAAAAGTCAAAGCGCATGGAAAACTGAACACAGTAGGGGCACGAGGCAACAACATGGCGGATATGGCAGCCAAAGAAACAGTCAAGGGAAGACAATATGGACAAGTGGAAGAGGTCGTAGAGCCGGACGGCTACTACAGGACGGCTGAAGACAGGAAACCTGACAAGATGACATCCTGGGATCTGCTCAAAAAAGTTGCAAGAGCAAGCCCCAAAGGACAAGAAGGAATGCTGGATGCAGAAGTGAGCAACACATGAAGAAGGAAGGGTATACTAAATGGACTACAAACCCAGTTTACCCCGAAGCATGTACCCTATGGTGGTCCAGTGGGCACATGGGCCCACACACAGATTAAAGACACAGATGAATGATCCGATTGGTGCTTACTGGTTCGCTCCAGAAATCTCCACCCTAACAGCCAAGTTCATAAACAGCTGTCTGACCTGTGGCAAATGCAACCCTGGAAGAATGAAGAAAGTTCCCACACATTGTCTTGCCAGACCACTGTACCCCTTCCAGAGGATCCAGATAGACCACATCCAAATTCCGCCAAGTGGAGGATTCGAATATGCCCTTGTGGTTGTGGACATGTTCTCAGGATGACAGCCAGAAGTTTTCCCAGTGAAGAACCAGTCAGCAAAGACTACTGCAAAGAAGCTACTCTCAGAGATGAGATATGCAGCCATGGGGTCCCAGAAGTGATAGAGAGTGACCAGGGACCTGCATTCACAGCAAACCTCACATGAGAGATCTAGTCAGCAGTAGGGTCAGACTTAGGCCTACACACTCCCAGAGGCCCAGAAAAGCTGTCATTATATGAAATTTTGTTTGTGTCTAGTCCCAGGTTAGGGGTATCCTTTCCCTCAGCAGCTGATTATGCAATATGATACTTTGTCTGCTTATGTAATTGAAATCACCAAGAAACTTGCTAACATCCATTCTCGAGTTTTTTTCTTCATTGCCAGATCCAGATTCAGTGTCCGGTATGCACTCCTAGAAGCCAGGAGACTGGGTGTTGGTGAAAAAGCTTGTAAGGAGAACACCACTCGATCCCAGATTTGATGATCCTGCTCAAGTGCTGCTGATGACACCAAACTCTGTGAAACTGGAGGGAAGACCCACTTGGATTCACTCATCGCATTGGCAAGAAAGCTCCCCTACCAGAAGATGACACCCAAGCCAGAATGATGTTGCGGCCTGACCGAAAAGATGACCTACCTGATAAAGACTACACATCGCTCACTACACATGCTATTGACTAAGAGACTGATTGCAACGAACCCCCGTTAGGGACAGATCTCCTGACCGCCCATTTGCGAAAAGTCTGTACGGAGTGGGGCACAGGCGTTAGGCTTGTGTCAGTTCGCCGACAGCACAAAAGAGTTGCAGCGCTTTGGGACAGGAGGCTAGGATTAGGGCAAGTGATATCTAAGGGGGGCTTGTGATAGAAATATATACATCATGTAGATCTCACTTGCATGTATACTCCTCTATAATCAAATATATACTTATATGCTCACATCTAATATATACATTATAATCATTGGTTTAAAATGGCTGACAAACTGATATAACCCAGACAGATCATATGGGGTTTTCCATCCCTAAAAGCAGAACTCAGGTTTAGTTGCTTAATCAGCAGTCATATGAGCATTAATCACAATATTCCATATATGTTTAGATAACCAATGACAGAGGAGCTAGACAATATGGTAATTAACTAACCACCCCTGACAACCCCTAACCACTCCTTTCTATGTGAAAATATAAAACTATGTATGTACAATAAAGTATCAGTATTGATGGAATGTTGTTCTGTCACAGTTGTGTACAGTCCATTCTTGATGAGCGCTCAAAATACTCAGTCTAATTGGGAGCGGCCACAGCACACACAGGGATATATTTATCCAACCCTAATATTTCCATAACATATCATGAAGGAACAGACACTTACTTGATCAGCAGCAGGTCCTCCCAGCTGTGATGACCCCAATCCTGGATCGATGGCTATTGTCCAAATGAAAGACTGAGGCGCTGAAACGTTTAACCAGTTTACTTCAACAAAAAGGGATTTGCCACCAATACTGTCACCGGAGTCTGTATAAGAACCCTGAATTACTTTGACCCTGTCAGGATTTCCACCTCTTATTATGCGCAGTTTCTGTATGGCCCTGCTGCTGTATGTGAACTGGCTGCCGACCCAATCTGTCTGTTCTGTGCTGTGGTTCGACGGACAACCCAAGTCCTTTTTGTCGGCTTACCCCCTCTGGGAGTACCGCTGAACTCTGTGTCTGTTGCTGCGTCTTACCCTGGTGAAGCTGATATCACCTCACTTCCTTCCGGTTGCTGTATTATATATAATCAATATAGCCACGGATCCGGTATCCATCTCTGCGCCTATTCTGGGTAGAGGTTATTGCTACCCGGTTCTCACAATGTCTTTTTTCTCTATTCCTCTTTTCCTACTATCGGTATTACGGGCCTATAATCCGTCATAGGGCTGTTAGGAGTTCAGTTATACGACCTCTCACTTTCAGCTCCTCAACCCAACTGCCAATTCTTTTCTCAGACCAGAATAGATCAAGGGGAGTCTCTGGAGCTCCCCCTTCTGGCCGGAGATGGTAGTGCAGTCTTGCTATTTTAATATTTGTATTTGGTGTCAATAACTATTTTTGTGGCAAATACCCCTAGGGGCGCCACATTTGCATTGTTTGGCATTAGGTATAATTAAAGAGGTTTTCTAAAGATCGATGTTCAGGAGCACACCGCTCTCCTGCCTCTCTGCTTCCTGGAGGACGGTGCGCTCCTGATAACTGACCTTCAGCATTGTCTTGCCGTTGACCCCAATTGTGCACTCTCCACTCCTACATTCACAGCGGCTTTGTCTCTGCAGTATCAGAGGAACGCAGGGAGACCGAAGTCAGATCGATCCAACATTCTGGAGAGCTTCAGAGCAGCGCTCTATAGCAAAGCGCTTGTAACCGCTGTGCTCCCTGCCTAGGAGACCGTCTGCCCCGGATATATGGCAGAGGCCGCTCACCTTGTTTAGACAGGCAATTTTACATTAAAAAAAATTAGACAATCCCTTTGAAGCACTTATTGGCCCTATTATAACATCAGTGTTCATTCCCTTCCAAAAAATTAGGCGGGAGTCATATGTGTTTCCTAGGATTGTAATTTCCCATTGTGCAAATCTTAAAGGGAACCTTTACAATCTATAATCATCAGTCCGGTGTTTTCTATATCTCAGGTCACCCTGGTGTCGGCTGTGGCACATGGCCAAGATGCCAAATCGGCAAACAGGGATGACAATATTGCCATTTGTACCGGGCACCATTAAGGGAGATCTCTGGGAATAAACGTTCCCGTCTTAGCGGAATCCTTCTATTTGCTTTGTATTCAGTTTCTTTCTTGCGATGTGTAACTAACGGGATGGTTTGTGGGGCTAAGGGCGTTCGTTTCCATCTGTCACTTTTATAATTACTCGTCCAAGTGAGGAGGAAGTTAATTATCATTGAGAGACAATAAAACAAATGGTTGCAACCAAAAGATCTGGATGAGCGCGCAGCTAAACAAGACATCAGAGCATAGTTCTGCGGGAAAGATTCAGATTTCTGATTTTAACCCATTTGATGCCCCCTTAAATCCTAATCATTACCTATCCTGATTCTCATGTTCTGATTCCTCTTCATCCGCATTCTGCCAGTACTATAGGTGCTGTGATTTCCTTTCCATTACTTACCAGCTAACATTGTTTCTACAATTGTTAAATAACTTGCCTGCCATGAATTGACAGCTTGTCTCTTTGTTTTCTTTGTATTCAGTGTTATGGAAAAAAGCAGCAAGTGTAGAGAGCCGAAAACCTGCCCCCACTTCATAGAGGAATAAAGCCCCACCTTCAGTTCTTGAAGAACTATAAAGACCATCTCTACTTCCTGTTGAAAAATAAAAGCACGTCCCCACTTTCTGTAAAGACCCACCCACCACTTCCTAAAGAGAGATAAAGACCCACCCGCACTTCTGTATAGAGGAAAATACCTACCCCACTTTCTGTAGAGATAAAGTACCACCAGCACTTCCTATTGAGAGATAAAGATCCCGCCACTAATAAAGAGAAATAATGACACCTCCCCCACTATAGAGAGTTAAAGACCCTTCCTCGTGTCCTGTAGAGAAATAAAGACCTGCAAGCATCACCTGTAGAGAGATAAAGACCCATCCCCACTTCCTTAGCACAGGTGAAGACCCGCCCATATTGTAGAGAAATAAACACCCACTTCTTGCTGACAAACAAATAATAGCTCACACTTCGAAAAACAAAGAACCACCTCATTTCCTGTCAAGAAAATGAAGATTCCTGTAAAGAGATAAAAATCCAAACTGACTTCCTGTAGAGAGACAAAGACCAATCCCCATTTCCTAAAGATAGATAAAGACCATCACCACTTCCTGTAGAAAGAAAAAAAACCTTCCCCCTTGCTCTGCAGGGAGACAAACACACATCTCACTTCCTGTAAAGAGGTGAAGATCCAGTCCCGCTTTTTATAGAGAAAATGACCAGATTCACTTCCTGTCGAAAAATGAAGCCCTGACCCTAATTCCTGTTGAGTGACAAAGACCTATCACCACTTCCTGTACAGAGAAAAAACCTTCACCCTCTTTCTACAGGGAGATAAAGACACATCTCACTTCCTGTAGAGAGACAACGACGGACATGACTTAGGCACGGGATTTTCACCGTAAGCACAACAGCCTCACCAGGTCTTGGAGCGATATTTAATAATGTTTGCCATTTTTATTGTGAAATCTGGTGGCGGATTTGTTGGGTATCCACATACTTCTGGCCATTTAAATATAGGGGAGTTTCCTAAAAGAACAAATAGAGGCAGGGAATTTCTTTATAAAAACAACTCTTAAAAAAAAAGTTAAAGTAAAGTGTAAAATAACATATTTTACCAGCAGGAGAAATGAAAGGGCAGAGCTGCTAACCTTATCATGTGTCGTTGTTTCCGGTGACAACTTGCCCTTTCATTTACAAGAACATAAAACCCTGGCCGGCCACGAAAGTTTTTGCAAAACAAGAAAATGTCGCGTTTACTGTCACCGTGGAATTGGAAAACATTACCCCACGTGCGTCAGGAGAATTAATCTGGTGTAATAAGCAGCCGCCATGGCACACAATGCACCGAGGAGGCACAATAAGCCTTAATTACACCCTACACGTGTCTGACTCCTCCGTGACCCGCTAAGGCTATAGGCGGCTGATGTCCTACTACTCTGGTTATCGCCGTCGTCATGGTTACACGTATTCAGGCAATTGTGTGCGAAGAGTTCAGAAAGGATGCTATGTGCTACAAAGAGGACGCAACCCGCAGATAACAGCGGCGTCCGCGGCATCAATAGGTATTAATGAATTATTCATGGCCCCGATGCCAGAGACGAAGGTGTTGTCAACTCACGGGAAATAAGAATATTTTATTCATTTCCTAATTGGTAAAATAAATAAATAAATAAGGATGACTGCAGCAAGAGATACATTGTGAATACATTTCCTATCATTACCGGAAAACCGAGCACCTGATGGACTGTGTAAAAACAAAAGGATCTGCGACATACGGATATAACAATTATCTAAAAATTGCAATGCTGATGTCATTATCTCAATTTTTAAACATCATAATGTTATGTATGGATAAAAAAAATCGATACAAAAACTTTGTAAATGCTTGACAATGCCTACCCTTTACTAACCTGCATTATACTCCAGAGCTGCACTCACTATCCTGCTGGTGCAGTCACTGTGTACATACATTACATTACTGATCCTGAGTTACGTCCTGTATTATACCCCAGAGCTGCACTCACTACTCTGCTGGTGCAGTCACTGTGTATATACATTACATTACTGATCCTGAGTTACGTCCTGTATTATACCCCAGAGCTGCACTCACTATTCTGCTGGTGCCGTCACTGTGTACATACATTACATTACTGATCCTGAGTTACATCCTGTATTATACCCCAGAGCTGCACTCACTATTCTGCTGGTGCAGTCACTGTGTACATACATTACATTACTGATCCTGAGTTACGTCCTGTATTATACCCCAGAGCTGCACTCACTATTCTGCTGGTGCAGTCACTGTGTACATACATTACATTACTGATCCTGAGTTACATCCTGTATTATACTCCAGAGCTGCACTCACTATTCTGCTGGTGCAGTCACTGTGTACATACATTACATTACTGATCCTGAGTTACGTCCTGTATTATACCCCAGAGCTGCACTCACTATTCTGCTGGTGCCGTCACTGTGTACATACATTACATTACTGATCCGGAGTTACCTCCTGTATTATACTCCAGAGCTGCACTCACTATTCTGCTGGTGCAGTCACTGTGTACATACATTACATTACTGATCCTGAGTTACATCCTGTATTATACCCCAGAGCTACACTCACTATTCTGCTGGTGCAGTCACTGTGTACATACATTACATTACTGATCCGGAGTTACCTCCTGTATTATACTCCAGAGCTGCACTCACTATTCTGCTGGTGCCGTCACTGTGTACATACATTACATTACTGATCCGGAGTTACCTCCTGTATTATACTCCAGAGCTGCACTCACTATTCTGCTGGTGCCGTCACTGTGTACATACATTACATTACTGATCCGGAGTTACCTCCTGTATTATACTCCAGAGCTGCACTCACTATTCTGCTGGTGCAGTCACTGTGTACATATATTACATTACTGATCCTGAGTTACATCCTGTATTATACCCCAGAGCTACACTCACTATTCTGCTGGTGCAGTCACTGTGTACATACATTACATTACTGATCCTGAGTTACCTCCTGTATTATACTCCAGAGCTGCACTCACTATTCTGCTGGTGCCGTCACTGTGTACATACATTACATTACTGATCCGGAGTTACCTCCTATATTATACTCCAGAGCTGCACTCACTATTCTGCTGGTGCAGTCACTGTGTACATACATTACATTACTGATCCTGAGTTACCTCCTGTATTATACTCCAGAGCTGCACTCGCTATTCTGCTGGTGCAGTCACTGTGTACATACATTACATTACTGATCCTGAGTTACATCCTGTATTATACTCCAGAGCTGCACTCACTATTCTGCTAGTGCAGTCACTGTGTACATACATTACATTACTGATCCTGAGTTACATCCTCTGTATTATACTCCAGAGCTGCACTCCCTATTCTGCTGGTGCAGTCACTGTGTACATACATTACATTACTGATCCTGAGTTACATCCTGTATTATACTCCAGAGCTGCACTTACTATTCTGCTGGTGCAGTCACTGTGTACATACATTACATTACTGATCCTGAGTTACATCCTGTATTATACCCCAGAGCTGCACTCACTATTCTGCTGGTGCAGTCACTGTGTACATACATTACATTACTGATCCGGAGTTACCTCCTGTATTATACTCCAGAGCTGCACTCACTATTCTGCTGGTGCCGTCACTGTGTACATACATTACATTATTGATCCGGAGTTACCTCCTGTATTATACTCCAGAGCTGCACTCACTATTCTGCTGGTGCAGTCACTGTGTACATACATTACATTACTGATCCTGAGTTACATCCTGTATTATACTCCAGAGCTGCACTCACTATTCTGCTGGTGCAGTCAATGTTTACATACATTACATTACTGATCCTGAGTTATATCCTGTATTATACCCTAGAGCTGCACTCACTATTCTGCTGGTGCAGTCACTGTGTACGTACATTACATTACTGATCCTGAGTTGTACATCCTGTATTATCCCCCAGAGCTGCACTCACTATTCTGCTGGTGCAGTCACTGTGTACATACATTAAATTACTGATCCTGAGTTACATCCTGTATTATACTCCAGAGCTGCACTCACTATTCTGCTGGTGCAGTCACTGTGTACATACATTACATTACTGATCCTGAGTTACATCCTGTATTATACTCCAGAGCTGCACTCCTTATTCTGCTGGTGCAGTCACTGTGTACATACATTACATTACTGATCCTGAGTTACATCCTGTATTATACTCCAGAGCTGCACTCCCTATTCTGCTGGTGCAGTCACTGTGTACATACATTACATTACTGATCCTGAGTTACATCCTGTATTATACTCCAGAGCTGCACTCCCTATTCTGCTGGTGCAGTCACTGTGTACATACATTACATTACTGATCCTGAGTTACATCCTGTATTATACTCCAGAGCTGCACTCACTATTCTGCTAGTGCAGTCACTGTGTACATACATTACATTACTGATCCTGAGTTACATCCTGTATTATACTCCAGAGCTGCACTCCCTATTCTGCTGGTGCAGTCACTGTGTACATACATTACATTACTGATCCTGAGTTACATCCTGTATTATACTCCAGAGCTGCACTCACTATTCTGCTGGTGCAGTCACTGTGTACATGCATTACATTACTGATCCTGAGTTACATCCTGTATTATACTCCAGAGCTGCACTCACTATTCTGCTGGTGCAGTCACTGTATACATGCATTACATTACTGATCCTGAGTTACATCCTGTATTATACCCCAGAGCTGCACTCACTATTCTGCTGGTGCAGTCACTGTGTACATACATTACATTACTGATCCTGAGTTACATCCTGTATTATACTCCAGAGCTGCACTCACTATTCTGCTGGTGCAGAAACTGTGTACATAGATAGAGTAACGAAACCCTGGTGACAGATCCTTTTAATTACAGTAGGTTATGAGGTCGGGATGGCAGATGCTTGTCAGTATGTCACTGTGTCATTACCTTGGAAGCTTTCTGTAGACTTTCAGCTCCTGCAGAAAGAGAATTGTTTTTCTCCCATAATTCTGCTACGTGGTTTAGTTCAGAGATCTTTTCTTTATTCCCAATGTGGGAGCTGAGCAATGTGACTTCATAAAATTCCTGAATATCTGCCAAGAAAAAAACGTAAGAAATGATTAGTCATTACAACATTGATATATCATAAATGTCGGTTTTGGAAACCGTCTGTGTGCGCTGTCCCCTATGGAGAAAACCCTCTCTATGGAACCTTAGTGAAAGAGATCCGAATCCCATTATAACTGAAAGAAGTCAGCTCTGAAAATGTCCTTAATACAACACAATGGCTTAGTTATGACTTGTGGTCCCTTGAGGGTATAAGTCTAAGAGCCCCACCCATACAAAACATGTTTCTTCCCCCTTCTAATCAAACCATAATCACATCATCAACACAAACTAATTGGTAATTTATCATCATCCCATAAGAAAACAAATCTTTAGTGACAAGTTATTGACTAGAAAGAATTCTCTATATTGGGTTGATTTTGACTTGCTCATTCTTATGGCAGAGCCTTGTCCCGCCCCCGAGGAGCTTCATCTTGGCTACTCTGATTGATCGCAAAAATATTACCCAGAGAATGCAGTGAAGGTCGTCTGTGGAGTTATTTTTTTTAACCACCCCTTCCCAAAGTTTGATATTCCATATCACATATTGTTTTTGTCTTTTTTTTTGCACTGTTTCATCTCACTTGGATTTTTTTTTTACATTTTCCAGTAAAATATGTTGTAAAGTGAACACTTACTCGTCAAAGTGGACAGAAAAAGTAAAAGAAAAACTTTTGAAATTTTGGAATAAGGGGAAGAAAAAATTAAAGCGCAAAAACGAAAATTGGTTGCATCGGAAAAGGGTTACACTTGATAAAATTTATGGTGACACTTTCCCAAAAAGTCACTGATTTTGGGTAACAACTGGATCATCTACAACCAAATTAAGATTCAATATTGAATGTGCGTATTTTGTTTCGTTTTTTTGTGTTTTATATGTTTTTTTCCGCCTTATTATTCTTCTAATTTGAGCCTTTTTAAAAGTCTATCTTATGTGTTTTCTATGTTATATGTTTTATTTTTATTATGGGTGAGGTTTGAGGTTTCCAGATGTTTTCCACTAATTCAATAATTGTGACTTTTTAAAAAGTTGCACTTTTTTTTCCCCCAAATGCATTCCAGCCTTTCCCCTTCCTCTCCTGGACTTATTTTATAGACACCTTACTTTTACTTTTCTTTTTAGCAAATTTTGCAACATTTTAGAGGAGCACGTAGCTTTTTGTCTTCCAATGATGCAACAAAAAAAAAAGTTGAAAGCAAAATATATATTTAATTTTTCACAAAATTCATGAACTGAGCAACATGTTGAAAAATTTGGAGCAAAACACGTCAACAAATACAAGTCAAAAAAGTCCACGAATTATATAAATTTTGTGTAGCGCCATCAAAGGGTAAATTTATCATTACACGTTTGCTTATTAAAATCTAAGACCTATGGATGTGACATGTTCGTAGTTACTCGCTACTCTGGCTAATTGGTGAAGATCACAAGTGATAAACTCTCACCGCCTCTATTAGTGGAAAACCATTTAAACAAAGAAGAGGTAAGAAATGAGGATCATCAAATCTTTTGAAATTTGAAATCGCCAACTTTGACATATACTGTATTCCCCGAAAATTATATTTGAGGCGAATCACTGCCCCATGAATCACATTTACTGCAAAACCACCAAATGCCCTGAAATACGTGTGTAACACTCTGAGGTTTCCTAGGACTGTTCTCTCACTATCTGGATTCACCAAACAATGGCAGCTGCATTCCCTGCCTTAGCTTTTATGCAAACTATATTAGCCCTCCTGATTGTGATGTGATAGCTGCAAGTCATCATGGAGAAAGCCCACCTGCCCGGCTCTGCCCATAGTCACACGAATCTTCTCTGGCTGATACAATCTTCTGCAATGTGTAAAACTATCTTAGTTTCTTGATTGAACCGTGTAACGGTACTATTTACCCAACTGTTTGGCGGTATTATATAGGTCTCTCACAACAATGTTATTTAGACAATCTTTGAGTCTACCATTTTGGCACTGTTTGATGGATGAAAAGACAAGAAGAAGACAATAAACGAGTTACATTTCATAATGGCTGGGTTATGCAGACAATAATCCTATAGATTTTAGAATCTACACTTTAACATCTTGATTAATCAATTATTATTAATTGATTGTACATTTCTTTGTTTAATATGGGAAAAGATGTTTTAACACCTTGCCAACTGGGCAATTTTCAGGGTTTTTCTTTCCCTCTCTTTTTTTCAAAGAGCCATGACTTTTCTTATTTTTCTGTCTACACAGCTTGTTTTTTTTGTAGGGCGAGTTGTAATTTTGAATGACACCATTCATTTGATCAAGCAATATATTGGAAAGTGTGAATAAAAATTCCAAGGGAGGTGAAATTGAGAAAAAAGCACAATTTTGCCTATTTTATTTTTTTGGGGGTGGGATGGAATAGGTAAGTTCCGGACTGGACCAAGGGAACCCAGTGGACGTAGTGTACATGGACTTTTCCAAAGCTTTTGATACGGTGCCACACAAAAGGTTGTTACATAAAATTAGAGTAATGGGGATAGGGGAAAATATGTGTAAGTGGGTTGAGAGCTGGCTCAGGGATAGGAAACAAAGGGTGGTTATTAATGGAGCACACTCGGACTGGGTCGCGGTTAGCAGTGGGGTACCACAGGGGTCAGTATTGGGCCCTCTTCTTTTTAACATATTTATTAATGACCTTGTAGGGGGCATTCAGAGTAGAATTTCAATATTTGCAGATGACACTAAACTCTGCAGAGTAATCAATACAGGGGAGGACAATTTTATATTACAGGATGATTTATGTAAGCTAGAAGCTTGGGCTGATAAAAGGCAAATGAGCTTTAATGGGGATAAATGTAAGGTCATGCACTTGGGTAGAAGTAATAAGATGTATAACTATGTGCTTAATTCTAAAACTCTGGGCAAAACCGTCAATGAAAAAGACCTGGGTGTATGGGTGGATGACAAACTCATATTCAGTGGCCAGTGTCAGGCAGCTGCTACAAAGGCAAATAAAATAATGGGATGTATTAAAAGAGGCATAGATGCTCATGAGGAGAACATAATTTTACCTCTATACAAGTCACTAGTTCGACCACACTTAGAATACTGTGCACAGTTCTGGTCTCCGGTGTATAAGAAAGACATAGCTGAACTAGAGCGGGTGCAGAGAAGAGCGACCAAGGTTATTAGAGGACTGGGGTGTCTGCAATACCAAGATAGGTTATTACACTTGGGGCTATTTAGTTTGGAAAAACGAAGGCTAAGGGGTGATCTTATTTTAATGTATAAATATATGAGGGGACAGTACAAAGACCTTTCTGATGATCTTTTTAATCATAGACCTGAGACAGGGACAAGGGGGCATCCTCTACGTCTGGAGGAAAGAAGGTTTAAGCATAATAACAGACGCGGATTCTTTACTGTAAGAGCAGTGAGACTATGGAACTCTCTGCCGTATGATGTTGTAATGAGTGATTCATTGCTTCAATTTAAGAGGGGACTGGATGCCTTTCTGGAAAAGTATAATGTTACAGGGTATATACACTAGATTCCTTGATAAGGCGTTGATCCAGGGAACTAGTCTGATTGCCGTATGTGGGGTCGGGAAGGAATTTTTTTCCCCATGGTGGAGCTTACTCTTTGCCACATGGGTTTTTTTTGCCTTCCTCTGGATCAACATGTTAGGGCATGTTAGGTTAGGCTATGGGTTGAACTAGATGGACTTACAGTCTTCCTTCAACCTTAATAACTATATAACTATGTAACTATGGGTTATTTTTCCAGTCTTCATTATAGGATAAAACTGACTTAGCAAGATTCTCCAGATCAGTACTATTACGGTGATACCAAGTAGCATAGTATTACATTATTATTATTATTTAATAACATTTTAATTTTTTACTGTATTTTGTAGTCCCCTTAGGGGACTTGAACCTGTGATTGTCTGATTGGTTGTATCATACACAGGAATATAACTGCACTGCTGTGTATAGCAATAATCACACTCTCATATGAAGCAATGGGCTAGCTTTCATAGGAGTACAGTCATGACAGGTACAGTGGTCATCAGTAGACTCCCAACTGTCATGTCAGCCCATCACCGACCTGTGATATCATCGGTGTCGCCATGGGTAGTTAGAACACCACACCCTCCAAGGTTGCTCATTTTGAATGCCACTATCACAGATTGACAACAGTATTTAACAGGTTAAACAACTTTGGGCAAAGCTCCTCTCCATTTGCGGATGTTAGAGGCAGATGATGAGTGAAAAACACAGTCATCATGTCCTGGAAATTATGCAGGCTCGGCTCCTGAGCCCGTATTAAAGACAGGTCGCCAACATATGATGTACAGAACAAGCTCTTCATCACTTATGATGCATGATGGGGTCATTCAGATGCCACAAAAGCACTAATAAAACTCCCATCAATCACGTTACTATGCTCAATTAAAATTAAATTAAGGTGACAACCAACATGGCTGTGTTCACGCTTGCAAAAAAAATAAAACAGCTGGGGAGACTAAAAAAAAAAGTCAGTGGGGCCAATTTAAGTGTTTACAGTACTTTTCTGGAGTAAAACACAAAATTTTGGCATAATTCAAAATTGTACACAAATTTGGCAACTTTTGTCTTTTTAATGATGGTCCAGGCCAGCTCCACTGAAGTGGGCGAAGCATGCGCAGGAAGGGGAGAATTCATAAAAAGTTATACTACTTTAGTGGCATTTCTTACTCTTGTAAAAAATGAAAACTGGGGTTCCAGTTCCATAAAAAATGTGAACCTTTATTTAGATAAATATTAAAAAAATAGATCTCATTTTGATTAAGGGAAAAAAGTTGTTTCAAACACACTCCGATGATGTCACGCTCCACCAAGTAGCCAGACGGCGCACGGCGAGATGGTTAGGAAGGCAAGCACTACCACTAGGGAGAGATAGGAAGGGTAGCCCCTGAAACTTGCCCTGCACAGCCATCCCTGACATCCCTAGATGGGTTCTTCCACCCCACGCAGCGCAGGCCTTTCTATCCCTGTCTTTTCCTAAGCACGACCCTGGCTAGTGCGTTGGGAAGGAACACTAGTCTTGGTCTCAGCTAAAGGCAAGAAAGGGAAACAGACAAAAGTAAAAGAAACAACAATCACTCAAAATGCACCCAGACTACAAAAAAGTATAAAGGTAGGGTGAGGCAAACCAAAATAGGTGATAAGGTAAAGGAAGACACTCAAACTTCCAAACAGATATCTCCAGAAACGACCTCTCTTCATACAGCTCACACCTCCAGCTCCAAACCAGGTTATAGCAAGCTATCACTGGCAACCACTCGTGCAAAGAGGTTGCCTTTATAACAGCCGTCATTAAAAATGTGATACAATTTGTGTCTCCAGCTGCTACGCAGGCTGATGCATTACCATGGTAATGAACACAAAAAATAAATCTGATCCTGTAAACCTATTCCCATGTGTCTGTCCTTTACGACTTCCTAAACTATATATGATATATTAACAGAAAGGCGCAAACAGATGGCTGCAGGATCTGACTACAAGGAGTTTGTTTGTTGTCTGTTACCATGGAGATACACAGGTCTGTTTTGCAGCTGTAGATACAAAGCGGTAGGACATTTTTAATGCAGATTAATTGCAAAGTCGCTTTACTTAAATATGTTAAAGAAATAAAAAAAAATTTTTTGTGGAGGTGGAAGCAGCCTTTAATAACTCCGAATATGAACATTGTGAAGCAGAGAATATTTTTCTTCGTGAAGAGCACACATCTCTTCTGTTATCTGTCCTCGCAATGTGTTTGGGAAATGAAAGATCAAATTGGAAAGAAGCAGAAATCTTAAGAGATGAGTCTGCGCCCCTGTCTTCTATTTTTTTTAATATGCAAATCATACATCCACCTAGCAATCATTAAAACAAGATTACCGATTTTCACACTGCACAATGATGATGCTACGGTGACCAGCGAGGGAGATGATGATTGGTACATTTCCCATAAATATTCATCATCCTCGCAGAGGGGGTCACTTACTACAAAACACACAAAAGCAAAATCAGTTCATTTGTTTCAGCCAAGCAAATATCAACTCTCCTCTTACATTGCAGGGGTTCGACACATAATGTCCACGTTTGCCCATAAAGGTGCCGAACCTAGAAATAGGAGAAGCAGTGAGGGATAACTAAGTGAATATATATACAGTGCCTTACGAAAGTATTCGGCCCCCTGGAACTTTTCAACCTTTTCCCACATATCATGCTTCAAACATAAAGATACCAAATGTAAATTTTTGGAGAAGAATCAACAACAAGTGGAACACAATTGTGAAGTTGAACTAAATTTATTGGTTATTTTAAATTTTTGTGGAAATTCAAAAACTGAAAAGTGGGGCGTGCAATATTATTCGTGCTCTTTACTTTCAGTGCAGCAATCTCACTCCAGAAGTTCATTGTGGATCTCTGAATGATCCAATGTTGTCCTAAATGCCTAATGATGATAAATATAATCCACCTGTGTGTAATCAATTCTCCGTATAAATGCACCTGCTCTGTGATAGTCTCAGGGTTCTGATTGAAGCACAGAGAGCATCATGAAGACCCAGGAACGCAACAGGCAGGTCCGTGATACTGTTGTGGAGAAGTTTAAAGACGGATTTGGATACAAAATGATTTCCAAAACTTTAAACATCCCAAGGAGCACTGTGCAAGCGATCATATTGAAATGGAAGGAGCATCATACCACTACAAATCTACCAAGACCCGGCTGTCCCTCTAAACTTTCATCTCAAACAAGGAGAAGACTGATCAGAGATGCAGCCAAGAGGCCCATGATCACTCTGGATGAACTGCAGAGATCTACAGCTGAGGTGGGACAGTCTGTCCATAGGACAACCATCAGTCGTACACTGCACAAATCTGGCCTTTATGGAAGAGTGGCAAGAAGAAAGCCATTTCTCATACATAGCCATAAAAAGTGTTGTTTAAAGTTTGTAACAAGCCACCTGGGAGACACACCAAACACGTGGAAGAAGGTGCTCTGGTCAGAGGAAACCAAAATCTAACTTTTTGGCAACAATGCCAAATGATATGTTTGATGTAAAGGCAACACAGCTCATCACCCTGAACACACCATCCCCACTGTCAAACATGGTGGTGGCAGCATCATGGTTTGGGCCTGCTTTTCTTCAGCAGGGACAGGGAAGATGGTTAAAATTGATGGGAAGATGGATGGAGCCAAATACAGGACATTCTTGATGAAAACCTGTTGGAGTCGGCAAAAGACCTGAGACTGGGACGGAGATTTGTCTTCCAACAAGACAATGATCCCAAACATAAAGCAAAATCTACAATGGAATGGTTCACAAATTAACGTATCCAGGTGTTAGAATGGCCAAGTCAAAGTCCAGACCTCAATCCAATTGAGAATCTGTGGAAAGAGCTGAAAACTGCTGTTCACAAACGATCTCCATCAAACCTCACTGAGCTCGAGCTGTTTGCCAAGGAAAAATGGGCAAGAATTTCAGTCTCTCGATGTACAAAACTGATAGAGACATACCCCAAGCGACTTGTAATTGCAGCAAAAGGTGGCGCAACAAAGTATTAAGTTATAGGGGCCGAATAATATTGAAAGCCCCACTATTCAGTTTTTGAATTTCCACAAAAATGTAAAATAACCAATAAATTTCGTTCAACTTCACAATTCTGTTCCATTTGTTGTTGATTCTTCACCAAAAATTTACATTTGGAATCTTTATGTTTGAAGCATGATATGTGGGAAAAGGTTGAAAAGTTCAAGGGGCCGAATACTTTCACAAGGCACTGTACATTTTTTACGTTTACCATGGGCCTATATTTAATCTAATAATATACACTCACCGGCCACTTTATTAGGTACACCTGTCCAACTTCTTGTTAACACTTAATTTCTAATCAGCCAATCACATGGCGGCAACTCAGTGCATTTAGGCATGTAGACATGGTCAAGACAATCTCCTGCAGTTCAAACCGAGCATTAGTATGGGGAAGAAAGGTGATTTGAGTGCCTTTGAACGTGGCATGGTTGTTGGTGCCAGAAGGGCTGGTCTGAGTATTTCAGAAACTGCTGATCTACTGGGATTTTCACGCACAACCATCTCTAGGGTTTACAGAGAATGGTCCGAAAAAGAAAAAAAATCCAGTGAGCGGCAGTTCTGTGGGCGGAAATGCCTTGTTGATGCCAGAGGTCAGAGAAGAATGGGCAGACTGGTTCGAGCTGATAGAAAGGCAACAGTGACTCAAATCGCCACCCGTTACAACCAATGTAGGCCTAAGAGCATCTCTGAACGCACAGTGCGTCGAACTTTGAGACAGATGGGCTACAGCAGCAGAAGACCACACCGGGTACCACTCCTTTCAGCTAAGAACAGGAAACTGAGGCTACAATTTGTACAAGCTCATCGAAATTGGACAGTAGAAGATTGGAAAAACGTTGCTTGGTCTGATGAGTCTCGATTTCTGCTGCGACATTCGGATGGTAGGGTCAGAATTTGGCGTAAACAACATGAAAGCATGGATCCATCCTGCCTTGTATGGAGCATCTTTGGGATGTGCAGCCGACAAATCTGCGGCAACTGTGTGATGCCATCATGTCAATATGGACCAAAATCTCTGAGGAATGCCTCCAGCACCTTGTTGAATCTATGCCACGAAGAATTGAGGCAGTTCTGAAGGCAAAAGGGGGTCCAACCCGTTACTAGCATGGTGTACCTAATAAAGTGGCCGGTGAGTGTATATGTCCTTTTAGGGGAACAAAAAAATTAAGTATTATTAAAACACACATACAGTAATAAAATCTGACATTTTAGATTGGTTTAGCGCTAAATAAAAAGACCCATATCTCTATATCTCTGGAACAGTATGGCAGATCTTAAAAAAAAAAAAAGAAAAAAGTGGAAGAGGAAGAAGTAAAATAAGAGCAAAAACTGTGCGTTTTTGAGCTGGTGATAGGTCCACTTTAAGCCATAAAATAGCGTGATCCTGAATGGTTAACTAACACTTGCCCCTTTCAGTTGCAATTCATTCATCTTTATTTGTTATGGGACCCCATATCATCTTTGTGCCCACTTTCTGTTTCCAGTATGATACATTTTTACCTGGTTAATGATGGACAGATAAAGGATATTTTCTCGGTTCGCGCAGCCGCGAACTCTCCCAGGAACCGCTTAACGACGTCTTTATCTTTTACGTTTAGTAACTAAGTCTCCCTAGTGAAGTTTTTAATTAAGTGGATCACAAAGAAAAAAAATGAGAACTGGTCTTTGACCTATTGGAATACTTATAATAAGAAAAAAATGTGACTTTTCAATATCGTCTTCTGGGGGATTGTGACACTTATTTTTTTCCTTTCCAATCGGGTGAACTCCAATCCACGTCCCCGTAACCCCAAATGTCCTTCAGGACGCCATGTCCACCACAGACTCTTAAATAACATCCTCAAACAAATACAACTGGACTTCTGAAACAAATACAAACCTGAGACCCCCTAAACGCAGACACCCGGCTAGAGTCTTAAGTGAGTTCACACTCCAGACCAGATGCCCTAAAAACAGACCTTAAAGGGAACCTGTCACCACGTTTTTGGAAGATGGGATAAAAATAGCGTTAAATAGGGGCAGAGGTGGGCGTTACATTAGTGTGTGTGTTATGCGTTTATTACCCACCTAAGTTGCCGAAATAACTTTGCAAAGTCTCCGTTTTCGCCTG
The DNA here is from genome assembly GCF_051348905.1 of Ranitomeya variabilis. NCBI lineage: Eukaryota > Metazoa > Chordata > Amphibia > Anura > Dendrobatidae > Ranitomeya > Ranitomeya variabilis. The sequence goes on along the minus strand of NC_135234.1, from coordinate 753,762,307 downwards.
TCAATCAGGCTGGTCAGGTCACATGGGCGTGGTGTCTTCACCCAGATTTGGCGTAGTTTTCCGTTGGTGGCGTAGTGGTGTGCGCATGCCCAAAGTCCGGAATCCTCTTCCAGGGGATTTAAAATAGCGCGGTGTTCGTTATTGCATTGGTGATCGGTGGGCGCGGCCATCTTCCTTTGGCCGCGCGTGCGCAGAAGCGGCGCTCTGCTGGCCGCGGCTTCAGGAAAATGGCCGCGGGATGCCGCGCGTGCGCAGATGGATATCGCGGCGGCCATTTTCCTGAAGCCGCGGCCAGCAGAGCGCCGCTTCTGCGCACGCGCGGCCAAAGGAAGATGGCCGCGCCCACCGATCACCAATGCAATAACGAACACCGCGCTATTTTAAATCCCCTGGAAGAGGATTCCGGACTTTGGGCATGCGCACACCACTACGCCACCAACGGAAAACTACGCCAAATCTGGGGGAAGACAACGCCCATGCGACCTGACCAGCCTGATTGACAGGCGAAAACGGAGACTTTGCAAAGTTATTTCGGCAACTTAGGTGGGTAATAAACGCATAACACACACACTAATGTAACGCCCACCTCTGCCCCTATTTAACGCTATTTTTATCCCATCTTCCAAAAACGTGGTGACAGGTTCCCTTTAAAACCCCCAAATACGTACAAACCCTAAATGACCTAAATACACTGTGTTCCAAATTATTATGCAAATAATATTTCCTCTTATTTTCTCTAAATTACCTATCTGAATTGCAGTCATTGTTAATTTCCAGTCATCTACTATTCTAGTATAATTGCAATGTTTTGGAACAAACTGCCTATGAAACCAGTATCTTTTTAAAAAAAAATAAACACTCAAAATGCATGTTCCAAATTATTATGCACAGCAGAGTTTTCGACCTTTTTTATTTTATTTTGAACAAAAAAATAGTCAATTGTGAAGTTATAAGCATTATCAGCTTATTACAAAATGAAATCAAACAGTTTTCAAGTGAAACCTTTATTCCAGGTGATGTTACATTTGCACATAGGACCCCTTGTTGGAAAGAAGCTTCTGATCTCTCTCGTCCATTGAATTTGTCAGTTTTTGGATGGTTTCTGCTTCAATTGTTTTGCATGTGGACAGAATCCCCTCCCAGAGCTGTTGCTTAGATGTGAACTGCCTCCCGCCATCATAGACACTCCTTTTGATGATGCTCCAGAGGTTCTCAATGGGGTTGAGGCCAGGGGAAGATGGTGGCCACACCATAAGTTTGTCCTCTTTTATGCCCATAGCAGCCAGAGATGCAGATGTGTTTTTGCAGCACTAGACGGTGCATTATCAGGCATGAAAATGATCTTGCTGCGGAAAGCACGGTTCTTCCTCTTGAACCGTAGCAGGAAGTATTGTTTTAGAAACTCCACATAGATTATGGAGTTCATCTTTACCCCTTCAGGGATCATAAAGGGGCCGACAGTCTCTCTCCCCATGATTCCAGCCCAAAACATTACTCCACCTCCTCCTTGTTGGCGCCTTAGCCGTGTTTTCATGGGGTGTCCATCAACCATCCATCCTCCACTCCATCCATCTGGACCATCGAGCGTTGCACGGCACTCATCGGTGAACAAAACAGTTTGGAAGTCAGTCTTCATGTATCGTTTGGCCCACTGGAGACGTTTCTGCTTGTGTGCAGTGGATAGAGGTGGTCGACAGGATGGCTTACGCACAGCTGCAAACCTCTGAAGGACCCTGCATCTTGTTGTTCTAGGGACGTTGGAGGCACCAGCAGCTTCAAAAACTTGTCTGCTGCTAAGACAAGGCATTTCTGCAGCTGCTCTTTTAACCTTATGCAATTGCCTGTTGGAAAGAGTCCTCAATTTTTCCTTATCAGCACGCACACGTGTGTGCTGGGAATCAGCTACATACTTCTTGATTGTGCGATGATCACGATGAAGTGTCTTGGCAATGTTGATTGTAGTCATGCCTTGACCTAAATATTCTACAATTTGTTGCTTCTCAGCAGCCGACACATCCTTTTTCTTTCCCATTTTGGCCAAAAATGTAGGCTGCTTAATAATGTGGAACAGCCTTCTTAAGTAGTCTTGCCTTTATTTGGACACACCTGCCAAACTAATGTGCACAGGTATCTGCAATTGCTTTCAGTGATATAAAGAGCCCTGACACACATCACCATCAATGAGTTTAAATGACAAACAAAAAAATTCTAACCTTATCACTCCTAAACTCTTTGTGCATAATAATTTGGAACACAGTGTAAATACAGACCCACCAAGACACCCTATGTACACCTACATAGATCCAATCCAGAACTTAATGACCATAGCAGTGATATCATTTGTATTTTTTTACTCTGCTTTTCCCTCCACCTGTGCAGCTGTGAATCCAGCTCTAATGTGAGGAAAAAAACACTTACTCAAAATGCAGCAATATTATTTGCGTGTAGTGTGTGTCTCTTACTCTGCTCTTGCCTCCTCCTGTGTAGGTGTGAGTCCAGCTCTGATGTGACAAAAAAAACACTTACCAAAAAACAGAAATATAATTTGTGTGTATGTGTGCGTCTCTTACTCATTTTTCTCCTCCTCCTCCTATGAAGTTGTGAGTCCAGTTCACATGTGATAAAAAAACACACAGAAATGATATTACTGCTTTTCAATATGTGTTTTTTTCTCACATCAGAGCTGGACTCACAGCTACACAGTAGGAGGTGGGCAGGGCAGAGTAAGAGACACACAAAACTACACGCAAATGATATTACTGCTTTTCAGTACCTGTGTGTACTTTACTCTGTTATTCCATCTTCCTCTTGTGTAGCTGTGAGTCCAGCTCTGTTGTGAGAAAAAACACTTACTAAAAGGCAATAATCTCATTTGTGTGTGTGTCTTTTACTCTGCTCTTCCCTCCTCCTATGTAGCTGTGAGTCCAGCTTTGATGTGAGAAAAAAAACACTTACTAAAAAGCAATAATCTCATTTATGTATAGTTGTGTTTGTCTCTTAGCCTCCTCCTCCCATGTAGCTGCGAGTCCAGCTCTGGTATGAGGAAAAAAAACATACTGAAAAGCAGTAATATTGTTTGTGTGTAGGTGTGTGCCTCTTACTCTGCTCTTCCATCCTCCTCCTCCTGTCTTCGAAGACCTCAATAAGCAGTTGTAATGTGACCTCTCAGTAAACTTGCAATCCGTCTTGCCTTGAACAACACAGATTTTATCTGTTCTTCAGAATGGATGATGAGTCCAAGAGGAGAAGTGAGGGAGAGGGAAGTGGTTCATAAGTGGAGAAAGAATAATATTTATTTCATAAGATATATTACAAAGTTTCAGATATTCAATAGTGGTATTTGATCTATGCAAATTTTATTGAAATTACACTGACCATTTAAAAACTTTCTATATAGGTCGACGTTCACTTGTATCATATGTATCATACCGTGTAAAAGGACATTTAAAAGGAGGCAACTTAGTTATCCTTATGTAGGAAATCGAGTCTCCTCCTGACATATCCTCCCTATAAACACATGCTTTATTTCTTCCAATGGGTAATATGTATCTATATGTGTATGTACACTTCTACCGGCATCCGACCAGCCCACGGCATGGACACCAGATCAATAATCCTTTATACTACTGAGTACAATGGCAATGCCCAGAAAACAAACCATCCGGAGAGAGATAATACCAGGCAAAAGCTTTAGAATATGGATTAGAAAATCAATCTGTAATTGCAGCTCCAAAAATAAAAAAAGGAATAAAAATTAAAAAAAGAAAAAGAAAATGCCATTATAAGCAAAGGATGGAAAATATAATAACATAACAAATCTGGAATAGGAAAGGAAGCAATTTCCTTCTCTGTTTGTCACTGAGAATATTCAGCCAATGTAATCTCCTAGAAAAATATTCATATTGTGTCATCTCGAATCTCCACAATGGAAGAAGATACCTGAGCTAAAGCGTAGACATCTAAAATAAAAACTCTAAGAGGTCAAACCCCTCCGGAAATAAAGACGATCCCATCTGTAGAACTAACAGCCTAAATCATCATCAACCACTGATCTGCAGCATAAGATTTTTTTTTAGACATAACGCTCAACGTGAGGAGCAAATGTGAAAAACTCTCCGACCTGTGGTTTGGTGAACAAAACCCTGACATTTTGGATCCACGGCCTGGAAACTCTTAAGATCTCAATCCTATTGAGAACCTGTGGTCAATCCTCAAAAAGCAAGAGGATGGACAAAAACATAGAAACTGTGATAAACTCTGAGAACTGATGAGACAAGAATGGGTCACCTGTCAGGATTTGGCCCAGAAGCTGATATCCAGCCGTCGGGGCGAAGGGCAAAAGTTTGGAGACATTATGGACAAGACTGGAAATATTGAGGCTTTACATAAACATTTAAAGTACAACCTCAAGTCCAAAAAAGTTTGGACGCCATATAAAATGTAAAGAAATTAAGAATGATTTGGAAATCTTTATTGCTTTTTTTTATTCATAGGTATATGGATATGATCCCGCAGTTATAGATCTGTATATTTATTCTTATTTTTTTAGATGACAATTTGGTCAAATCCATAAATCTTGCAAATTCAAAGTCCCTAAAAGTAGAATGAAAATTATTTGGCTTCCACATCATGGGATAGTACTTTGATGTCAATGGAGAAATCGGAAGGTGACGTCATAGTCTACATGGAATGTTCTATGAAGGCCCGGCCGGACTGGTCCACAGAAGAACGGGATAATCCTCTGGTAGACCCCTGTGTTGCAGTGGGCACCCATCCCCCGACACCTTACAGGATCAGTGATTGGATGTACTACACACAGAAGAGGCGTGGAGTCTCAAGGGTCCCACTGTGTCGTCACCGCCTCATAGAAATACGAGACCCCTTTGATCAAAAGCAAGGGCCCGGTATCAGGACAGAAACAAAGAAGCAGCTAAAACGAAAAAATGTATGGCTTCCTCGCCTTTGAGCTAAAAAACGAGAAGCAATAGGATGAAACTGAAAGGGAGAAGATATAGGTTAGATATTAGAAAAAAAAACTTTTTGACAGTGAGGGTGATCAATGAGTGGAACAGGCTGCCACGAAAGATGGTGAGTGCTACTTCAATGGAAGTCTTCAACCAAGACCTGCTACAAAGTCAGTTTGAGGGTTTCGATGGCCTGCAGTCCCTCGATGTTCTTCTAGTGCCAGAATTCAGTAAAGTCCACTATGATCCTTGATAGAGTGCACCGGTAGACAAAAATGGGCAAATCTTGGTGGCCCGACAGCTTCAAGCTGTGTATCACAAAAATGGAGTTCCTGCCACTATAAAGATATATCAAGAGATTAACAAGTGCAGAATTATAAGGTGTTTTCTGTTATTTTGTTATACAGAGGTGTGAACCAGAACAAGAACAACCCCCAAGCCGTGGCTACAACAAGTTTTGTTGTTTCTGTCATCAACATGGACCAAAAATAATCCAAGTAAGAGTTTAATGCACGGCAGTGACCGGGAGTAAATCGTGGTGCACACGTCTCTGATAAATAATATTCGGCTGCTCCATAATCAGTACTGTTTCCTCTTTCTACAGTTTACTGTTCCCCCCACAATGAAGATGAGAGACGGTGGAAGTGGTGGTTATGACAAATCAACGATGTGGTGGCCGCCATGTCAGGAGCAGAAGGTCCGCAATTCAGTACGAGGCAGATTCAGGGCTCGTTCTCATTACTTTCTGAATCCGCCCCGATCTATGGCACATGCAGCCATGATCCAGCACCGCCCAGGGTAAGAGCAGTCCTCCATCCATGGTTCCTCAGAGGTTTCCTCCACTGAGGTTTTTTCCTCTACTGAGCGCTAATGGACAACTCTTCGTGAGTCCAGGGCCCATGAGGGCCACTTCTACATTTGACATCTTGTATGAAGCTAACAAATGAAATCTAGTAGCGGTGTATCGGAGTCTATTATGCATGGTCACAGAATATTTAGTAGAGAAGGTGGTGGACCCCCAGGGGGAGGGGAGACACAAGGTCACAATATTATAATAGTGCCAAGGAAATGGAAGTAATCTGAGCATCCAGGAAGAATGACATCCACACCTGGATATAGTCTCATGGTTTATTGTCAATGTGTTTCAGAGTCACACTGACTCCTTCCTGAGGACAACCATACATAAGAGCAGTATAAAGCAGACACACGTGGTTAAACACATCACAAAATTCAAAAAAAGGGGCACCAAGAGAGGGAGGGATGTACATATTATACAGAAACTGTGCATCAGAATGTCATCTGACCCTCAGTGCCTTCCCATATAGAACCAATTATTGCAGCAGGATGAAAAGACCTGAGTAGTCTCGAAAGCTTGCAATTTGTTACCACCTTTTCAGTTAGCCATTAAAAGGTATCAACCACTGAGGACTCTCAATTCTAAATATTATGCAGCAGGATAGGCAAAAATCTATATTAAAACATAGCCTTTATTCTCACTCTAAAAGAGGCTGATAGCCACAATACATAAATGAAAAACTAAACATTACCTAATAAAGTGCAAGTGCTCAAACCAAACAGTGGTCAAGATAAAAAAACTGGTTCGATCTCACCAAAGTAGACTGTCCTTCACACCAGGTGTTTGATGTTGACTTCACATCGAATGAAGGATCCATATTTCCCCATAAGGGCACTCAATGGGGAACAAACCCAGAAAAAAAGAAAGAAGGGGGGGCATTTTTACTTTACCACTCTGTGTTGTGCCCCTGCATTGCTGCTGCCCTAACAATAGCAGTACCCTAGTGTGGTCCTGTATATAAGTTACCCCTAGGGTTATATGGCCACCCCAACGCATTTCTCCCTTCATTCGGAGGGTTCATCAGGAGGTTTTCTTTCTCTTTTTCTGGGTTTGTTCCCCATTGAGTGACCTTAAGGGGAAATAAGGATCCTGTATAGTAAACCTAGTGTTACATTTTGCACAATTTTCTATGTCTTCTTTGTAATATTACTGATATAACAATATTTATAAATTTCTTCTCCAGTTTTGGGAACAGAAAATTGAAATAATAGTAATGTGATGTCTCCTAAGATTACGAGTAGCAGTGATTGCGGTCTTACATTTCAGGAGAACATCGTAAAGTGTTTTTTTTGCCTATGTTATTGTCCAGAAGAAGGCTTCAGAAACAAATTAGTTATTGCTTCCTCCATCTGGAAGTAATGCAATCGACGGCTTGGTCTGGAGATACTTTAATTCCTTAGACAAATTACTTCATATGCTTGGTCAATAAAATGCAATCAATTTAGAAAGTGCTGAGAAAACGATCTAATGGCTTCTCAAACAATGTGCTTGGATCAGTTGCCACTATTGTGCCTTTAAAACTTCAATGGAAACCCAATGGGGATTGCAGAAGAAACGTGAAAAAAATAAAGTTAAATATGTTGATCTTGTGCTGTTTTTAAGAAGTGGCAAACAGAGTGGTAGATTTGCCACAAATTTCACCTATATCACTGCAAAAGTAAAATCTGCTATAAAAATCAACAGAAATTGTCATACTGAAGATTTCACAATCTGAACTGTAGGGAAAGTTTTGCAAAGTGTAGAGGAGATTTATAAAATCTAATTTACTTTGTGCCTTTTTCATTAATCAAGAGCAGTTTTCTTTTTCTGGAAAAATGTCTGCATTGTATGAGAGATATAGGAGAATGATCCGTGGCACTGCATGGCAGTATTAGTTAGATACAACAATATGGCAGTATTATTTTAGTAAGAACATTTGAGAAAATATGGTTTTATATTTATTCTATATTTATTAGAAAAACGGTCTAAAACTATCAAGATGCAGCAGAACTTATTTCACTTGTTCTAGAGCCAAAAAGTAAAATATTGCGGAATCAGTGACCTGTCTACTAACGTGATGCTGTTACAAGACGCAGTTTTCAGTAGCAGAGTGTCATGAAAAGGTAAATGGTGAAGTTGAAGGTCACAAGGTTTCCTGATGTACTTCGTCTGCCTGTGGTATCCTAACATCCTCCGCCTGACTGCGCTTTCCTGACATCCTCCACCTGAATGCGGTTTCCTGACGTCCTCCGCCAGCCTGCAGTTTCCCGATGTTCCACACCTGCCTGCAGTTTACTGACGCCTGTTTACTATCCCCCTCGGCCTGCCTACGGTTTTCAGACCTCCTCCACCTGCCTGCGGTTTCATTACGTTTTGCACTTGCCTGCGGTTTCCTGGCATCTTCCACCTGCCTGCGGTTTCCTGACATCATCCCCCTGCCTGCTGTTTCTTCATGTTCTACGTCGGCCTGCGGTGTCCTGAAGTTCTATGCTTGCTTGCCGTTTCATGATGTTCTACACCTGCCTGCGTCTTCCTGTCCCTTGGCTATCCGTGTCCTGTGCGCCCTGCATTCCTGCTGAGCTGACACCTGAGGTCCGTGTGCCCAACTGGACCCTGGACTTTGAGGCTCCACCTCACGTGGTGAGTCTAATAGGTACCTTGGGTCCATATAAAAACCTTATAAGAACTTACATGTACGGCTCACCTGCTTAGGTGGATCATCTAAGCCTCAGGTCCAGGTGGGCACACAGACCCCAGGCGTTCATGCTGCAAGCAAGAAGGCACGTGGGAAAAAAAAACTTAGCAAAAATAGGAATCTCATGAGCAGCAGGACGGATTTAGTGGATCCCAGCAGGGATGGAAGCACGTTAAGGACAGTAAGCACGTAAGGTGGAGCACACCAAACATCCAGGTTTGGAGTCTTAATCCCAAGACACAGTTGTGCATCTTAATGAGCCTTAAATAGGTGTCGGGCAACTTGCAAAACACGATGTGGAGCAAAACAGAGGGCACCGGACCCAGGTGAAGGCAGTGGAAACTGGGATACCAGGGACAGATGTGGAATATTACCCTTCAAGGGCTATTTCCAGCCCAGTAGGTGATGGCATATTGCTAAAGATGTACAAACATTTACATTGTCACTGTTGTTTCAACAAACTTTTGCTTATTTAGTTGTCACAATGTCAAAAGTGTAATACAGTTTTATTGCCAGAAATGTTTTCAGAACGAACAATTGCTCTGAAGTTATGGCCACTGGATATCGCCCTTCTGAGCAATTTGAAATACACTGCCTGTTGTAAAGACTGATCCATCTACAGTTGCAGAAAAGCAGAAGGAATTACAGGGAGGTGAAGGTCATGTCCGTGTCCTGATGCTACTCGCAGTTCTTACACACAAAAATATAGGACCACAGCATCTCTGTAGCACACAGTAAAAAGGCTGCTGGACCTTTAGTATGCCTGAATCTATGTTGCTACAAATGTCTATTGTAAAAATACAGATACCGGTATATAGAATTAGAAATCATGAATATAAGCAATGCATTGTTTGAAGAAAAGGCAGATAAGACTGCGTAATGCTAGTATCTTCAGAGAACTTACAAAAAGGGCTGGAAGAGTGGCACAGAATGTATCCTCTTCATAGTCCTACCCTGCATAGGAGCAGTCCAGCCTAGGTTACGCCCAGCAAACATTAAGCAAACATTATCACTTAATATGGGAATAATTATTTAAGCTCTAGGGAGCAAGTGTGCACCTCTTTTATTTGCATTATGAACCCTACTTGTGTTATCCAGAGTAAATCCCGATTGGTAATTTCTACAAAAACAAATGTCAAAAACCTTAATAACAAAATACTCTCTCTAGCATAGGGTTAGGGTAGACTACTTCAATGATCAACTATCACAGCTTAAATGACACCTAATCCTATTCTTAGCTCTCAGCTTCCGCGGGGGCAGCCCATCATTAGACAACACCCCTGAGTAATATCTGTATGCACTTAGCTCCTCCTAGTGGCAAGTGTAAGTAAGTGCTGTGACAGGGGCAACAATTCACTACAAGCTCAATAGAAATTGTTTAATATTTTGTATGTAACACATAAAAAAAAAAAAGAAATGAAAAAAATTACTAATAGGAAAGAACGTGTCTGAAAAATGAGTTACCAGCAAAATGGACAAACTTGACGAGTGACTCCTCTGCTTTTTGCGCTTGGTGGAAATTTAGCTAGTTAGTAATCAGTAATTCACACAGACGGCTCCTCACCCACTCTATCATTTCCTCCGAAAACAACGGAGACATCTGTTTACTTCAACTAGAAACACACGAAGGGCTGTTAATTCTCTTTCAGCCAAGCTGCTCCACAAGTCCTGTACAATTTACAATTATTTTACATATTATACATAACGATACCAAACATTTATATAGATCGTAAATTAACCTCTTGGTGCTAATGAATGTAAATGTATGAGCGCCACTGGGGGGGGGGGGGCTTGATTCTTGCTATATACTTCAATACTGCATATATTGTATTACATTATTATTATTATTTATTATTATAGCGCCATTTATTCCATGTGAGGAGGGGTATACATAATAAAAACAAGTACAATGATCTTAAACAATACAAGGCATAACTGCTACAGTAGGAGAGAGGACCCTGCCCACGAGGGCTCACAGTCTACATGTCATGTCGGACGCTGTTCACACTAGGGCTTCCGACAGACAGCGGTAATTCCACATACGTCCACTACACGCTCAGTGGCGTCGGCTAGACTTTATCCAGGTTGTCAGGGTTAATCTAGCTGGTAATCAGGTTGGAGGCTGGGTCACGCCCGCGGCCTTTAAATAGTTGTGCTGGACTTTGGGCGTCGCCGATTATAGCTTGTGCTTTATGCCTAGTGATTCCGGTCTGGAGTGGTGGTCTTGTTGTAGGAATATCGTATCTGGTGGTGTATTATCCTTTGTCATATTCCTCCTTCCTATTTGTATTTGTTTTGCCCTGTGCACATTATAGTGTTTTCCTGTGTATCTGCGGTGTGGTGCGTTTTTCCAGTTTTCCCTGTCTGTGCTTTCTGTGGGGATTGGTGTGTGGTCTCTTCACTGGGAGGCGGGTGGTTGTTTCAGCTTAGGGTTGAAACAGGAGACAGGGCCAGGCCTGGCAGCCCAGACATGCACACCTTTAGTGTAACTTCTGGGAAAGGGACAGACAGGGTTTCCCTAGCCTGAGGGATATCGCAGGGGCCCGGGTAACCAGCCTTAGTCTACCCAGTACCCCCGTGACATTATAATCGGCCCAAAAAGAAAAAAAAAAAGGTTTTTTTTATGTCATGGATCCCATGACTTCCATAACCCGTCAGTTGGAGGCGCTGTCCTTACAGGTCACTGAATTGAAGGGGGCAGTTCAGCAACAGGGTCTTGTGGTGTCTAATGTGCAAGTGGAAACTGCAGGTAGAGTTGCAGAGCCAAAAATCCCTTTACCTGAGAAGTTTGCTGGGGTAAGCTGTAAATTTGTTGTTTTCCGTGAAGCTTGCAAATTATATTTTCGTATGCACCCACTTTCCTCAGGTAATGAGGCTCAGCGTGTGGGCTTGGTTTTATCATTACTGAACGGGGATCCCCAAGCATGGGCGTTTTCATTACCTTCTGATTCAGCTGCATTTAACTCAGTGGAGAGTTTTTTTTTCTGCTCCTGGACTCATATATGATGATCCTGACAGATTGGCTCTAGCAGAATCTAAAATACGTGCTCTCCGCCAGGGGGAGCAAATGGCGGAGGATTACAGTTCTGAATTTCGCCGCCGGGCGGCGGACACACAATGGAATGACCAGGCGCTGTGGAGTCAGTTTGTATATGGGGTTTCGAGAAGGGTTAAACAAGCCCTTCTGATGTATGAGACTCCTGCTTCTCTAGAGTCTGCCATGAGTCTTGTTGTCCACATTGATCGCCGTTTGCATCAGGGGGCACTAGAGACGCCACCTATGGGGGAGGTCGTAGGTGCACGTGAGGTTGCTGCAGGTGAGCCCATGGAGCCTATGCAAATTGCAGGGGTGTCACGTCAGCAAGGCCCCTCGCTCAGGAAGCCTGTTTTTGCTGTGGTAAAAAGGGGCATTATGTAAATGCTTGTCCTCTGTTTTCTAAGAAAAGCGCAACGGCGGAAAACTACTAAGCTCAGAGGGTGTGGAGGTGGCCAATCTGAGCTTATGCATATCCTCCATGGTGGTCTCTCAATGTATGCTCCCTGCCAGAGTTACGGTCGCTGGCAGAGAGCTGCCAATCACTGTTTTTGTGGATAGTGGTTCGGCCACTAATCTCATTGATGAGGAATTTGCGCGCACGGCCGGGTTCACGGTCGAAAAATTGCCTCATCCTATCCGGGTGGTCACCATCAATGCTACCCCTCTCCCACAGGGGGAGATTACTGATTTTGTGGCTGAGGTTAAACTCCACATTGGGGTCCTACATTCTGAGCAGGTTACATGTAAGGTGCTCAGTAATCTTCCTGCACAAATGGTTCTGGGTTTTCCATGGTTATCTATGCACAACCCGGTTATTGACTGGAAAACTCAGGACATAATTCAGTGGAGTGGATTTTGCCAGGAGAATTGCCTGGCCACATGTGTGTCCGCTGTGACTCCAAGCATTCCTGAGTCACTGCTGGATTTTGCGGATGTGTTCTCAGAGAAGGGTTGCTCAGAATTGCCACCACATCGCCCCTATGACTGTACTATTAGGTTTACACCAGGGGCCAAATTGCCGAAAGCTAGGATGTTCAACATCTCTAGTCCTGAGAGGCAAGCGTTAAAAGACTACATTGCTGAGAGTCTGAGCAAAAGGCACATCAGGCCTTCGTCCTCGCCGGTGGCAACGGGGTTCTTCTTCATTAAAAAGAAAGATGGCGGACTACGCCCGTGTCTGGATTTCAGGGAGTTAAACCAGATTACGGTTCGTGATCCATACCCTATGCCATTGATACCAGATTTGTTCAACCAGGTGGCAGGTGCTAAGTGGATTTCCAAGCTTGACCTCAGGGGGGCGTACAACCTCATAAGAGTCCGTCAAGGTGATGAGTGGAAGACGGCTTTTAATACTCCTGAGGGTCATTTTGAAAATTTGGTGATGCCATTTGGGTTGACAAACGCGTCTACAGTTTTTCAACATTTCATAATTGATGTATTCTCGCATGTTCTGGGGAAATTCGTTATTGTGTACCTAGATGACATTCTCATTTATTCATGCGACTGTGATTCTCATTTAGAGCATGTGAGGCAGGTGTTACAGCTACTCAGGGAAAATAAGCTCTATGCTAAACTTGAGAAATGTGTATTTTCGGTTCAGGAGTTGCCTTTCTTGGGTTATATTGTGTCTGCTTCAGGGTTTAAAATGGATGCCGCTAAGGTGCAAGCGGTGCTGCATTGGGAACGACCTGATAACCTAAAAGCACTTGAGCGGTTCCTTGGGTTTTCCAACTATTATAGAAAGTTTATCAAGGATTTTTCTACCATTGCTAAACCGCTTACTGACATGACGAAAAAGGGTACCAATTTCTCCGCCTGGCCTCAGGCTGCTGTACGTGCATTTGAATTTCTGAAGAACAGTTTTGCTTCGGCCCCCATTCTGGTGCAACCGGACGTATCAAAACCATTTACCGTGGAAGTTGATGCGTCTGAGGTTGGAGTGGGGGCGGTGCTGTCACAAGGCTCATCCTTGGGCGAGTTGCGTCCTTGCGCCTTCTTTTCCAAGAAGCTGTCGTCTGCCGAACGTAATTACGATATCGGCAACAGGGAGTTGTTGGCTATCAATTTGGCTTTTGAGGATTGGCAACACTTTTTGGAGGGGTCGGTCCATCAGGTTACAGTTATCACCGACCATAAAAATCTGCTGTATTTGGAGTCAGCCAAGTGTCTGTCCCCCAAGCAGGCTCGCTGGGCATTGTTTTTCACGCGGTTCAACTTTTTTGTTACGTACCGACCTGGGACTAAGAACACTAAGGCGGATGCTTTGTCCAGGTGTTTTCCGGGGGGAGAAACTCGGGAAGATCCGGTACCCATCCTCCAAAAGGGTGTTGTGGTCTCGGCTCTCACGACCGAAGTTGAGGCTGAGATTGCCGAGGCTCAGGAGGAGGTACCACCAGAGCTTCCCATTAATAAATCGTTTGTACCGCTCCATCTTCGCCTAAAGGTGTTGGGTGAGCATCATGATGCTGTCCTGGCTGGCCATCCAGGGGTTAGGGGTACCTTGGAGTTGGTGTCGCTTCGGTTTTGGTGGCCCAAAATCCGACAGGACGTGGTCTCGTACGTATCAGCATGAACCACGTGCGCTAGGCTACGACGTCCCGCTCTCGTCCTGCTGGCACACTACATCCTCTCGGGGTACCCAGTAGGCCATGGACGGAGATTTCATCACAGATTTGCCCTCCTCTGCTGGGAACTTGGTTATTCTGGTGGTTGTTGATCGGTTCTCAAAGATGTCGCATTTTGTGTCTTTGCGTTCGTTGCCTAACGCTAAGACTCTGGCTCAGGTATTTGTGCAGGAGGTGGTCAGACTTCACGGGGTCCCGTCTGACATTGTGTCTGATAGGGGTACTCAGTTTGTGGCAAAATTTTGGAAAGCTTTTTGCTCACGGCTGGGGATCAAGTTGTCGCATTCTTCTGCGTTTCATCCTCAGTCAAATGGGCAGACCGAGCGTATGAACCAGAATTTGGAGCAGTACTTACGCTGTTTTGTTTCTGACAATCAGGAGGAGTGGTCGACGTTCCTTCCTTTGGCTGAGTTTGCTATAAATAATCACCGTCAGGAGTCGTCTGGGGAGTCCCCGTTCTTTTGTGTTTACAGGCTCCATCCTTAGTTTTGTACTCTGCGTCAGGGGGGTTCTACTGGCGTCCCGGAGGAGGACCAGTTAGGAGCACAACTGGCATCCGTGTGGAGGAGAGTGAAACAGCGCTTGCTAAGCGTAGGTGCAAGGTACAAACGAGTGGCTGACAGTAAATGTGTGACAGGTCCGGACCTGAGTGTGGGTGACTGGGTGTGGTTGTCCACAAAAAACATAAAACTCAAGATTCCATCCTTGAAATTGGGTCCAAGGTTTATTGGTCCATTTAGGGTTGCCGCCATCAATAACCAGGTAGCCTACCGTTTGGCGCTCCCTACGGTATATAAAATACACAACGTGTTCCACAGATCTTTGTTAAAAAAGGTGGTGGGTTCTGTGGACACGGCGCCTATGCCACATCCAGTCTTGGTGGATGGCAATTTGGAGTTTGAAGTCTCCAAGGTGGTTGACTCTCGAGAAGTGCGCCGCACATTACAGTACCTGGTACATTGGTTATGGGCTAGAAGAGAGGTCCTGGGTACCAGCCTCGGACATACATGCGGACCGGCTGGTCAGTATGTTTCACCGCCGCCATCCAGACAAGCCGGGTCCTATAAGTCGTGAGGGCCCTGGGGTCCCTTGTAGAAGGCGGGGTACTGTCATGTCGGACGCTGTTCACACTAGGGCGTCCGACAGACAGCGGTAATTCCACATACATCCACTACACGCTCAGTGGCATCGGCTAGACTTTATCCAGCTTGCTCGGGGTTAATCTAGCTGGTAATCAGGTTGGAGGCTGGGTCACGCCCACGGCCTTTAAATAGTCGTGCTGGACTTTGGGCATCGCCGATTATAGCTTGTGCTTTTTGCCTAGTGATTCCGGTCTGGAGTGGTGGTCTTGTTGTAGGAATATCGTATCTGGTGGTGTATTATCCTTTGTCATATTCCTCCTTCCTATATTTGTATTTGTTTTGCCCTGTGCACATTATAGTGTATTCCTGTGTGTCTGCGGCGTGGTGCGTTTTTCAGTTTTCCTTGTCTGTGCTTTCTGTGGGGATTGGTGTGTGGTCTCTTCACTGGGAGGCGGGTGGTAGTTTCAGCTTAGGGCTGAAACAGGAGACAGGGTCAGGCCTGGTGGCCCAGACAAGCACACCATTAGTGTAAATTCTGGGAAAGGGACAGACAGGGTTTCCCTAGCCTGAGGGCTATCGCAGGGGCCCGGGTAACCAGCCTTAGCCTACCCAGTACCCCCGTGACACTACAAGGGATAGGTGAGGATACAGTAGGTGAGGATAGAGCTGGTTGTGCAGTGGTTTGCTCGATCGGTGGTTACTGTAGGCTTGTCGGAAAAGGTGGGTCTTCAGGTTCCTTTTGAAGGTTTCCACAGTAGGCGAGAGTCTGATATGTTGTGGTAGAGAGTTCCAGAGTATGGGGGATAAACAGAAAAAATCTTGTATGCGATTGTGGGAAGAGGAGATAAGAGGGGAGTAAAGAAGGAGATCCTGTGAGGATCGGAGGTTGCGTGCAGGTAAGTACCGGGAGACGAGGTCACAGATGTATTGAGGACACAGGTTATGGATGGCTTTACATTCCAGTTCTGATCTTCTGCTGTCTGACCATTTGGACTGTGTTCTGAGTATCCCTTTGTCTTGTCCTTCGGCTTTTGATCCGCTATCTCTTGTTATTGACCCTGGACTGTGACCTGGCTTTCGCCTTTGTCTTTTCCCTTGGTTATCTACGTACTCTCTTGGTACTGACCCTGGAACGTCTGACTCTTCTGCCTCACGGCCTGTCCGTCACAATAGTGACTCGCGTCACGCTTTTTCAAAATGGAACAAGAAATCATAAAACTCTTGTATATTCCTCAAAATAGCACCAATACAAAAAAAAACAAGCCATTATACAGAAAATTAAAAAGTTACTGGTCTCAGAAAATAGCGTTAAGTTTTTTTTTTTCTACAAAGTTCTGAATTTTCTTATCCACTAAAACAATACTAGTAAAAAAACACACCTGACCTGAAGAATTCAGTTAACAGGTCATTTTTATCATACAATAAATGGCATAAAAATGAGGCACACTAAAATCACCAGAAAATTTATTAACGTCCCTGACATTACGCCTCCCGAGGAAGTGTTCGAAACGCGCGTTGGGGTCCTTCCTTCCATGTCCAGGTGCAGGTTGGTTCATTATACCATATCACTTCACTTCACAGTACTTAGTTTCACTTCTCCCAAGCCTGATTATCTAGAGCGTAGTGGGATTTCTCTTATGTGCTTCACTTTACCATTTCAGTATTTATTACTCCTTGTATTTTCCCAGTAAGGTACTTACTCACAGCACTAGCTATTGTGGCTGCATTGAGGCTATATTATTTATTGCACTTTGGCACTCTGTTAACCCCTTAAATATTCTACAACACCAGAGATATCAGTTATTAACTAGAGATGAGCGAAAACACTCCTTGCTCGGGTTTTACCGAGCATGCTCTGGTGGTCTCCGAGTAATTGCGACTGCTCGGAGATTTATTTTTCTTCGCCTCATCTCCATGATTTACGGCTGCTAGCCAGCTTGGTTACATGTGGGGATTCCCTAGCAACCAGGCAACCCCCACACGTACTCAGGCTGGCCAGCAGCCGTAAATCATGCAGCTGCGTCAACAAAAACTAAATCTCTGAGCAGTCACAAATACTCGGAGACCACCCGAGCAACGAGTATACTTGCTCATAACTATTATTAACCACCATACAATACAGGGCATAAAACATACAGTAATTTGGGATTACAAAGTTGGGAGCTAAGCCGAAACATCCACCAGGACACCAGGGATATAGATAGGACTACTAACCCGTAAATCACTCTGTAAAAAAGCCTGATATACAGAAATACCTGTGGACTGTACTCCGTACAGCATCATAGTATCACAGCTGACAGTAAAAGTAGTGAAAAATAAAAGCAGCAGAAGTAGATTTGCTGATTTTGAGGAAGGGCAGTGATCTGTCCAATTAGGCCACTATTTCAGCAGTAGGAGAGTACTGTGTTCATTTTGATGAGCGCAGTGACACAATCTAAGTGGGGGATTGAAAAAAAGTGGTAGGTTCAGATGAAGCATAAGAGTACCATAGTGGGGGGTACAGAGTCCCCAATTAGTACAAAGTTTTAAAAACAGCTTTGTATGATTGATCTTGTGCACCTGAGGCGGGTTAGTAAGAATGGGACAGCGGAAATCGTACATTCCTATGCAACAGTGCCATATTTTATTAAATCCAGTTGATAATGCTATTTCCACTACTTGGCTCCTCCTCTGTTTCAAGCTCCACCATGCTGGGTACTGGTGCTGTCCAGTGGGGCGGTATCAGTCATAGGCATACGCGTACCTTCCTGCGTAAGGCTGGCGAGTCGGAGGGGACTAAATTTATTGAAGATTGTAGTCTGACATAAGAAAATATTTAAGGATCAGATATTGGATCTGAATTTTGTAAAGGATCTGGAGTCCAGGTGAGCTTAAAACGGTTGTCCACTATTTTATAATAATGTTCCTTAGTTGGTGTAGAAAGATATTATTTATTCCGGCACTGAGTGTCAAAGGTTGTCATAAGTTTGTACTCCCAGACTCTTATGTCTCTCTCTGAGATTTGACGTTATCTTTTAATACCAGTAATTTCATCTCCATGATGCTGTGATCATCTTTTCACTTAGCCATTAAAAGATATCAACCACTGAAGAATCTCAAATTCTATCGACTGGCTAACAAGGTACAAAAATATATATTTTTCCTGAAAATCCTTCTATTTTTGATGCAGAACATCTTCAGAACTTTCCATATTGTTTCGGTAGACCATCACCTCCGCAGGATGGATACTACCCCTGGTCTATGTCAGTTTGCAGCTCTCAGCCTGGCATCCATGGCACAAGACCCGAGTGCCCAGTGTTAGTGATGTTGGTTGAACCTATAGCGCCAACTTCTGGCCACAAATGTGCATTACTCTCATCAGTAGGCAATGCAACATCTCAGGGAGCAGTGTATGGAGCCTCCTGAAATCATCATTATGTCCTGATAGTAGATAAATATAGAAAAATATGTTCTTATATCAAAAGCGTAAAGTAACCGCCGCGATCAATGAATAAATCTTTATTAGGTTGGTAATGAAACAATTTATCACCAGCGCTGTGTTCGGTGTGAGCCTCCACCTGCCGCACCCTAGGTGAAATGAGATAGGAGATATGCATTGGCTCCGGGGATCGGCACTATGACATCAAGGCAACGAATATCCAGACTCGCACTTCCATGACATTGAGAGCAAAACCTGGAACTGCTGAAGGACAAAGATCCAAAAAAATGACCGGCAACTGTGGACCAGATGGAAAAAAACTACCACAGGTTTGACATTTTAGGCAATGAACTTAACCATTGTAATAATTATAGGGGATAACTCAGGAGACTCTTTGCGTGGAACAAGACAACTACAGGACACAGTTTTATAAGTGGTAAAGTCTATATTATCACACGGTGATTCAAACAGGTGCAGAGAGAAACTCAAGTCCACAACACTTGGTGCAAATAATAAACGCAGCTTAGCAGTCTATAGGAAACTTCAGAGCAAAATGCAATCAAGCAGAAAGTCTATGAAGCACAGTTATTCTTGAGGATACTTGACATGAATAAATCCTTGTCTTAGTCCAGACACAGATAGATATGCTTATAGGCAGTTCAAATCATATATTTAGCTCAACCAGGGAGGCCTGGTTAATAGTCTCAGGTTATAGCAAAGCAGCAGCAGCTTACATGTCCGGCAAATGCAGATAAAATAAACACGAGCAGCAGATGAAGGAGGATTACTGGAAACTTGTGTATGCAGCAGGAACTCAGAGCAGAGTAGCAGGATCACCCCACAGGTTCACAGGAGCAGGTGTGTAGCCAGGGAGTAATCAGAGGTCAGGAGCCGGATGCAAGGCAGAATACTCTAGCACAGACTGAAGGCTGGGGTGGAGTTTTATAGCAGGAAGACACAGTGCACATCATGAGACCAAAGACGCCATCTTGGAAGAGGGCAGTAATGCACAAAAGGTAAAAAATGTTTAGAGTCCTGACATTACTCCCTCCTTAGAAGCGGCCTCAGGACGATCCTGGACCTGGTTTCTCAGAGAATCTCTGATGAAAATGAGAAATCTTCTGTTGGGCATTGATGTTTTCCACAGGTTCCCAAGAGTCTTCCTCAGGGGGATACCCCTGCCATCTTATCAGATATTGAAGCCGATTCCTGCGAATCCTGAAATCAACAATTTTCTCCACCACAAATTGTTCTTGCCCATCAATCACCACAGGCTGCGGAGGTGGCACAACACGTCCCTGGAAGGTATTAGGAGATACAGGCTTTAGTAAAGATACATGAAAAACTGGGTGTACCTTCATAGTCCTAGGCAGATTCAGCCGTCAGGCCACAGAGCTCACAATACCGTTGATCTTGAAAGGGCCAATGAATTTCTGTCCAAGTTTTTGTGAAGGACGTTTAACTTCAGATTCTTAGTTGCTAACCACACGGAATCTCCTACCGTGAACATGGGTGCAGGTTTACGGAATCTATCAGCCGATCTCTTATAACGTTCTTGAGCTGTGGTCAGGGATTTCTTCAGAACCTCCAGATTTTGCCTCATCGCAGTCAGCCTTTCCTCCACTGCTGGAATCTGAGAATTAATTGGAGACCTAGGTAAAATACACGGATGATAACCCAGATTTGCAAAGAAAGGTGTAAATTTAGTGGAGGCGCTCTGAGAATTATTATATGAAAATTCGGCTAACGGCAACAACTCCAACCAATCATCCTGGAGATGGCTGACATAGCATCTAAGATATTGTTCCAGCGTCTGGTTGGTACACTCAGTCTGACCATTTGTCTGGGGATGGTAAGCAGAAGAGAGACAGACATTAATATTGAGTGCAGAGCAAAACCCCTTCCAGAATCTTGAAGTGAACTGTACTCCACGGTCAGAGATGATCTCATCCGGAACCCCGTGCAACCGAAAGACATTCTGTATAACCAAGTTCACTGTATCTTTAGCTGAGGGGAGGCCGGTGCATGGAACAAAATGAGCAGCTTTAGTCAGGCGATCAACTACCACCATGATTGTATTCATGCCCCCTGATGTAGGCAGCTCCACAATAAAGTCCATTGATATAGACCCCCAAGGGCGGGACGGAACCGGTAATGGTTGTAGAAGTCCCATAGGTGCCACATGAGGAGTCTTGTAATGGCCACATACCTCGCAAGAGAGAACATAGTCCTTGGTATCCTTCAGGCAAGTTGGCCACCAGAAGAATTGGCTCAGGAACTCTTGTGTCTTCTGTACCCCCCTGTGACCAGCCAACTTGGAGTCATGTACCAACTTGAGGATCTGCAGACGGACGACCTCCGGGACGTAGATACGTCGATCTCTGAATCACATGCCACCCTTAAAGACAAGATTAATATCCACAGGTGGGTTGGCCAGAAATACATCACCTTCATAGGCCTCCCTGCACTCCTTCCACAAGTCCTGATCGTGGATAACTCCGATGAAATTGGCATCAGATAGAATGGTCTTGGATGAGGCTCCAGGTACGGAATCCACAGCATGGATTCGGGATAAAGCATCAGCCTTCCCATTACGAGAACCTGGACGGTGCGAGATAAACTTAAATTGATTTAAAAATAAGTTCCAACGAGCCTGACGAGGAGAAAGACATCTAGCGGATCTAAGGAACTCTAAATTGCGATGGTCAGTTAGCACTATGATCTGTTGTGCAGCTCCCTGCAGATGATGCCTCCATTCTTTGAAAGCCACAATAATAGCCAGCAATTCCTTGTCTCCCACGTCGTAATTCTTCTATGCTGAGGTTAGTCTACGGGAAAAGAAAGCACAAGGATGTAGCAGACCCTTCTCTCCAGTTCTTTGGAAGAGAATAGCCCCCAAAGCATTATCAGAAGCGTCCACCTCCACAATGAAAGGTTGTGTTGGATCTGGGTGTATCAACAGTGGTGCTGATGTGAAACAGATCTTAAGCTGATCAAAAGCTTCTTGAGCCTGTGATGACCACTTAAAGGGCTTTTCCTTCTTTGTCAAGGAAGTAATGGGACGGAAAATATCAGAAACTTTTCGAATGAAGCGTCTGTAGAAATTTGCAAAACCAATAAAACGTTTGACCTCCTTAACGTTCTTGGGTACCGGCCAGTCAAGGATAGCCTGAATCTTACCAGATTCCATGTTCAGCCCCTGGGGAGAAATTATATAACCTAAGAACTGTATCTCAGAAAGATGGAACTCACATTTCTCCGGCTTAATATACAGATGGTTCTCTTTCAGACGTCTTAAAACAGTTTTGACATGTTCTTCATGTTCCTGTAGAGAGTCAGAAAAGATTAGTATATCGTCCAAATAGATCACTACAAACTGGTCCAATAAATCTCTGAAAATGTCATTAGCAAGGTGTTGAAATGTTGCAGGGGCGTTACAAAGCCTGAAGGGCATCACAAGAGATTCAAAGTGTCCATACCGACATCTAAATGCTGTCTTCCACTCATCCCCTGGACGAATATGCACCAAATTATAAGCCCCACGAAGATCCAGTTTAGAGAACACCTTAGCATGGCGGACTCTTTCCAGTAATTCGGGAATCAGAGGCAAAGGGTAACGGTTTCGTACGGTTACCTTATTGAGTTCCCGATAGTCAACACAGGGTCTCAGGGTCCCATCCCTCTTCTTTACAAAAAAGATAGGTGCCCCTGCTGGTGAGGAAGAAGGACGTATAAAGCCTTTGGCCAGATTTTCATCAATATACTCTTTTAAGGCTTGAAGCTCAGGTGGTATAAGGGTATACGTTACCAAAAGGAATGGCTGCCCCAGGAAGCAGCTCAATGGGACAGTCATAATGCCTGTGTGGAGGAAGCTGATCTGCATTCTTCTTGTCACAGATGTCAGAGAACTCTTTATAAGCTGGAGGTAAAGAAACTACCTGTACATGTGGTTCCGTAGTCGTGGACTCAGGGACAGCTTCTGTTAATGCTGAGTTGCTCCTTGTTGGGAAGATAATCTCCTTGGTCTCCCAGTTGATAATTGGGTTCTGAGAACGCAACCAAGGAATACCTAAAATCACAGGAAAATGAGAAGAAGAAATTAGCAAGAAAGAAAGTTGCTCCTGATGAATAGGCTCCAACAAAATTTCAAGGGGTACGGTCTCCTGATCCACAGGCCCAGAGATTAAAGGTGACCCATCCACTGTTTCCATGGTAATTGGAGAGGCTCTTTGCTGAATTTTAATACCATGTTCCTTGGCAAATGCGATATCCATGAAATTGCCACCTGCACCAGAGTCAATCATAGCTGAACTGGAAATCCACTGTCCTGAACACAGGATCTTAATAGGGAGAGAACAGTGAGAGTTCTTTTCCTTCAGCTCCTTGGGGGGTGAAGTCATAGAAAGTGAATGGAATACAGCGTTTAAAGGCAGGCTACATTCAGAGATGTCAGATTCATCATCACAGTTGTCATACTCCCCTATTGCTGCTAGCACCTTGTTAGGCCGTCTAGGACACTTAGGACAATTGATCAAGAAGTGGTCAGACTGGCCGCAGTAGAAACATAGACTTTCACGAAGGCGATGCTCCCGGCGCTCATTGATCTCGCGCCTCTGAACGGAATCAATTTGCATGCGCACCTCCTCCACCTCCCAAGAGGTTTTACCTGCAGGCTCTTTGGAAGGAAGGGAAAAGTTAGAAACACGGTTATATGCAGCAAATTTCTCCTGCCTACGCTCAGTAAGGCGAATGTCTATGCGCACACAATGCTGTATAAATGTCTCTAGCTCTTGTGGTGACTCAGAGCGAGCTAGTTCATCTTTTACAATACTAGACAGACCCCTTTTAAAAATAGGTAATTGTGCATAACTGTCCCAATTGGTATCTACCGCCAATCTCCTGAATTCAGTAGCATACTCAATAACAGAACGTTTAGCCTGGCGTAAAGACAACAAAGCAGATTCAGCGGTTGCGCGGCGATTAGGGTCATCAAACATTAATGCCATAGCGGCCAAAAAATCATCCAAGTCATTTAACCGTAGGTCACGAGACTCAATCATCGGATTCGCCCAGGCGAGCGCTCGTGAGGTCAGTAGCATTATTACACACAATACTTTGGATCTATCAGTAGGAAAACGGTCAGCATGCACATCAAAATATAGCATACATTGATTCACAAAGCCACGAAATTTGTCGCGATCACCATTAAATCTGACTGGGGGCAACTTAGGTGGGCTAGCTGGTGGCGGTTGCCCAGAGGGTAAAGTCACTTGTGCAGCTATTTGCGTGCTTATGTCCTGAAAAGCCCGTCCATACTGGGACTCTATGCCAGCAAGTTTGTTTTCCTGGGCTGCCATGCGGTTGCTCAAGTCCTGCAAAGTCTGTCCAAACACTTGTTGATTGAGTTCAAAGCTTCCAAACTTCTTTTGCAGACCTTCCACATCTTTCTGCAGTGATCTATTTATGGAAAACACCTGCTCTAGTCTGCTTTCTGCAGTCATTGTTCCAGCAGTCTCCTTTTTTTTTTTTTTTTAGTTTAGAGTATCCTATAATAATTATAGGGGATAACTCAGGAGACTCTTTCCGTGGAACAAGACAACTACAGGACACAGTTTTATAAGTGGTAAAGTCTATATTATCACACGGTGATTCAAACAGGTGCAGAGAGAAACTCAAGTCCACAACACTTGGTGCAAATAATAAACGCAGCTTAGCAGTCTTCAGAGAAAAATGCAATCAAGCAGAAAGTCTATGAAGCACAGTTATTCTTGAGGATTCTTGACAGGAATAAATCCTTGTCTTAGTCCAGACACAGATAGATATGCTTATAGGCAGTTCAAATCATATCTTTAGCTCAACCAGGGAGGCCTGGTTAATAGTCTCAGGTTATAGCAAAGCAGCAGCAGCTTACATGTCCAGCAAATGCAGATGAAGTAAACACAAGCAGCAGATGAAGGAGGATTACTGGAAACTTGTGTATGCAGCAGGAACTCAGAGCAGAGTAGCAGTATCACCACACAGGTTCACAGGAGCAGGTGTATAGCCAGGGAGTAATCAGAGGTCAGGAGCTGGATGCAAGGCAGAATACTCTAGCACAGACTGAAGGCTGGGGTGGAGTTTTATAGCAGGAAGACACAGTGCACATGAGACCAAAGACGCCATCTTGGAAGAGGGCAGTAATGCACAAAAGGTAAAAAATGTTTAGAGTCCTGACAACCATCGGTGATCCAAGAAATACGGCGGTAAATAATGAGAGGAGAAGAGATCATTTCTATGAAGGGTTAAACAAAAGCCGAGTTATCTAGGAAGCAGAAAAGGCAAAAATTACAGAGTTCATGACTTACAGGATAGGAAGAGACGCTGGATCGCCTCATCCTACAACAGCTATCCAGGCAACAGAAAGATAATAAGAGATAGATAGGTAAAATATATATCAGCTTTTTACCCACGCGTTTCGTAGGGTCTATTATGTGAGTAAGGAATATGACTTAGTCCAAAACGCTTAAGAAAAAGCTCATATATTTTTTTTCAGTACTGGGAATATCTTGTTTCATCTGAAATTGCAATAAAGTTTCTGCAGTTTTTTTTAATCCAAAAAACAGCTGGTTTCTCCCTACATTCCACTTCGTTTGTTACCACGGAGCAGAAGACTTTTTTACCTGGGCCGAAGATCGGTGGGAACTTTAATCTTGGTCAACTAGATTGTATTTTCCCTTCACTTTTACACACGAACCCTGGATGGGACCTCATACCTCATCCCCATATTCACTTTTCCCTCAATTCCCAGCTCTACATTTGTATTGGAAAAGTTCATTGTTATTTGATCCTTCAAATAAAACTTCTTTAAATTTGATATTAGATAGACAGACAGATGATAGATAGATAGAAAGATGATAATAGATAGATAGATAAATAATTAGATATATAATAGATAAAATAGATAATAGATAGATAATCGATATGGGATAGATAGATAGATAGATAGATAGATAGATAGATAGATAGATAGATAGATAGATAGATAGATAGATAGATAATCTATAGAAGATAGATAACACTGGTCAACGCAATTTTTCTGGCAAAAGGTTTTAAAACATATTTTTTTTTTTTTTCTTTTTTAAAACATATTTTAAGCCAATTTTGGCTGCTGATTACGAATATGAACTCCGTTTATGGCTATCACATCAGGATTTCGAGATATTTTCAATTTTTGATGAAAATTACTCCTAATGTTTTATGATAAAAACACATGATTTTCGATACTACATTGTATATTTTTAATCAAGGAATAATAAAGATTACAAAGTTTATGTGCAGCAAATCAAATATACTTACAGAATTAAACTACAAAATATAAAAACACATATATACGGCACACTGATGAATGACAAATGGCAGTTATTTGAACTTTCTTGTCTTGGCTGATCGGTGATGTACGGCTTCTGGGTTGTCTCTCACCAAGCTCCAGCAATAGTCAGCCATCATATGTGAGTCCCACCGGCCTTGATACCGTTCTTCCGTTGCTTTAATGTACTGATGAAAACGCTCCCCTTGTTCCTCGCTCACATCCCCAAGGTTCTCTGGAAAAAAGTCCACATGGCTGTGTAACTAGTGAATCTTGATACTCATTCTACATCCAAGATTTCGCAGACTCATTAGTAGCTCTTCCACAGTCTTCATAGTTGTCTGCTTTCGTATTCCCTAGAAAATTCTGCACCACATTACAAAATGCATTCCAAGCTCTTTCTTCTGTCTCATTCATTGATGTGATAAAATTTGGGTCTCTTATAAGTGTTCTTATTTGAGGTCCATCAAATATTCCAGGCTTTTTCTTCTCTTCACTAAGACCAGGAAAAGTTGAACATATATAGTTAAAGCCTTCTCCACTGTGATTGAGAGCTTTGACGAACTGCTTCATCAATCCAAGTTTTATGTGTAAGGGAGGAAAGACAATGTCCTTCCTATCCACTAGAGGATCATGGATGACATGCTTATCACCAGATGCCAAACTCTGTCGCTGAGGCCATACAGTTTTCACCCAATGCTCTGCTGTAGCTCTACTGTCCCAGTAGCACAGAAAACAAGGGTGTTATCATAACAAATGGGAATTATGCATGTTCAAAGAAAACAAAGATATTCTCACATTTATTGGGAGACTAAATGAAAACTAAATTTACCTTAGTGAACCGTATAAACCGGAACTTTTCATACAGTACTTATATTTATCATGGAATTCTTAAAAATGGGCTATATACCTGTAGCGCAAAAACGTGATGTGACAGAGAAATTATAAGATCAGATTTGAATTCAGCACCCTCAAATTAGTCTAAAAATGTTCTTAAAGTCCATGCCAGAAATTTTCTTTTTTGTAGACCAGTGTAATAGATAATAGATAATATAGATAGTAGATAGATAGATAATAGATAGATAATAGATCTCGGATAGATAGATAATAGATGGATAGATAGATAGATAGATAGATAGATAGATAGATAGATAGATAGATAGATAGATAGATAGATAGATAGATAGATAGCTACAGTGCCTTGCGAAAGTATTCGGCCCCCTGGAACTTTTCAACCTTTTCTCACATATCATGCTTCAAACATAAAGATACCAAATGTAAATTTTTGGTGAAGAATCAACAAGTGGAACATAATTGTGAAGTTGAATTAAATTTATTGGTTATTTTACATTTTTGTGGAAATTCAAAAACTGAAAAGTCAGGCGTGCAATATTATTCGGCCCCTGTAACTTAATACTTTGTTGCGCCACCTTTTGCTGCGATTATAAGTCGCTTGGGGTATGTCTCTATCAGTTTTGTACATCGAGAGACTGAAATTCTTGCCCATTCTTCCTTGGCAAACAGCTCGAGCTCAGTGAGGTTTGATGGAGATCGTTTGTGAACAGCAGTTTTCAGCTCTTTCCACAGATTCTCGATTGTAGATTTTGCTTTATGTTTGGGATCATTGTCTTGTTGGAAGACAAATCTCCGTCCCAGTCTCAGGTCTTTTGCAGACTCCAACAGGTTTTCTCCAAGAATGGTCCTGTATATGGCTCCATCCATCTTCCCACCAATTTTAACCATCTTAACCTGGTGAAGAAAAGCAGGCCCAAACCATGATGCTGCCACCACCATGTTTGTCAGTGGGGATGGTGTGTTCAGGGTGATGAGCTGTGTTGCCTTTACGCCAAACATATCATTTGGCATTGTTGCCAAAATGTTCGATTTTGGTTTCATCTGACCTGAGCACCTTCTTCCACATGTTTTTGTGTCTCCCAGGTGGCTTGTTGCAAACTTTAAACAACACTTTTTATGGATGTCTGTGAGAAATGGCTTTCTTCTTGCCACTCTTCCATAAAGGCCAGATTTGTGCAGTGTACGACTGATTGTTGTCCTATGGACAGACTGTCCCACCTCAGCTGTAGATCTCTGCAGTTCATCCAGAGTGATCATGGGCCTCTTGGCTGCATCTCTGATCAGTCTTCTCCTTGTTTGAGACGAAAGTTTAGAGGGACGGCCGGGTCTTGGTAGATTTGCAGTGGTATGATACTCCTTCCATTTCAATATGATCGCTTGCACAGTGCTCCTTGGGATGTTTAAAGTTTTGGGAATCATTTTGTATCCAAATCCGGTATCCAACTTCTCCACAACAGTATCACGGACCTGCCTGTTGTGTTCCTTGGTCTTCATGATGCTCTCTGTGCTTCACACAGAACCCTGAGACTATCACAGAGCAGGTGCATTTATACGAAGACTTGATTACACACAGGAGGATTATATTTATCATCATTAGGCATTTAGGACAACACTGGATCATTCAGAGATCCACAATGAACTTCTGGAGTGAGTTTGCTGCACTGAAAGTAAAGGGGCCGAATAATATTGCATGCCCCACTTTTCAGTTTTTGAATTTCCACAAAAATTTAAAATAACCAATAAATTTCGTTCAACTTCACAATTGTGTTCCACTTGTTGTTGATTCTTCACCAAAAATTTACATTTGGTATCTTTATGTTTGAAGCATGATATGTGGGAAAAGGTTGAAAAGTTCCAGGGGGCTGAATACTTTCACAAGGCACTGTAAAACAGCTTCACCTCTGTTATTTTTGGTGAATTTTCTCCCACAAACCGTTTGCTCCAGGTCCTTTCACAACATTTTGTATAGGATTAATGTCAGGACTTTGACTTGACCATTCTAAAATTGTACTTTTATTCTACTTGAACCGTTCTTTTGTAGAACAACTTTTGTTCTTTGGGTCATTGTCTTGCTGCATGGGACACATGCTCCTGATTCAGCACATGGACAGAAGTTCTCATATCATTTGTTGGCATAATTGTTCCCTCAATAATGACAGCCAATCTGGTCAAGATGCATCAAAATAGGCAAAAACCATGATAATACCACTACCAACTTTCACAGATGGAATGCCGTTTTTATGCAGTGTTTTTCTTTCTCCAACATAATGCTTCTTATTTCAGAAATCAGAAAGTTCTATTTTGATCTTATCCATCCACAAACAATGGTTCCAATATCCATCTCGCTTGCCCAAAGGAACTTTATCAAATTGCAGACAGGCAGAAATGTTCTTATTTTAGAAAGCAGTGGCTTTCTCCTTGCAGTTCCGCCAAGCACACCATTGCTATTCAGCGTCCTCCTGATGGCGGCCTTATGAACATTAACATTGGCTAAAGTGAGAGAGGCCTTTAGTTGCTTAGAGGTTACCTTGGGTTCCTTTGTGACCTCAAAGAAAATAACACACCTTGCTCCTGGAGTGAACTTTGTTGGTCGAACACTACTAGGGATGGTAAAAATGGTCTTGAATTATCTCCATATGTACACAATCTGTTTGACTGTAGACTAGTGGAGTCCAAACTCATTAGAGATGGTTTTGTAACCTTTTAGAGCCTAATAAGTATCAACAAGTCTTCTTTTGAGTTCCTCAGAAAAATCCACGTTCGTATCATGATGTACTTCCACAAACTTGTGTTGCACAGATCAGACTTTGATATATTCCTGTTCTTTAAATAAAACAGGTAACTCGCTTGCGCCCGATTGTCATCCCATTGATTGTAAACATAAAAACAGAACACTCTGGGGAGGGGAAGGCAGAAAAAGAAGCAGAGCTGGAAGCACCAGAGAAGCAGAGCTAGATGTGCGGACAGTACAGAAAAAGCAGTGAAGTGTAGGCAACTGGGATTCTGTTGCCACAGTGAGTTATTTGTCAGGTACCTTGATAGCAGAAACGAAGGTGAGAGTGTATGGTAATCTGGAATCTTGATAGCTGAGATGAGAAAGTTGGCATACAACATGGCATGAAATAGCACCAGGAAAAGGTAGACAGAGCTTAGAAGTAGACACTGGTAGCTAGGAAGATAATTAGATACGTGTCTAGAACAAAGTCAAGTGAACAATGAGGCAAACTACTGGAAAAAACCAAGTGGTAGCATCATGCTCTAGTTCCTAAATACTCAGGCGGTGGGCAGCCATCTGAGCCTGCCTGAAAAGGACCAGCATGCTGATATCATTAGTGTTACTCTGGCTACCACAGTAACATGGCGCGGACTGGCACAGCAGAAGCCGGCTTCAGGGGAAGGAAGCAAACCTGACACTAGAGCCAGGACAGGTGTGAGGCAAAAAAAAACAAAAAGTGCTAAGTTTGATCTGGGAAGGAGGCCGAAGGTAATGTGAATGGGTGGAGGTAGACTCTGATTATGGTGATAAAACAGATGCACAAAGTTACAAAGAAATTAAAGGAATTAGAAAAAACAAAGGAAACAATATAGAATTAGGTATGAAATGACGATGTCGCAATGTCACCACCTGCCGATACTGATAAACACTCAGCAATGCTCTGATCTGACATTATGGGTCTCACACGGCCGCACATTAGATCATTCAGGCACAACCATGAGAGATATCTACAAAGTGTTCCGTTTATCGACTGCGAATCGCAGGATGCAGAGAGAGAGACAGCAGGTGCTGCGCAAACAGCTGGGACCCGGGAAATAAAGTGTCTGACAAAAGGACTGGAAACAATTCATTCAGGACACGAAGGAGCATGGCGCGGAGCGCAGGAAGGGGGTACGGACAGTGAGGAGAGGAGCGCGGCTCACACCCCTGGGTGTAAGTAATGAGCGACGATGATCCATAATGAAGGACGGAAGTGAGAAACCATTATATTCTGACTACAAGCTGGAACGGATCATATTAGAAATAAATTATTACAAGGATAACCTCGGCTGCTTCAGAACCTCATAATATGCGCCTCGGCTGCTGCAGAACCTCATAATATGCACCTCGGCTGCTTCAGAACCTCATAATACACCTCAGCTGCTGCAGAACATCATAATACACCTCAGCTGCTGCAGAACCTCATAATACACCTCAGCTGCTGCAGAACATCATAATATGCACCTCGGCTGCTGAAGAACCTCATAATACACCTCGGCTGCTTCAGAACCTCATAATACACCTCAGCTGCTGCAGAACCTCATAATACAACTCAGCTACTGCAGAACCTCATAATACACCTCAGATGCTGCAGAATCTCATTACATCTCAGCTGCTGCAGAACCTCATAATACACCTCAGCTGCTGCAGAACCTCATAATACACCTCAACTGCTGCAGGATTTCATAATACACCTCAGCTGCTGCAGAACCTCATAATACACCTCAGCTGCTGCAGGATCTCATAACACACCTCAGCTGCTACAGAACCTCATACACAAATGAGCTGCAGAACCTCATAATACACACCTTTTTCACATTGACTAAGGTGTTCTTATTAGTCAGCGATGGACTTCCTACTTTAAAAGATGTTCTGCAGCAGCTGCGCGTGCTTTTCCCCCAGTTGTGTCACTCATTGATGGCTTCTATAACACAGTAGGCGGCACAGCCCCCATAGCATTCTCCTCTATTAGCAGCCGGCTTTGTGGTCTAGTAACAGGGCGCCACCATTTGGCAGCAATCGGAATAGCAAAGCAGAACATTATAAACAATTTCTATTTTTTTTGTAAAATTGGGTAAGAAAATAACACAAATGTAGGTGAGCTGCAAAACAAATCTTAAACAATTGATGGACAGGACACCACTATACAGTGTATCTGCAATATACAAGGCAGCGTGCTCCGGGGGATGTGGGCTTTTTGTGTTACTTTATATTGTGATATGTAACTTTGTGATGGGCGTTGTTATACTGTTGTGGCCATAACTAATATAGAGCTCTCACTACATCCTTAAAATTGCTCCCTGAGACAGTGACGGCCAAAGAACTCACTCTGCTACATGGTTTCTCATTTCTTTCTAGGGGAGTTATGGAAACAATGAAGCTTATCCGCGCCCATCTGCCTCCTTTAGTCGATACCTGGGTGCAGTTATTCCCACCTGATCCATGGAAGTCTGAGATAAGGGGAAAAAACACTTAGCGGATTATTTATCCCTGGAGCGGCCCCCAGGGGGAGCTCATTACATGTGGCTCTATACTGCGGTCTTTACTGCAATGACAGATGCATAAATCTGTATGCAGTAAGCTCCCCCTAGTGGTGGATGGCAGCAACCAGATTTTTATACTACCAGCAAACTGATTTTGCTAGGGGATGTTGCTACCAGAAAGACCATTTTGTTGCAGCAGCTGCTAAAGGGAAACAGAAGTTTTAAATAACATCCATTCAGGTAAATTGACACCCATGTAATGCAAAGAGCAGATTGCGCTTACAGAGCAAATCTTTGTTTTGGCTCACAGAGGAGTGAGTGGGAGGACATATTTGTCACAGAGTCCAGCACAGCAAAGCTGGTCAGTGGTATAGCACAGCTGACTTTGTCACAGAGTCCAGTATAGCAGAGCTAGGTTTCTCACAAAGTCCAATATAGCAGAGCTGGTCAGTGGTATAGTAAATTTGGGTTTGTCACAGAGTCTAGCATAGCAGATGATCAGTGGTGTAGCACAACTGGGTTTGTTACAGAGTCCAATATAGCAGAACTGGTCCGGTCAAAGTACAGCTGGGTTTGTCAAGTCTAGAGTAGCAGAGCTGGTTAGTGGTATAGTAAAGCTGGTTTTGTCACAGAGTCTAGCATAGCAGAGCTTATCAGTGGTATAGCACAGCTGGGTTCGTCATGGAGTCCAGCATAGCAGAGCTGATCAGTGATATAGAACAGGTGGGTTTGTTACAGAGTCCAGCATAGCAGAGCTTGTCAGTGGTATAGCACAGCTAGGTTTCTCACAGAATCCAGTATAGCAGAGCTGGTCAGTGGTATAGCAAAGGTGGACTTGTCATAGAGTCTAGCATAGCAGAGCTGGGTTTGTCACAGAGTTTAGTACAGCAGACACCAACTACCTGATTACTCAGGCAGTGAACGACCACCTAAGCCAACTTAAAAGGTCTGGGAGCATGATGGAAGGTACTGAGGAACATAAAGTGCCATCAGCAGGAGAAGAATACTCCCCCATCCCAACACTGGATCCAGGAGAGGTGAGTGTCAGTGGCCATGATGGTCTACGCCGCTGTGCCTGGTACTGCAGCTCAGTTCCTTCATAAGAATAGCACACATGGACTTTTCAGGTACTGCACTGAGATGCTGCCCCCATTACTGATAGTGACGAAGTCCAGATATGTAAAATCAGCTGACATACTAGGGGGTAACGACACGACATCGCAGCATCATTGTCCCCAGGTCTAGGACAGTTCTCTACATCTCTGAACCTTGGAAGGATCTGGTGCCAGGTATATTGGAAAATGACTGTAAATGGAGAGGTCTCGTCATCCGACTCCTGAGAAAATACTAATCTGTTTGGCTAAAATTAGTCGCCACTGATTAGTGATTTTATTTCTATTTAATTCCTTTGTAAGGACGATCTTCAGCCAATTCTCCCCATGAGAGATCATTACTAGCACCAAACCTATTGGGTCTACCTCCATATTAGTCTGTAATTAGAGAGAACTGAACTTGTTCTGGCAGCACAAAGTCTCAATGCACCTATAGCACAGAAACAATCCCGGATTACAACTCCCACCGGTCTATAATAAGGGGGTGTCCATCCATCAGCACCAGGTAATGTGTCTCCATCTGTAACACCATTTGTGTACCCAAAGTGGCTACTGAATGTGTCAGTGCGGACATGCAGGGTGGAGGACGCAATACAAGCCACAGCTGTCAATCAAACTCCGAGATGGTGCATGGCATGGAGACCGAGGGGCGGAACTGGGCGCTAATCCCACGGAGCGGAACGGTGCGCTGATCCCAAAAGGTGGAACAGTGCACTGATCCCACGAGGTGGAACAGTGCGCTGATCCCATGGGACGGAACGGGGCGCTGATCCCATGGGGCAGAAAGGTGCGCTGATCCCATGGGGCAGAAAGGTGCGCTGATCCCACGGGGCAGAATGGGGTGCTGATCCCACGAGGCAGAACAAGGCTTTGATCCCACGGGGCAGAATGGGACGCTAATCTCACAGGGTGGAACGGGGCGCTGATCCCATGAGGCGAAACGGGGCGCTGATCCCACGGGGCAGAACGGTGCGCTTATTCCAAGGGTGGAACACCGCACTGATTCCACAGGGCGGAACGGGCACTGATCCCACGGGGCAGAATGGTACGCTCATCCCACTGCGCGGAACGGTGCGCTGATCCCACAGGGCAGAACTAGGTGCTGATCCCACGGGGCAGAACGGTACTCTAATCCCACGGCCACAACAGCGCTGCGCCATTCAGTTATATACTCGGCATGTAATGCCACAATTGCTTTGTAGTGGGCGCTGCAGTAACAATGTACAGCTATATATTTGGCAGCACTAAATGCCGCACTAACAGCCACAAATACCAGAGTGCAGCACTAAATCCCTCCTCATCCGCCCCCTTATTGACATGCACAGGTGGCGGATGTGTGGTATCGGCCGCGGTCACTGTACAGCTGACAGGTCTGTGCTGTGCAGCTCCGTAACTGAACAGTTCTTGGGATCAGTTCACCGGGTGTCAGGCGCGGGGTGCCGCACCCCAATTTGCGTCAAAGCAAAGGGTTACTGCGCAGGTTTGCGCTTCAACAGGGCAGGCGCAAGATTCTCAAGGATCTGAGGAGGAGGAATTGGGGCTCATATACAGGATCATGGATGGTGGCATTAGACCTGGTAATGGTGGAGGCTTACGTTAATATTGGGAATACTTGGTGACCGGTTTCCTTTAATGGTGTGAAGAATAACATACAGGTACTTATATATTTAGATATTCCGCCAATATAAAAAAAATCCTAAAAATTAACCATCGACTTATACTTAGATCAAAATAATAACTAAGAATGTACAAGTTGCCACAGAAAAAAAACCAGGCCTCAAACAATTAAAGGCTCATTCAGACCGTGATATCGGATCACTAATGCACAGACTGGCCGCACGGGCGTGACAGCTTCATGTATTTCTAGGCCATCACGCTCGGGTCGGGAGAGCTGCCGCTAGTCCGTGCATGGCAGTCAGATCCCGGACCGACGCGCACGGACATCTACATGATCCTTCAAACACAAGACATGAGCAGAGCCAAAAAATCCAGTCGTCCTTAGGTCCAAAATTGCTTAATACTCTAATATAATTTAATTCCTCCTTCTGAAGAATAACAAAGTTTCAATGTTCTCCTTAGACAAAAATGATAAAATACAGTGGCATGTAAAAGTTTGGGAAACCCCTGGTCAAAATTACTGTTATTGGGGACAGTTAAGCAAGTTGAAGATGAAATGATCTCTAAAAGGCCTAAAGTTAAAGAAGACACATTTCCTTTGTATTTTAGGCAAAAAAAATATATAGCGTATATATATATATATATATATATATATATATATATATACACACACAGTACAGACCAAAAGTTTGGACACACCTCATTTAAGGATTTTTCTGTATTTTCATGACTATGAAAATTGTATATTCACACTGAAGGCACCAAAACTATGAATTAACACATGTGGAATTATATACTTAACAAAAGAGTATGAAACAACTGGAAATATGTCTTATATTCTAGGTTCTTCAAAGTAGCCACCTTTTGCTTTGATGACTTCTTTGAACACTCTTGGCATTCTCTTGATGAGCTTCAAGAGGTAGTCACCGGGAATGGTTTTCACTTCACAGGTGTGCCCTGTCAGGTTTAATAAGTGGGATTTCTTGCCTTATAAATGGGGTTGGGACCATCAGTTGTGTTGTGCAGAAGTCTGGTGGATACACAGCTGATAGTCCTACTGAATAGACTGTTGAATTTGTATTATGGCAAGAAAAAAGCAGCTAAGTAAAGAAAAACGAGTGGCCATCATTACTTTAAGAAATGAAGGTCAGTCAGTCTGAAAAATTGGGAAAACTTTGAAAGTGTCCCCATGTGCAGCTGCAAAAACCATCAAGCGCTACAAAGAAACTGGCTCACATGAGGAGCGCCCCAGGAAAGGAAGACCAAGAGTCACCTCTGCTTCTGAGGATAAGTTTATCCGAGCCACCAGCCTCAGAAATCTCAAGTTAACAGCAGCTCAGATTAGAGACCAGGTCAATGCCACACAGAGTTCCAGCAGCAGACACATCTCTACAACAACTGTTAAGAGGAGACTTTGTGCAGCAGGCCTTCATGGTAAAATAACTGCTAGGAAACCACTGCTAAGGACAGGCAACAAGCAGAAGAGACTTGTTTGGGCTAAAGAACACAAGGAATGGACATTAGACCAGTGGAAATCTGTGCTTTGGTCTGATGAGTCCAGATTTGAGATCTTTGGTTCCAACCACTGTGTCTTTGTGCGACGCAGAAAAGGTGAACAGATGGACTCTACATGCCTGGTTCCCACCGTGAAGCATGGAGGAGGTGTGGGGGTGCTTTGCTGATGACACTGTTGTCGTACTAAACCAGCATGGCTGTCATGAATCCCAATGGCTAGGGATAGCAAGGGACAAGCAAAGTAATACAAAATATCGGACGAGCTCTAGGGTGATGGAACCTGGGCTGACCGCTGCCCTACGCCTGACAAACGCAACTAGAGATAGCCAGGGAGCGTGCCTACGTTGGTTCTAGACGCCACGCACCAGCCTAAGAGCTAACTAGTACTACAGAGAAAATAAGACCTCACTTGCCTTCAGAGGAATGAACCCCAAAAGGTACAGTTGCCCCCCACATGTATTGATGGTGAAATGAGAGGAAGGCACACACATAGAGATGATATATATAGGTTCAGCAAATTGAGGCCCGCTGTAAACTAGAAAGCAGAACGATACAAAAGGGGTCTGAGCGGTCAGCAAAAAACCCTAATCAAAAAAAACCATCCTGAGATTACAAGAACCCATGTGCCAACTCATGGCACATGGGGAGAACCTCAGTCCACTAGAGCTACCAGCTAGCATAGAGACATAATAAGCAAGCTGGACAAAAAAACCAAACAACTGAAAATCAGCACTTAGCTTATCCTGAAAGATCTGGGAGCAGGTAGGCAGGAACCAAACAGAGCACATCTGAATAGATTGCTAGCCGGCAAGGGAATGACAGAAAGGCCAGGTAAAATAGGAAACACCCAGCCTCTGATGGACAGGTGGAAACCAAAGGCCGCAACCCACCAAAGTCACCCAGTACCAGCAATAACCACCAGAGGGAGCCCACAAACAGAATCCACAACAGTACCCCCCCCTTGAGGAGGGGTCACCGAACCCTCACGAGAACCCCCAGGGCGATCAGGGTGAGCTCTATGGAAGGCGCGGACCAAATCAGTCGCATGAACATCGGAGGCGACCACCCAGGAATTATCCTCCTGACCATAACCCTTCCACTTAACCAAATACTGGAGTTTGCGTCTGGAAACACGAGAATCCAAGATCTTTTCAACAACATACTCCAATTCTCCCTCCACCAGCACCGGAGCAGGAGGCTCAACCGAAGGAACAACGGGCACCTCATACCTCCGCAACAACGACCGATGGAACACATTATGAATAGCAAACGATGCTGGGAGATCCAAACGAAAAGACACAGGGTTAAGAATCTCCGAGATCCTATAAGGACCGATGAACCGAGGCTTGAACTTAGGAGAAGAGACCTTCATAGGGACAAAACGAGAAGACAACCACACCAAATCCCCAACAAGAAGTCGGGGACCCACGCGGCGACGGCGATTAGCGAACTGCTGAGTCTTCTCCTGAGAGAACTTCAAATTGTCCACCACCTGATTCCAAATCTGATGTAGCCTGTCCACCACCACGTCCACTCCAGGACAATCCGAAGGCTCCACCTGACCAGAGGAAAAACGAGGATGAAACCCCGAATTACAAAAAAAAGGAGAGACCAACGTGGCAGAACTAGCCCGATTATTAAGAGCAAATTCGGCCAGTGGCAAAAAAGCAACCCAGTCATCTTGATCAGCAGAAACAAAACACCTCAAATAAGTTTCCAAGGTCTGATTAGTTCGCTCCGTCTGGCCATTCGTCTGAGGATGGAATGCAGACGAGAAAGACAAATCAATGCCCATCTTGGCACAAAACGTCCGCCAAAATCTAGACACAAACTGGGATCCCCTGTCAGAAACGATATTCTCCGGAATCCCATGCAAACGAACCACGTTCTGAAAAAACAAAGGGACCAACTCAGAGGAGGAAGGCAACTTAGGCAAGGGCACCAAATGAACCATCTTAGAAAAGCGGTCACACACAACCCAGATAATGGACATTTTCTGTGAAACCGGGAGATCCGAAATAAAATCCATGGAAATGTGCGTCCAAGGCCTCTTCGGGATGGGCAAGGATAACAACAACCCACTGGCCCGAGAACAGCAAGGCTTAGCTCGAGCACACACTTCACAAGACTGCACAAAGGTACGCACATCCCTAGACAAGGAAGGCCACCAAAAAGACCTGGCCACCAAGTCTCTAGTACCAAATATTCCAGGATGACCAGCCAACACAGAAGAATGGACCTCGGAGATGACTCTACTGGTCCAATCATCCGGAACGAACAGTCTTTCTGGTGGACAACGATCCGGTTTATCCACCTGAAACTCCTGCAATGCACGTCGCAAGTCTGGGGATACGGCGGACAATATTACCCCATCCCTAAGGATACCAGTAGGCCCAGAGTCTCCAGGAGAGTCAGGCACAAAACTCCTGGAAAGAGCATCTGCCTTCACATTCTTTGAACCTGGCAGGTATGAAACCACGAAATTGAAACGAGAAAAAAACAACGACCAACGAGCCTGTCTAGGATTCAAACGCCTGGCAGACTCAAGGTAAATGAGATTCTTGTGATCAGTCAAGACCACCACACGATGTTTAGCACCCTCAAGCCAATGACGCCACTCCTCAAATGCCCACTTCATGGCCAAAAGCTCCCGATTACCCACATCATAATTGCGCTCGGCGGGCGAGAATTTTCTAGAGAAGAATGCACATGGCTTCATCACCGAGCCATTAGAACTTCTCTGTGACAAAACCGCCCCCGCTCCAATCTCGGAAGCATCAACCTCAACCTGAAAAGGAAGTGAAACATCTGGTTGACACAACACCGGAGCAGAAGAAAACCGGCGCTTAAGTTCCCGAAAGGCCTCCACGGCCGCAGGAGACCAATCAGCAACATCAGCACCCTTTTTAGTCAAATCAGTCAAAGGTTTAACAATACTGGAAAAATTAGCAATGAACCGACGATAAAAATTAGCAAACCCCAAGAACTTCTGAAGGCTCTTAACAGATGTAGGTTGTGTCCAGTCACAAATCGCCCGAACCTTGACGGGATCCATCTCAATAGTAGAAGGAGAAAAAATGTACCCCAAAAAAGAAATCTTCTGGACTCCGAAGAGACACTTTGAGCCCTTCACAAACAGAGAATTGGCCCGCAGAACCTGAAACACCTTCCTGACCTGTAGAACATGAGACTCCCAGTCATCAGAAAACACCAAAATATCATCCAAATACACAATCATAAACTTATCCAGATATTCACGGAAAATATTGTGCATAAAGGACTGAAAGACTGACGGAGCATGGGAGAGTCCAAAAGGCATTACCAAATACTCAAAATGGCCCTCAGGCGTATTAAATGCGGTTTTCCACTCATCACCCTGTTTTATCCGCACCGCGAAGATCTATCTTAGTGAACCACCTAGCCCCCTTAATGCGAGCAAACAAATCAGTCAATAATGGCAATGGATACTGATATTTGACTGTAATCTTATTCAGAAGGCGATAATCTATACAAGGCCTCAGGGAACCATCTTTTTTTGCCACGAAAAAAAACCTGCTCCCAGAGGGGACGAAGATGGACGAATATGTCCCTTTTCCAAGGACTCCTTAATATAATTCCGCATAGCAGTATGCTCTGGCAGTGACAGATTAAATAAACGACCCTTAGGGAACTTACTGCCAGGAATCAATTCTATAGCACAGTCACAATCTCTATGAGGAGGGAGCGAATTGAGCTTAGGCTCCTCAAAAACATCCCTATAGTCAGACAAAAACGCAGGGATCTCAGAAGGAGTAGATGAAGCGATTGAAATCGGAGGTGCATAATCATGAACCCCCTGACATCCCCAGCTTAACACAGACATTGTTTTCCAGTCCAGGACAGGATTATGAGTTTGTAACCATGGCAGACCAAGCACTAGTACATCATGTAAATTATACAGTACAAGGAAGCGAATCACCTCCTGATGAACGGGAGTCATGCGCATGGTCACTTGTGTCCAATACTGCGGTTTATTCATAGCCAATGGTGTAGAGTCAATTCCCTTCAGAGGAATAGGAACTTCCAGAGGTTCCAGACTAAAACCGCAGCGTTTAGCAAATGACCAATCCATAAGACTCAGGGCAGCGCCCGAATCCACATAGGCATCGACGGAAATGGAAGACAGTGAAAAAATCAGTCACAGACAAAATGAACTTAGGCTGCAGAGTACCAATGGCAAAAGATTTATCAACCCTTTTTGTGCGTTTAGAGCATGCTGATATAACATGAGCTGAATCACCACAATAAAAACACAATCCATTTTTCCGCCTATAACTTTGCCGTTCACTTCTGGACTGAATTCTATCACATTGCATAGTCTCAGGTGCCTGTTCAGAAGACACCGCCAACTGGTGCACGGGTTTGCGCTCCCGTAAACGCCGATCAATCTGAATGGCCATAGCCATAGACTCATTCAGACCTGTAGGCGTAGGGAACCCCACCATAACATCCTTAATGGCCTCAGAAAGACCATTTCTGAAGTTTGCAGCCAGGGCGCACTCATTCCACTGAGTAAGCACTGACCATTT
Source organism: Ranitomeya variabilis (assembly GCF_051348905.1). Classification (NCBI taxonomy): domain Eukaryota; kingdom Metazoa; phylum Chordata; class Amphibia; order Anura; family Dendrobatidae; genus Ranitomeya; species Ranitomeya variabilis. The sequence continues at coordinate 753,721,402 of NC_135234.1, read as the reverse complement.
CCGAAATTTTTGACAATATATTTCCGCTTCATCATGCCCCTGAGAGAGGGCTAATAGAGCCTTTTCAGCCTGAATCTCCAGGTTAGGTTCCTCATAGAGCAATCCCAATGCCAGAAAAAACGCATCCACACTGAGCAATGCAGGATCCCCTGGTGCCAATGCAAATGCCCAATTCTGAGGGTCGCCTGTTGTGAATTTGGATTCTGGGCTCCCCCGGTGGCCGCTTGTGGAATTGGACTTGTCATCCTCTTTCCTGTTTCACCTGATTCCATCAGTAGTGGGTGTCGCTATTTAAGCTCATTTCTCTGGTGGTTTCTTGCCGGTCAACAATGTTATCTGATGCCTCTCAGTGCTTGTTCCTGCTTCTAGACAACTACTAGATAAGTTGGACTTTTGTCCATGTTTTTGTTTTGCCTATTTGTTCCAGTTCACAGCTGAAGTTTTGTTACTGTGTCTGGAAAGCTCTCGTTGATCAGGGATTGCTACTCTGGCGTTATGAGTTAATGCCAGAGTTTAAGGTAATCTCTGGATGGTGTTTTGTTAGTGTTTTTCTGCTGACCATGAAAGTATACTATCTGTCTTCTGCTATCTAGTAAGCGGACCTCAAATTTGCTAAGACTATTTTCCTGCTGCGTTTGTTGTTTCATCTGAACTCACCGTCATTATATGTGGGGGGCTACTGTCTTCTTTGGAATATTTCTCTAGAGGTGAGCCAGGTCTTATATTTCCCTCTGCTAGCTATTTAGGTCTTAGGCCAGAGCTGGGCATCTAGCGATAAATAGGAAATGCTACCTGGCTATTTCTAGTTGCGCGGCAGGCTTAGTTCATGGTCAGTATAGTTCCATCTTCCGAGAGCTTGTCCCTCTATAGGCTTGCTATGATCTCTGCCTGCAGAGATCATGACAGTTTGACCGGCCAATAAAGTGTTAAAGACCCAGGTTGAGAAAGGAGAGTTATAAGAAGTCTGCTGGAATTTTTTTTTTTTTTCCTCCAGTCTGCCTTGCTGCAGTCTTTTTTCTCTCTCTCCTCCTAATCTCTGTATGCTCTGTGTGCACCTGACAATAATGGATCTCCAGAGTGTAACTGCGGGTTTGAATAATCTCATCACGAAAGTACAAAATTTACAAGATTTTGTGGTACATGCTCCGGTATCTGAGCCGAGAATTCCTTTGCCGGAGTTCTTCACAGGGAATAGAGCTAGCTTCCAGAATTTCCGAAATAATTGTAAGCTTTATTTGTCCCTGAAGTCTCGTTCAGCTGGAGACCCTGCTCAGCAGGTTAGGATTGTGATTTCCTTGCTCAGGGGTGACCCTCAAGATTGGGCCTTCTCATTGCCAGCAGGGGATCCTGCGTTACGCGATGTGGATGCGTTTTTTCTGGCCTTGGGCTTGCTTTATGAGGAACCTCATTTGGAACTTCAGGCAGAAAAAACTTTGATGGCACTATCTCAGGGGCAAGACGAAGCTGAAGTTTTCTGCCAAAAATTCCGTAAATGGTCTGTGCTTACTCAGTGGAATGAGTGCGCCTTGGCGGCAACTTTCAGAGAAGGTCTCTCTGATGCCGTTAAGGATGTTATGGTGGGGTTCCCTTTGCCTGCAGGTCTGAATGAGTCCATGACAATGGCTATTCAGATTGATAGGCGTCTGCGGGAGCGCAAACCGGTGCACCATCTGGCGGTGTCTATGGAAAAGACGCCAGAAAGTATGCAGTGTGATAGAATTCTGTCCAGGAGCGAGCGACAGAATTTTAGACGGAAGAATGGATTGTGTTTCTATTGTGGGGATTCTACTCATGTTATATCGGCATGCTCTAGGCGTACAAAGAAGCTTGATAAGTCTGTTTCCATTGGCACCATTCAGTCTAAGTTTATTTTGTCTGTAACCCTGATTTGCTCTTTGTCATCCATTGCCACGGACGCCTATGTTGACTCTGGCGCCGCTCTGAGTCTTATGGATTGGTCCTTTGCCAATCGTTGTGGTTTTGATTTAGAGCCTTTGGAGACTCTTATTCCTCTGAAGGGGATTGACTCCACCCCATTGGCTAATAATAAACCACAATACTGGACACAAGTAACCATGCGTATCAATCCGGATCACCAGGAGATTATTCGTTTCCTGGTGCTGTATGGTTTGCATGACGATTTGGTACTGGGATTGCCATGGTTGCAGTCTCACAACCCAGTCTTGGACTGGAGAGCAATGTCTGTGTTGAGCTGGGGATGTAAGGGTATTCATGGGGACGTACCTTTGGTTTCTATTTCGTCGTCCATTCCCTCTGAAGTCCCTGAGTTCCTCTCTGATTATCAAGACGTCTTTGACGAACCCAAGCTTGGGTCGTTACCTCCGCACCGTGAGTGCGATTGTGCCATAGATTTGATACCGGGTTGTAAATATCCAAAGGGTCGTTTGTTTAATTTGTCTGTGCCGGAACATGCTGCTATGCGGGAATATATAAAGGAGTCTTTGGAAAAGGGACATATTCGTCCATCTTCTTCTCCCTTGGGAGCTGGGTTTTTCTTTGTCTCAAAAAAAGACGGCTCTTTGAGACCATGTATTGATTATCGGCTTCTGAATAAGATCACTGTTAAGTATCAATACCCATTGCCATTGCTTACTGATTTGTTTGCTCGTATAGAGGGTGCTAAGTGGTTCTCTAAAATTGATCTTCGTGGGGCGTATAATTTGGTGCGGATCAGGCAGGGGGATGAGTGGAAGACCGCATTTAATACGCCCGAGGGCCACTTTGAGTATTTGGTCATGCCTTTTGGTCTTTCTAATGCCCCTTCAGTTTTCCAGTCTTTTATGCATGATATTTTCCGCGATTTTCTGGATAAATTTATGATAATATATCTGGATGATATTCTGATTTTTTCTGATGACTGGGACTCTCATGTCCAGCAGGTCAGGAGAGTTTTTCAGGTTCTGCGGTCTAATTCTTTATGTGTGAAGGGGTCTAAGTGCGTTTTTGGGGTCCAGAAAATTTCCTTTTTGGGGTATATTTTTTCTCCCTCTTCCATTGAGATGGATCCCGTCAAGGTGCAAGCTATTTGTGACTGGACTCAGCCCTCCTCTCTTAAGGGTCTTCAGAGATTTTTGGGCTTTGCCAACTTTTACCGCCGATTTATTGCTGGTTTTTCGGATGTCGTTAAACCACTGACTGATTTGACCAGACAAGGCGCTGATGTTGCTAATTGGTCCCCTCATGCTGTAGAGGCCTTTCAGGAGCTTAAGCGCCGTTTTGCCTCTGCCCCTGTGTTGCGTCAGCCTGATGTGAATCTGCCTTTTCAGGTTGAGGTTGACGCTTCGGAGATCGGAGCTGGGGCAGTGTTGTCGCAGAAAGGTTCCGACTGCTCCGTCATTAGGCCTTGTGCCTTCTTTTCTCGCAAATTTTCGCCCGCAGAGCGGAATTATGATGTTGGGAATCGGGAGCTTTTGGCCATGAAGTGGGCGTTTGAGGACTGGCGCCATTGGCTCGAGGGGGCTAGGCATCAGGTGGTGGTATTGACTGACCACAAAAATTTGATTTATCTTGAGACTGCCAGACGCCTGAATCCTAGACAGGCGCGCTGGTCTTTATTTTTTTCTCGCTTTAATTTTGTGGTGTCATACCTACCGGGTTCTAAGAATGTTAAGGCAGATGCCCTTTCTAGGAGTTTTGACCCGGACTCTCCTGGTAATTCTGAACCCACAGGTATCCTTAGGGAGGGAGTAATTTTGTCGGCCGTTTCTCCTGATCTGCGGCGGTCCTTGCAAGAGTTTCAGGCGGATAGACCGGATCGTTGTCCGCCTGATAGACTGTTTGTTCCGGATGATTGGACCAGCAGAGTCATCTCTGAGGTACATTCTTCTGCATTGGCAGGTCATCCCGGAATTTTTGGTACCAGGGATTTGGTGGCAAGATCCTTCTGGTGGCCTTCTCTGTCACGAGATGTGCGAGTCTTTGTGCAGTCATGTGACGTTTGTGCTCGGGCCAAGTCTTGTAGTTCTCGGGCTAGCGGACTGCTGTTGCCCTTGCCTATTCCTAAGAGGCCTTGGACACACATCTCGATGGATTTTATTTCAGATCTGCCTGTTTCCCAGAAGATGTCTGTCATCTGGGTGGTCTGTGACCGTTTCTCTAAGATGGTCCATTTGGTTCCTCTGCCTAAGTTGCCTTCTTCTTCTGAGTTGGTTCCTCTGTTTTTTCAGAATGTTGTCCGATTGCACGGTATTCCTGAGAATATTGTTTCTGACAGAGGTACCCAATTTGTGTCTAGATTTTGGCGGGCATTCTGTGCTAGGATGGGCATAGATTTGTCTTTTTCATCTGCTTTTCACCCTCAGACTAATGGCCAGACCGAGCGGACTAATCAGACCCTTGAGACATATCTGAGGTGTTTTGTCTCTGCTGACCAGGATGATTGGGTTGCTTTTTTGCCATTGGCAGAGTTCGCCCTCAATAATCGGGCCAGTTCTTCCACCTTGGTGTCCCCGTTTTTCTGTAATTCGGGGTTTCACCCTCGATTTTCCTCCGGTCAGGTGGAATCCTCGGATTGTCCTGGAGTGGATGCGGTGGTGGAGAGATTGCATCACATCTGGGGGCAGGTTATGGACAATTTGAAGTTGTCCCAGGAGAAGACTCAGCGTTTTGCCAACCGTCATCGTCGTGTTGGTTCTCGGCTTTGTGTTGGAGATTTAGTGTGGTTGTCTTCTCGTTTTGTCCCTATGAGGGTCTCTTCTCCTAAGTTTAAACCTCGGTTCATCGGCCCTTATAGAATATTGGAGATTCTTAATCCTGTTTCTTTCCGTTTGGACCTCCCTGCGTCCTTTTCCATTCATAACGTTTTTCATCGGTCGTTATTGCGCAGGTATGAGGTACCTGTTGTACCTTCAGTTGAGCCTCCTGCTCCGGTGTTGGTTGAGGGTGAGTTGGAGTACGTTGTGGAGAAAATTTTGGACTCTCGTGTTTCCAGACGGAAACTCCAGTATCTGGTCAACTGGAAGGGTTACGGCCAGGAGGATAATTCTTGGGTCAATGCATCTGATGTTCATGCTTCTGATCTTGTTCGTGCCTTCCATAGGGCTCATCCTGGTCGCCCTGGTGGATCTGGTGAGGGTTCGGTGCCCCCTCCTTGAGGGGGGGGTACTGTTGTGAATTTGGATTCTGGGCTCCCCCGGTGGCCGCTTGTGGAATTGGACTTGTCATCCTCTTTCCTGTTTCACCTGATTCCATCAGTAGTGGGTGTCGCTATTTAAGCTCATTTCTCTGGTGGTTTCTTGCCGGTCAACAATGTTATCTGATGCCTCTCAGTGCTTGTTCCTGCTTCTAGACAACTACTAGATAAGTTGGACTTTTGTCCATGTTTTTGTTTTGCCTATTTGTTCCAGTTCACAGCTGAAGTTTTGTTACTGTGTCTGGAAAGCTCTCGTTGATCAGGGATTGCTACTCTGGCGTTATGAGTTAATGCCAGAGTTTAAGGTAATCTCTGGATGGTGTTTTGTTAGTGTTTTTCTGCTGACCATGAAAGTATACTATCTGTCTTCTGCTATCTAGTAAGCGGACCTCAAATTTGCTAAGACTATTTTCCTGCTGCGTTTGTTGTTTCATCTGAACTCACCGTCATTATATGTGGGGGGCTACTGTCTTCTTTGGAATATTTCTCTAGAGGTGAGCCAGGTCTTATATTTCCCTCTGCTAGCTATTTAGGTCTTAGGCCAGAGCTGGGCATCTAGCGATAAATAGGAAATGCTACCTGGCTATTTCTAGTTGCGCGGCAGGCTTAGTTCATGGTCAGTATAGTTCCATCTTCCGAGAGCTTGTCCCTCTATAGGCTTGCTATGATCTCTGCCTGCAGAGATCATGACAGTCGCCCCGCAGGAAAGATATTACAATCTTGACCTGTTGAGCAGGGTCTCCAGAGGAGCGAGATTTTAAAGAAAGAAACAATTTACAATTGTTCCTGAAATTCAGGAAGGTAGATCTATCTCCAGAAAAGAACTCTGGAATAGGAATTCTAGGTTCAGACATGGGAGTGTGAACAACAAAATCCTGTATGTTTTGAACTTTTGCCGCGAGATTACTCAGGCTGGAAGCCAAACTCTGGACATCCATGTTTAACAGCTAATATCAGAGCCATTCAAGGGTTAAGAGGAGGTAAGAAGCAGCTAGACAGCAATTAAGGGCTAGGCAGCAAAACTCTGAAGGGAAAAAAAAAAAAAAATTTCCCTTAAACACTTCTTTTTCTCCTGCTTCAGCCCAAACAATTAACACTTTGTAGGCCGGCTATACTGTCATGAATCCCAATGGCTAGGGATAGCAAGGGACAAGCAAAGTAATACAAAATATCGGACGAGCTCTAGGGTGATGGAACCTGGGCTGACCGCTGCCCTACGCCTGACAAACGCAACTAGAGATAGCCAGGGAGCGTGCCTACGTTGGTTCTAGACGCCACGCACCAGCCTAAGAGCTAACTAGTACTACAGAGAAAATAAGACCTCACTTGCCTCCAGAGGAATGAACCCCAAAAGGTACAGTTGCCCCCCACATGTATTGACGGTGAAATGAGAGGAAGGCACACACATAGAGATGATATATATAGGTTCAGCAAATTGAGGCCCGCTGTAAACTAGAAAGCAGAACGATACAAAAGGGGTCTGAGCGGTCAGCAAAAAACCCTAATCAAAAAAAACCATCCTGAGATTACAAGAACCCATGTGCCAACTCATGGCACATGGGGAGAACCTCAGTCCACTAGAGCTACCAGCTAGCATAGAGACATAATAAGCAAGCTGGACAAAAAACCAAACAACTGAAAATCAGCACTTAGCTTATCCTGAAAGATCTGGGAGCAGGTAGGCAGGAACCAAACAGAGCACATCTGAACACATTGATAGCCGGCAAGGGAAATGACAGAAAGGCCAGGTAAAATAGGAAACACCCAGCCTCTGATGGACAGGTGGAAACCAAAGGCCGCAACCCACCAAAGTCACCCAGTACCAGCAGTAACCACCAGAGGGAGCCCACAAACAGAATCCACAACACATGGCTACCACAGCATCTTGCAGCGGCATGCTATTCCATCCGGTTTGTGTTTAGTTGGACCATCATTTATTTTTCAACAGGACAATGACCCCAAACATACCTTCACAGTCACCAGACCTGAACCCAATAGAGATGGTTTGGGGTGAGCTGGACCGCAGAGTGAAGGCAAAAGGAACAACAAGTACTAAGCATCTCTGGGAACTCCTTCAAGATTGTTGGAAGACCATTCCCGGTGACTACCTCTTGAAGCTCATCAAGAGAATGCCAAGAGTGTGCAAAGCAGTCATCAAAGCAAAAGGTGGCTACTTTGAAGAACCTAGAATATAAGACATAATTTCAGTTGTTTCACACTTCTTAGTTAAGTATATAATTCCACATGTGTTAATTCATAGTTTTGATGCCTTCAGTGTGAATTTACAATTTTCATAGTCATGAAAATATAGAAAAATCTTTAAATGAGAAGGTGTGTCCAAACTTATGGTCTGTACTGTATATATATATATATATATATATATATATATATATATATATATATATATATATATATATATATATATATATATATATATATATATATATATATCTATATTCATCCTTACCATTTTAAAAACTCCAAAAAGGAAAATAGACATATGCAAAAGTTTGGAAACCCTGCATGGTTAGTACCTAATAGCACCCCCATTTGAAAGTATCACAGCTTGCAAACGCTTTTTGTAGCCAGACAAGAGTCTTTCCATTCTTGTTCAAGGGATTTTCCTCCATTCTTACTTGGTGAATTCTTCCAGTTCTGTGAGATTCCTGGGGCGTCTTGCTTCCTCTGCTATGTCGAGATCTGGCCACAGATTATCAATGATGTTCAGATCAGAGGACTGTGAGGGCCATTGTAAAGCCTTCAGCTTGCGTCTTTTGAGGTCGTCTATTGTGGATTGTGACGTGTGTTTAGGATCATTATCCATTTGAAGAAGCCATCCTCTTTTCACCTTCAGCTTTTTTACAGATGGTGTTATGTTTGCATCAAAAATTTGTTGATCTTTCATTCAATCATTCTTCCCTCTACCCATGAATCTTCCCCATATCATTGGCTGCAACACAACCCCAAAGCATGATTGATCCACCCCCATGCTTAATGGTAGGCGAGATGTTCTTTTTTGAAATTCTGTGCCCTTTTTCTCCATACATACTTTTGATTGTTGTCGCGAAAGAGTTCTATTTTAACCTCATCGGTACACAGGACATGTTTTCAAAATGCATCAGCTTGTTTAGATGTTCTTTCGCCATCATCTGACACGGAATTTTATGGTTAGAACGCAGGAGAGGTTTTCTTCTGATGACTCTTCCATGAAGGCCATATTTGTGCAGCTGTCTCTGAACAGTAGAAAAATGTATTACAGCTACAGAGTCTGCTAAATCTTTCTGTAGGTTTTTACAGTTAGGAAGCTGCTTAGAAGAAGCCATGTCTGCTGTTTTTTGGCCCAAGGTTAGAGGAGGCTGAGTTTTTAAAGCTGGGAAATTTGCATCACCTGTCCTTTCCTAACGATGATAGTGAACAAGCTATAATTCTAACAGGCTAATTAAGGTCTGAAACCTTGGTCAAAGTTACCTGACCACAAAAATCTCCAAGGGTGTCAAATTTGTTGCTTTGCCACATTTTCCTTTTTGTCATTTTTAAAATGAAAAATATTACTAAATATATATATAATGGGGCCTAAAATGCAAAGGAAATGTGTTATCTTTAGGCCTTTTAGAGATTACTTCATCTTCAATTTGCTTAGCTGTTCACAATAACAGCAATTTTGACCAGGGGTGCACAAACTTTTACATGCCACTGTATCTAGTTAATCAACCTTGACATATGTAGCTTTTCTAGGGGAAATGATAGAACTTGGTCTGCAGGAGTTACATAAACCACAATACTAGGATCGATGAAGCAAAGATAAAAAATTTTAAGACTCAGGTATCATTGAGATTGCAGACAAAGATGTAAACCAGCTGGAATGTTCACTAGATTGAAACAAGGAACCCTCTGTTCCTTGCAACGAAACATTTCAAAGAAGCAATGAGACCTTGTCTTGTTTGGTGTTGACATTGTCCACCTCTGAGTTTTCAGGCATCTCTAAAATTTGGATTCACAGACCACTCATCTGAAATTTGATGAGTGTGAGTGATACAACCTGGCTAAGATCAGTTCTTTGTTTACAATGTAGCCTTCAATGAGCTCATCTTCAGAACTTAGAGCTCCTAGGTAGACCTGGTCCTTCCTGGAGAACTGATTTCTGGAGAAGACACAGTAGAAGTTGGACTATCATATATGATTTTTCACATTCAGCTTCTATCCCATTGTTGAATTAGTTTCTCATTTCACCATCTAATCCATTCTCCTGCTCCAACAGAGCACATCATCCTCTTATTAAAAGATTTTTTTTAATCAAAACAGAATAAGTATGAAAATTATTTTTTGTTTTTAATTTATAGGATGGAAGCTATGCCGAAGTGTAAGGGAAAGAATGATATACAGTTGCAATCAAAATTATTTAATCTCAAATGCAAATTTGGTTTATTAGCAAAATGCACAAACTTTGCAATAAACCAATCAAACAAGAACAATCTAAATATCTCTGTCACGCTGCAGAACCTCAGGTAAGTGCAGACTTCACTAGATAACAGCAGAACTGCAGCGAGGCTACCACAAGGTGGCAGCAGAATGGTCAGACAAGCCGGGTAAGTACCAGAGAGTAGCGTAGTACAAAGGGAAATTCCAAACACAGAGTCAAAGGAGCACTAGAAGGTCAGTACCGGTCCGTAGGAGAAGTATCAGAATGGAGAGCCAAAGCAGAGTCGAGTACCAGGGAATCCAAACACACAGGGACAAACAGTGTCAGGGGTGGGACGAAAGGTACAAACAGACACTGGCAAAGTCAGCTAAAAGCAGAAGGACAAATCAGGGTTTCACTAGATCCAGCTACACACGCATGCAGCACAGCTAAATAGCAGACCGACACCTGAACCTTTTCAGAGAAAGTTAACCTCTGACATGACCAGACTGGATAATGAGAGACAAGACCCAAAACCCGGTCTGGATCATGACAATCTAAACAAATAGCTCAACACAACAAGCCTCAGAATTATTCACCTCCTCTGAACAAGCATTTTTAGTACTTAGTAGAACCTCAATGGCTGTTATGATCTGATGCAAACATAATGCATAGCCAGATGCCAGACCAGATACCAGCTTCTGGCATTGTTCTTGAAGGTTCATAACCCATTTGTCTTTTACAGTTCACTAATATTCTTGGATTTCCTGCAACCACCTTCTTCATATCCTAGCAAATATTTTCTAGGTGACTTTGAAGGACAAAACAGAGTCTTCCAAGACTTCTTGTGAAACCAAAACTTGATGCAATGTGAGGTATGCTTGAGATCATTGTTCTCATGGAAAGTTGAAAGACGCTCAAGCTTCAGCTTCCTGATAGAAGGCATGATGTTTTCTCCTACAATTTCCTGATACATGTATCCATCTTGCCCTCCACATGCCGCAGGATTCGAGAGGTTGCCAATGGAAGCAAAGCAATCCCGGGCAACCTCCATGCTTTACTGAAGTCATCACAACCATCTGCTGACGATAGAGCAAAGTCCTGCAATGTGCAATCTCTACGAGAGGCCAAGGAGTGCCTGTGACCCGGAAGCAGGGCAGAGAGAAATGCAACACTGTCCAGGAACGAGATTGGGGGACATTGGGTGAATGATGTAGGATGTAGGAAGCTTCACCAACATAAAGTTGAGAAGGAGGGCATCAATTGAGACGAGAGAGGCCGCACCCAGATCAAGACCAGAGACGCCCATTGGAAGAGACGGCTGTGTTTGGGAGGATTATAAACGGTATTTTATATATAGCTTGCTAGACTGCTGTAAAGAAGGTGGCAGTAGTTTATATTGGGAAATCCTTGTAACAGTCCTTTTAGGGAGAGTTTGCAATTAGAAGACTATTACATGGGTACCAGGAGAGCTGGTCCCCCGACCTGATTCTTGGCCTGGTGGCTCTATACCAGAATTCCAACCCATCTGAGTATATTGGGAACAGTTGAGTCCTATAAGCAATATCTTACCTTTTAAGGGTCAGACTAGCTGCAAAACTAGTACCAAAAGTCCCTGAAAAAGGGCATTTCTGGAAGATTTCATGGACATTCCTTAGAGGCTCGAAGATTGGTTTAAACTTTGCAAAAGTTTTAAAAACAATCAAAACTATTTTTGTTATTATTGTTATGTTCATTAAAACTTTAAAAAAAATGCAGATGATATTATCCGGAGGAAATAACACAGGTAAATTTCTCCTTGTGATTCCTCAGCTCTTGCAGAAGCAACTTTGAGCGGTCCTCAAATCCTGAACCATTTTCAGAGCCCACTTAACAATAAGGAAGGCAATTTATTGCATCTCTGCAATTTCATCTTTTCTCCGCCAACATAAAATACTTTTATGTACTTGAATCTGGATCATCAACGTGAATTGAAGACAGAATTCTTGAGCTCAGGTACTCGTGCGAAATATTTTTGGTAAAAGGCAATTTATTGGCCTTTTATTCTTTATGGATCCTGGGGGAATTTAGAAAATATTCAGCTAGATATTAAGCAGAAATTTTACTCTTTGGAGCTAATAAAGTGGTAGGAATTACAAGAAGCGCAGTTGTAAACTGGACCAAAAGTGCATGATTGCTTTCCAATGACGAAAATGTATGATGGGTGGCTGCTTGATGGGTGCCGGAGCTGTTGTACCCAGTCCTGCTCCTGTTACCCTAGGTCCAAGAAAGGACACTATATAGTAAATTATGGCCCAATAAAAAATAAATTACTCCAAGTTATTAAAGTATACACAGGTACACACATACTGTCTATGCATGAGTATCTATTTATATACTTGCCTTGTAATGTTTTCATTTCCTGTTCTGTCCAGATGTCACCGTATCCCAGAATTCCAATTTCACTGACCGCCATATTGGGACACCCAAGTGATGGGTGTCTCAATATGGAAACTGCTGTTGGTACCAACCTATTGTGTGGTACCAGCAAAACACCGTTGCACCTCACACACACACACACTATATGCCGTACACACCACACACACACTCACTCTTTCATACATTCACACTCTCACAGCCTCTTGCGTGGTACCACCAGCAGAACACCGTCGTGAACACGCCGCCGCCAGGATCAGCCAAATGACCACCACCATCTTTGGAGGAGCGCATGTGCAGTTTTAATGTGACCGCCGCTATCAGTCTGCACTAAGATGGCGGCGGTCTGATTTACTGCGCAAATTACGCGCAGGTGCAGTGAATCATTCGGCTGATCCCGGCGGCAGATGCACAACATGTCTACAGGCAGAGGAAGCCGGTCACAATAAAGGGGTTTTTCCACGAATGAAAGTTCATTTTAAAAATTGTCTGTGTCTGACCGTGTACAGAGCATACCACATCTCCTGGGCAGGGGAGGAAGCAAAAGACAATACTGACTTTACAGCAGGAGATAGCAGAGGATACATTTTGTGAGGTAAAATATTTCACTGACTTTTTAAAAAAATATATTTTACCTCACAAAATGTATCCTCTGCTATCTCCTGCTGTAAAGTCAGTATTGTCTTTTGCTTCCTCCCTGCAAAGGAGCTGTGGTATGTTCGGTACACGGTCAGACACAGACAAATTTTAAAATGAACTCTTGTTCGTGGGAAACCCCTTTAAAAAGCAAATATCAACACCAATATGGCTCCTCCAAAAAAGTACGCCAATGACAATGAAAGGAAAGCAGCAAAGGCACAACGTCAAAGACAACAAAGGGCACATGAGACCCTTGAAGAGCAACAGCATCACTGGGACAAAAACAATGCATATAAGTGTAGGCGTCAAGCACATGAGTCCCCTGATGCAAGTCATTAGATTATCACAGGATGCCATTAGGCAACAACAGCGCCGCATACCTGCCCCCATCTTGACATTACCACCCTCCATCTAGTTTAATATATTCACACATGCTACATATAGTGGTGAACACTTACAATCATGGGCAGAAAATTAAGTATTTCTCCAAGAACATTATTGCAATTCACATGTTTTCTTATATAAATGTTTATTTCCTTTGTGTGTATTGGAACAAACACAAAAAAATAGAGGGAAAAAAAGTCAAACTGGACTCAATTTCACACCAAACCCCAAAAATGGGTCGGACAAAATTATTGGCACCCTCAACTAAATATTTTGTTGCACAATCTTTGGAATAAATAACTGTAATCAATCACTTTCCATAACCATCAACGAGCTTCTTTCACCTTAAAAATGGAATATTGGAAAACTCTTCTTTTGCAACCTGCTTCAGGTCTCATATTTGAAGGCACCGTCTCCCATTAGCAATTTTAAGATCTCTCCACAGGTGTTCAATGGGATTTAGATCTGGACTCACTGCTGCCACTTCAAAACTCTCCAGCGCTTTGTTTCCATCAATTTCTGGGTGCTTCTTGAAGAAAGTTTTGGGTCATTGTCCTACTGGAAGACCCAGGACCTAGGACGCAAACTCAGCTGTCTGACACTGGGCACTAGATTACAACCCAAAATCCTTTGGTAGTCTTCAGATTTCATGATGCCTTGCACACAGTCAAGGCTCCCAGTTCCAGAGGCAGCAAAACAACCCCAACCCAACTGTAGGTACTATGTTCTTTTCTTTGTAGGCCTCATTCTGATTTTGGTAAACAGTAGAATGATGTGCTTTACCAAAAAGCTCTATCTTGGTCTCACCTGTCCACAAGATGGTCTCACAGAAGGATTTTGGCTTACTTACTTACTTACATATTGGCAAACTGCAGTCTAGTTTTTTTATGCCTGTGACAACAGAGGGGTCCTCATGGGCCTCCTGCTATAGCGTTTCATTTCATTCAAATGTTGCTCTGAAACTGATGCACCCCGAGCATGCATGACAGCTTGAATTTCTTTGAAACTTGATTGGGGCTGCTTAGCCATCATCCGGACTATCCAGTGTTACAAACTTTTATCAATTTTCATCTGCTGTTGATATCCACGGAGATTAGTTACAGTGCCATGAAATGTAAACTTCTTCATTATGTTGTGCACAGTGGACAAAGGAACATCAAGATCTCTGGAGATGGACTTGTAACCTTGACATTGTTGATATATTCAACAATTTTGGTTCTCAAGTCCTCAGACAGTTCTCTTCTCCTTTTTCTGTTCTCCATGCTTAGTGTGGCACACAGAGACACATAATGCAAATATTTAGTAAACTTCTCCCCTTTTTATCTGGTTTCAGGTGTGATTTTCATATTGCCCACACCTGTTACTTGCCATAGGTTAGTCTGAGTAAGCATCACATGCTTGAAACAAAGTTGTTTACCCAAAATTATGGAAAAGTGGCAACAATTTTGTCTGGCCCAGTTTGGGGGGTTTGTGTGAAATTATGTCCAATTTACCTTTTTCGCTCTGTTTTTTGTATTGTTCCAATTCACACAAAGAAAATAAACATGTGTATAACAAAACATGTGTAATTGCAATAATTTTCTTGGAGAAAAACTTCACTTTATAGAACAATTTCAAGGGTGTCAACACTTTCACTCATGACTGTATATACACATCCTACTTAGTAGACAGGGTGCGTACACATCACCTACAGTAGTAAGTTATTTAAATGGCCTTTTAGCACCTTTGCATAGATTAATAAAATAAGTGAATATAATGAACTTTATTAAAAATCTATGCTATTTTCTCCAATTATGAGCCATGTAATTTCTGCCCGCTCCCACTTGAAAATGGCTAATATCCATTCTACTGAAAACAAGACTTATGAAAGTCACTTCTCACTTGAGAAGTAATAAAACGGGGAAGTCAAGGAGTCTGACGTCACATACCAGTAGAGTAAGTCAAAGACAAAAGGGATAAGACATAAGAGAAACGTATAGCCAAAGGCAAAGTCCAGGTTCAGGCAACTAAGGTCAGAGTGCGTTAAAGGCAAAAGGGGTAGTATAAACAAGTAGTCAAAAAGTCAAACCTGAGGTCCTGCAATAAAGATCAGAATATCAGAACACACACCACCAAACAAGGATACAACTGGCAATGGTCTGACCACTGCCAGACAGTTAAATGGTCAGGTAGTCACCCTAAATGTGTGACAACTGGAGGAAACAATGCAGGTTTGGCGAAATTGGGCACCTGAGCTGTCAGTCACAATGCTGACAGTCCAGCACGCCCCTGATTTAATAGCTGATTTAATAGGGCAGCTGGCCTGTCATTCACAGTGTCCTTAGCACACCGTGAGTGGTGGAGTCATGACAGTACCCCCTCTTATAGAACTAGCACAGATTTTTGTTTATCACTGGCATTTGGTTGTAGTATAAGGAAATACTATAATGTTCTGTGATATATAGTATATACGGTACCTATAAACGACCAAATTTGAATAAGGGCAGTTCCATGAGATATGAAAAACAAAAAAATAGAGGGAAAACATCAAAAACCCAAATAATAAATAAACTTTACATTTTTATTAGATAATATATAAAAACATATTTAGAAAAATGTGAAAACAAGGAGCAGAAGTGTCTGTGCAAAATTATATTACCAAGTAGATTTCTGGCCTCTAGTGGTTAATTAAAGAAATAAGTATTAAAGAGACTAGAGTGAAATGCGGGGTAGGTCCACTATGGGGCTAATGCAGCAAAAAAAGGTTTTATAAAACGTATATAGATGAACGCAATCTAATGCCTTAAAAAGGACATCCTCCATCACCTCCATCTCATCCGTTGAGAGGGCGCCAGGAGGAGTGAGAAACAGACGAAACAGAGGTAACCATAGGAATTTCTCTACATCTCAATGCAATTTCAGGTTTATTAGCTCAATATCTAATAAAAATTATATTTTTTTTATTACCGTATATACTCGAGTATAAGCCAACCCGCGTATAAGCCGAGACCCCTAATTTTGCCACAAAAAACTGAGAAACCTTAATGACTCGAGTATAAGCCTAGGGTAGGAAATGCAGCAGCTACCGGTAAATTTCAAAAATAAAAATAGATACCAATAAAAGTCAAATTAATTGAGACATCAGTAGGTTGTTTTTGAATATCCATATTGAATCTGGAGCCCCATATAATGCTCCATACAGTTCATGATGGGCCCCATAAGATGCTCCATATTAAAATATGCCCCATATAATGCTGCACAAAGGTTAATAATGGTCCCATAAGATGCGCCATAGATTATGCCCCATAAGTGCTCCATAGATTATGCCCCATAAAATGCTCCATAGACTATGCCCCATAAAATGCTCCATAGATTATGCCCCATAAAATGCTCCATAGATTATGCCCCATATGCTGCGATTAAGATAAAACATACACTCACCACTCAGGCCCCCAGCACCTGCAATGTTCACCTGGCCTCGTTCCACCGCCGCGTGCCGCTCTGTTTTCCGGCTCTCTGACTGTTCAGGCAGAGGGCAGTGCGCACTAACTACATTATCGCACCCTCTGACCTGAACAGGCAGAGGATGAGGAAGACGGAGCGGCGCCCGGTGGTGGATCGGGGTCAGGTGAATATAGCGCAATGCTCACTCACCCTCCCCATTATACTCACCTGCTCCCGGCGCAGTCCCTGGCAGCTTCTCACTGTCAGATGGTCTCTGGGAGCCGGCAGCTTCTTCCTATGTTCAGCGGTCACGTACCGCTCATTATAGTAATGAATATGCATCCATATTCATTACTTCAGTGAGCGCTACCATGTGACCGCTGAACACAGGAAGTGCTGTCCGGAGACCATCGGAGATGCAGGGACCGCACCAGGAGCAGGTGAGAATGTGACAGCCACCGCTTCCCTCCCCACCGATGCCCCTCCCGCCGACAATGACTCGAGTATAAGCCGAGAGGGGCATTTTCAGCCTAAAAAAATGGGCTGAAAATCTCGGCTTATAATCAAGTATATACGGTATTTGGGTTTTTGATGTTCCCCTTTTTTTTGGCTTTCTGTGATTTATAGGTCTAATGAACAATAACAATAGAATCGTCATCAATGTTTGTTCTGCAATTGCCTACTCTTTTTGGTTGCACTTGCACTTTATTTTTAGATATTGGCATTTGACTTCATTACAAGTAGTGAATTCATTGTATTGGTACACATTTCTATTTGATGATAATACCTGTCATGCGGTTCAATTCCCTTTTCCTGATCCTCTTAAAAAGACCTTATTCATTGCTTTTAATACATGTATGTCTTGTTAAACTTGTCCAATAAAACAATTATTGATTTTAATACATGTGTGGGTGGTTTGTGAGCACTTAAAGGGACTCTGTCACCTGAATTTGGAGGGAACAATTTTCAGTCATATGGGCGGGATTTTTGGGTGTTTGATTCACCCTTTCCTTACCCGCTGGCATAAGGCAAGATTGCCTTGTGCAGGCATGTACTACGGAGGACAGAGAATGAACTTCAATCCAATATTGCAGCCAGCATGCAGCCAGCGGGTAAGGAAAGGGTGAATCAAACACCCGAAAACCCCGCCCCTATGGCTGAAAATTGTTCCCTCCAAATTCAGGTGACAGAGTCCCTTTAAGAGGCTCATTTGTAGGTTGAAAAAAGGAACAAAATGAGCCTGAAGTTTGCTGAATCATTTAACCACCACCCAAATAACAGTTTTCCCACCAGGCACCGGCAAATCCATAATGAAATCCATGGACTTTCTGTAATTAGCAATGGAGAAAATTCCCCGGCCGGCCAGTTATGACAGACTTTAGTGTGTGTGTAGACTTCACAAGCGTATACAAAATCTATAATATCATTATTCATAGAAGGCTACCAAATGAGTCTAGCAATGGCTTTCTGCATACTTGTGACCCCAGGATGACCACTCAAGACAGAATCATGAATCTCCTGAAACAGACGCAATCTTAGGGACAAAGGTACAAATAATTTGGACGCTCGAGTAGAGAAAGGATCAAACGGCTGGACTTTAAGGATCACCAAGTCTAATTCCGAGGATACCACAGAAACCACAATACCCTAAGGAATAATGAAGGACGGAGGTTCTGGAGGAGAAACTGAATCAAGACTGCGTGTTAATGAGTCAGCCTTCACATTATTGACCCCGGCCTGAACGTGACAGAGAAATTATTATTATTATTATTATTATTTATTGTTATAGCGCCATTTATTCCATGGCGCTTTACAAGTGAGGAGGGGTATACATAATAAAAACAAGTACAATAATCTTGAACAATACAAGTCATAACTGGTACAGGAGGAGTGAGGACCCTGAGAAATGAAACCTAGAGAAAAATAAGGACCATTTGGACTGTCTTGGGGTTAACCATTTAGTTGATTCAATGATTCTTATGATCAATGACCACAGTAACATGATGAACTGCCCCCTTCAAAAAATGCTTCTTCTTCTTCTTCAAAGACTAATTTAACTGCGAGTAACTCACAATTCCCAACATCATAATTTCTCTTAGCAGATTAAAATTTTGTAGAAAAGAAGGCACAAGGCCGCAAGTTGGTCAGAGTTATGGACCCCTGAGATAAAATGGCCCCTACCCTGACTTCTGAAGCAACCACCTCCACAATCAATGCTCCCTGGAGATCAGGTTGGATTAGAACTGGAGTCGACATGAAACACTCCAAATTTTTTTAAAGGCCCTATTTGCATCCGGAGACCAAACCTTGAGATCTGCCCCCTTATAAGTAAGGTCAGTAAGGGGTTTAGCAATCAGACCCCAATAAATTTTCTATAATAGTTGGCGAATCCTAGAAAATGTTGCAACGCTTTCAGGTCACTAGGTTCGACCCAATCTATTATGGTTTGCACCTACCCCGGGTCCATCTTAAACCAATCAAAATGAACCTCGGGAATGAAATTTCCTGAACAGAAAAAATACATTTCTCAAGTTTAGCAAACAAAGAAATCTCCCTTAACCTTAACAAGACGGAGATGTTCCCGTTGAGAATCCAAATCAGGCAAAAAAATGGAAATACCATCACGGTATATAACAAATCTCCCAAAGCAGTGAGAAAATACATAATTCATAATGTTTTGAAATACTGGTGGTGCATTGGATAACCCAAAAGGCATGACATGATTTTCAAATAGAACCTTTGGCATTAAAAATGCTGTTTTCTACTCATCACCCTTCTTGATGTGTATCAAATTATAAGCCCATATAAGATCAAGTTCAGAAAACCACTTAGACCCCATCAATTATATTATATTATATTTATATAAGTCGGGGATTAGTGGAGGTGGGTGGGTATTCTTAATTGTGATTTTGTTCAGTTCTCGGAAATCGAGGCAAAGATGGAGACCCCCATTTTTTTTACAAATAAATCCCAGCAGCTACAGAGGAGGAGGAGGGACAGATATGACCCTTCCGTAAACTTTGACTCACATAATTTTTCATGGCGGTATGTTAAGCCCATACAAATTATACAGGCAAGTTTTAGGTAATTTGGCAAGGGGGACAAGATTAATAGTGCAATCATAAGGATGATGAGAAGGTAGATCTCCACCTCTTTTTCCAAGAACATATCTCCGAAGATTAATAGTGCAATCATAAGGACGATGGGAAGGTAGTATCTCCACCACTTTTTCCGAGAACATATCTCCGAAGTCTTTCAGGTACTTCGGCAGACCCTCCAGACTAGCGAAGCATATTTGTACCGACTTTAGACATTTCTTGTGATAACTGAGGCGCCACTTAACAATATCCTTCTTACACCAATCAATAACAGGATTGTGAAGAAGAAGCCATGGAAAACTCAGAACCAACCCAGGAGGTAAATTATCCAAGACAAAACAGGAAATGGACTGTGAAGTGCTCCTACTTGGAGCATGAAATCCACCGTTACTGGCATGACAAGATTCTGAAATGACGGAGTCTTGACAATAGCAAACATTTGAATGGGTTTTTCCACCAGCTGTTCCTAATCCTAATTTCAAAATTTTTCGTGAGTCAATACAGTTATCTGCAGACCGACAGTCAATGAAAGTCAATGCTGTAAATAACTGATTCTTGAAGGACAATACCATATTCTTCAGTCCTTTATCAAAGAAGAGAAAAGGTACCTGGAAGCTTGAGATTCCCGATGACTTGCTTGCTTGATGACACGTTGGGCAGTTCTTTAGAAAATGTCCAGCGAGAACACAGTAGAGACAGACTCCCAGAGGGTGCCGCGTTTCCTTTCAACAGCACGAGAACTGGCAGCGGTTTCACCTCATTTAAACGGACATGCTCAGAAGTGGCTCACAGATTCTGCGGTCAATTCGTATGGCCAGGGTCATGGCCTCCACCAAAGAACAAGGGGAAGGAGGAGTATGAAGAGCCAGTGCATTCTTAAGAGCTTCCTAAAGGCCCCTATGGAATTAACACCAGAGGGCCACATCATTCTACTGACCTTAGGTGGACCATTGGCTGATGATCTTACACTCCGTAACCTGGATTCAGTCAAGTTGATCATAAATTACCTAAGGTTTCAAAGGCAGTGTCAACAGAAACCCGTTCTGGGGCTTGGGTTTGGGGGGATAAAGACAATGTCCAGTTCTGAGGACCCCTCCCAAGGGGAACATAATTATTCCTATCCGCCGAGACACATTCCCCAAAGACTGAAATTGCAGGGTAAAAAAAACCTCACAGCTCTCCCTGAACACCCTAAACTGTTTTTTCACTCCCAAATATTTATCAGGA
This sequence comes from Ranitomeya variabilis, assembly GCF_051348905.1. NCBI lineage: Eukaryota > Metazoa > Chordata > Amphibia > Anura > Dendrobatidae > Ranitomeya > Ranitomeya variabilis. Next base: position 753,700,665 of record NC_135234.1, on the reverse strand, counting down.
AGTTCACTACTGGTTTGGGAGAGACCAACTGGACATCTGAGGCTACAGAGACAGAATACACAGCCGGTAGGAGTGAGCTATAGGGAACTGTCATACAACTAGATACCTGACCCTGCAACTGCGATTGCGAAAATTCAAGATTTCAGTATTCTTTATACTGGCAAAAAAAAAACTTACAGCCAGTTGTAATGTGGCACTGAGTCACTTGCCGTGATGCTTGGAAGCAAAAAGTCCAAGGTCAAATGACAGGAGAGTATGTCATAGACAATAGGGATAAGTCAAACGAATAGTCAAAGGCAAAGTCCGTGGTCAAGGAGTAAAGGCAAGAGAGGTAATACAAATGAGTTGTTAAAAAGGCAAATCTAAGGTCTGGCAACAAAGATCAGCACATCAGAACACAAAGCAAACAAACCACAGAGCAAAGCTACAACTGGCAATGGTCTGACCATTGCTAGCCAGCTAAATAGTCAGGTAACCACCCTGAACGAGTGACACCTGGAGGACACTGGCCAGAATGAGCAGCTGAGCTGTCGCTCACAATAAATGACAGCCCAGCACGCCCTTGATCCTATAGGGCGGCTGAGCTGTCACTCACAGTGTCCATAGGACACCGTGAGTGGTGGAATCGTGACACCAACAAATCAAGTGATCATATAAAGAGAAAACTTATGAATCTTCTGCTTTTTGGATCCTCCATTATGTAGAAAAAAAATAGTATCAGAACTGCTGTGTGTGAATTAGCCCTACCCCCTGCTCCTAATAATGGTGTATTCCCCTTTAAAAAAAACAAGGGAAATCTGTTTTATTGATTTGCCAGCGGAACTGGTAATGATTACGCAGCAGATTACTTGTGCATTAACCAAAATACTGCAGCGACGGTTTCACTTAAGAACTTAAGAAGCTTTCGCATCCCTGCTATTTCTCCGGGAACGGACCCAGCTGCATCAATTCACAAATCAGACTTGACGGTTTGTGGCATTGTAATCAGCAGCTGCACTTTGAAGCCTCATTACGAGCTTACGCCTGTGCAGTCAGAGGCCGGGGTGAATGCACACACATTAGACCGTCTTTCACAGAAATTGTCCTGCACTTCAGTAACGATTCGTAGGATGGAGGGCGAGCCGCGGTGATACGCAACAGCCTCAATGCACAACATGCAAAAACAAACTGAAGAGGGTTTTATATCAGCCAGGACCCAACATTGTGAGAAATGTAACCAGCCAGGGATCAGGAAAAAGTATACATGTGACCGGTTCATCTTTGTAATCATTCTTTCTGTTTTTGCAGTTTTGTTTTTTTTTTTTTTTAAAGGACTGTGTCATCAGAAAATAAGCTGACGTTTAAAGCTTTTAGATAAAACATTTTTTTGTAATTTTTACAGAATTTTCTTTTTTTTTCCGCTATTTATAGTAAAATAAAACTGATATTTAGTAGTCTCCCCTTGATATCGAACCTCATAACAAAACTTGTATTTCCTGTTCACTTCTCAGTAGTCTCATTACTGGTACTTATATAACACTTCTATATAACAGGATCCACCATTCACAATAGGCGATGTCACAGCTCACCTCCTCCTCCTGTACAATGACTGATAACACCTCTATATACTGTATACAACACAGGAGCCACCATTCACAATAGGTGATGTCACAGCTCACCTCCTCCTCCCGTACAATGACTGATAACACCACTTCTATATACAGTAGATAACACAGGATCCACCATTCACAATAGATGATGTCACAGCTCACCTCCTCCTGCACAATGACTGATTACATCTCTATATACAGTAGATTACACAGGATCCACCATTCACAATAGGGGATGTCACAGCTCACCTCCTCCTCCTGTACAATGACTGATAACACCTCTATATACAGTAGATACCACAGGATCCACCATTCACAATAGGTGATGTCACAGCTCACCTCCTCCTCCTGTACAATGACTGATAACACCTCTATATACAGTAGATACCACAGGATCCACCATTCACAATAGGTGATGTCACAGCTCACCTCCTCCTCCTGTACAATGACTGATAACACCTCTATATACAGTAGATAACACAGGATCCACCATTCACAATAGGTGATGTCACAGCTCACCTCCTCCTCCTGTACAATGACTGATAACACCTCTATATACAGTAGATAACACAGGATCCACCATTCACAATAGGTGATGTCACAGCTCACCTCCTCCTCATGTACAATGACTGATTACATCTCTATATACAGTAGATAACAAAGGATCCACCATCATGTACATAAAAGTATATAGTAGAATGAAGGTGATATATTCCCGGTAAATGAAATATTGTTGAGTTGCAGATCTTGGACATAAGTGGAACATTCTGAGAGATGGATTCTTTCTTCTGCCATTGAGTTACCTCCCATGCATCATTGACCATAGAGAAAATCACCACCATAAATTCCAAACTACCGTACTTTCCTAAGTTTGTGGGAGGAACACACGGGAGCAAGTAATAGATGCCTCAGCGAAGGTTTCTGTAGTAGAGACTGACTATAGAAAACTGTTTGTCTGTAACCTCTATATAACCCGACCCAAACTGATTAATGACTGACGAACCTTACAAATTGCTTAATCTGGTCAACTTCTGGGAAGAAGTAGATCACAGGTAATGATAAACTCGGAGAACAACCATCAAGAAGATGGATGGAAACTATTAAAGAAATAGTGAACACATCAATGAGGGACACAAAAGTCCAAATATGAGATTGGACATTCTGGACAAGAAACTCTAATTGCACGAGCGCCAGGTCTGTTTTCTCAATGGCAAATTACTGATCATGGAGCTGCATTTCACTTACGGAGGGTAAAATATGGATCCGTATTTTGCCTTTTAAGCCTCCAATATCTTGCATGCCTCAAATAAGGCTTAAAATACTAATAGCTGATACCGCGCTTGGGTGATTTAGATAACACTAACCCTAACTGCAAGAGTATAACCAAAAAACGAAAATATGTGCAGTGCTTGAATGTGAAATACCCTGCTACGTTTACTGGTGCTGGCCGCAACCAGTGTAGGGTGTCGCTACTCAGTGCAGAGCTAGGGAACGTCCCGGCCGGAGGCGTCCCTAGTTACACTGAAGAAAAAATGGCCGACGCTGACAAACAGCGTGTGACGTCACAGGCCTACGGAGCCTCAATAGGACAAAAAGCTGACCGACGCGTTTCCAAGGGGTGCGCCCTTCCTCATCAGGGTTGAAACCGGTGAGACGCTGCACACTACCCCCGGCATCCACCACGAGCTTTCCAACCTGGACTGTCTCAGCTATTCAGTGTTGGCTACTTCTCTCAGCTATATATGCTGACCACTGGCACTTGGGAAATGCCAGTGATAGTTCTTAGGCCGGTTTCACATTTGCGGTTGTGTCCGCAGCGTTTCTTCCGCAAATATCCGCATGCGTTGTGTATACCTATATTTAACATTAGGGACGCATGCGTCTGCGATCGGATGCGTTTTGCCGCGTTTGACGACACATGCGTCGTTTCGTTGTCTGCGGTTTGGCGCAGTAAACGCTACATGTACTAATTTTAGAGGAGTCACTTTGCCACCTAGAAACGTATGCGGTCGATTGCGGAAGGAATGCGCCAAAAAACGCATTGCTGTCTATGTGAACGCATGCCTTTACAAGCACATGCGCTTGCTTGCGTTCGTGAACGCATGCGTTGTACCAGAGAAAAACATGTCTAGACACTGATAAGCCACCCCCCACATACAAGGTGATAAAGGGAGGGAGTGGACATTTGCAGGTCACTACTCAGCAGACACTGAAGCAGACGAGACGCAGGCTACATCCTTGGAGGAAAACCAGACACTGAACAATGTGAGTATATCCTATCCAATGCCTTTATTTTCTATTTTCTGTCTCTACGTGTCCTAATTTCTGCCATTTCTTTCTTTCTGCATGCATCAGAATGTCTTCTTCTGAACATGTCAGTGAAGTGAGTACTCGCCTCCTCAGATTGGTAAGTATTCACTGTCACATCAACACGCATGACAAACTCTTTTTTTGTTGTTTTTTTAGAGCACTTCTTCCACTGCGGCAGAGGCTGAGCAGGAGGAGCGTGGTCACGGTCGGGTGGCACGGCGGCAGCGTGTACGTATACGTGACTGACTGTTCATTGTATCCTCACTTTACAATTCTTGAATCTTCATTTCTTTACTTTTCTCTTTCTTTCCCTTTTTGCACTCCTTTTTTTTTTTACTTTCAATATTCATGCCATTTCTCTGCTTCTGTTTTCTTTCTTCCTTCTGTTAATGTCTCCAACATTAATGTCCTTTTTTTTTTTAGGTTCCAGAACGGGATGAGGACCTCATTGACAATGACCACCTCATCTCCCTGGTCCATGAGCGAGTCCCGTTGTGGGACACCCGGGTTCCCCAGCACTTGGACAACGTGACGATCCAGTGGCTATGGAATGAGGTGGCCAATGCGATGTGGGATGGCTGGGACAACGCTCCGACTCGGGTCCGAACTGCATTTGGTAAGTATTGCAATGCAGTGTGATGCAGCAGAGACCTTGGCCATGCTCACACAACTGTGTGTGATGAGAGAAACTCATGAGCGTTTCTCTCAGCACACACAGTTGTGTGAGCACGGCCAGAAGACCATTGTCTAATCATTATGTTTTGTTTTTTCAACAGTGGCCAGAGTCAAAACACGTTGGCATTCGATGAAGGACCGCTTCAACAGGGACCTGATTCAAGAGAGCCGGCTTCCTAGTGGTTTAGGAGCAAGGATCTGAAAATACAAATGCAGCGCCCCAGAGTCCTGGTCGTTGCAGTACTGATGCTCCGCCGCTAAGGGGGGTTATGGTACGTCTGATGGCACTCTAGGAGTTCACCTGACCAGGTATCACAGACACCAATACACTTCACAGTCTGGCCTCCAGGGGGAGCTAAGGGTGCTATGTATTAGGCCACTCCTCACAATCTGGTAAAACTGGGGGTTAGATAGGAAGTTAGTCAGAAGCTGACTGGGTTGGAAGCAGGCAACATCCTGTGGCAGAGGGTGTTGCAGGGGAAGATTCAGGGGGGTCCCTGTCAGGGGTGGGATCCTGACAGAGGCCTAGCAAACAGAAAGAACGTTACGGGACCGTGCCTGCACTTCATCGCGGCGGTACCCCAAGAAAGGACAAGAAGCGAGGTTTATTGTGCTGAGTGAGAAACGAGATCTACGCAACAAGGAGAAACACCAGTAGGAGTCGTGCTGTAAGACGAGGCAACATCCTACTGAGGCGCGTAGCCGGTGGCCGGAAACGCCGAGGAAGTATTGAGCTCCAGGCCTTACTTCAAACCTACGGCAGGACAGTCAGTTCTAGGCGGGCTGTCTCACCCAAAATCACCTAAGCAGACATAGGGGGCAACATCGGGAGAGGGGCGACTCTAGGGTCCCGGAAGAATTCCAAGCCCACCCGTCATACGGGTGCGTCCTAGCCATATCATCTGGGGGGACGAAGAAGAACATCATAATCGAGTTGTGAGGGAACTTCAGAAACAGACAACAGTTGTGAGGACTATCCCGTAAGCACAGCAGGGAAGGACTACAACACACCAGCACTAGAAGGTAGGCACTGATTTCCACCTGCAAAGGGAACTCTGGAGGTGCCATCGGATCGGCCGGACTCAGTTAGCCCGGTTAACCGTATTCCGGACTGAGGATCCTGAAGCCTTCAGTAAAGAGGTAAAGAGACTGCAACCTGGTGTCCTCGTTATTCACCGCGACCTACACCGCACCACAACATCATCACATTCTCAACTTTCACTGGACGCCCCTCAGCAGGGTCACGGACCGGGCCTAGCCACCGTGACAACCCCAGAATTGAGAAGCAGCGGCCCGGTACCGGGTGCCCCTCGGCCCTGTGGCAGTGGGGGCGCTCCACAAATATCACCGCATCCTTGCATTTTTGAGACTGGTCCTTGCCCAGAGAACATAAGTATATTTTTGGTGAAAAAAAAAAGATGTTTTGTATTGCATTAGGCTGCCGTCACACTACCATTTTTTGGTCACTATTTTACATCAGTATTTGGAATCCAAACCCAGGAGTGGGTGATACATGCAGAAGTGGTGCATAAGAAACCACCGGAGACTAGATGGAGGTGGACATGACTTGGGGATGGGTGGACTGAGAACTCCTGCAGCTTTTGTTTGTATTGCGGTGTAGATTTTAAACAAGAGTGTTGTTGCTTTAAGAGGAAGTTTAGATGTTTGTGCCTGGTGTATTACTGTGAGGAGGGTGGGCTTATATAGGGGAGGCAACTCTGGCTCTCCCTCTCTCTCTCACAGGATGGACAGGAGGAAACATGTCTGCAGTTTCAGGGAGTATAATACTGGGGTTATCACCTCACATTAGCTGATAGGAGTACATTCACCTCACACATCATGTATTAGTGTAGTATCAGCTCCTACATCATATATAGGATCAATTTTACCTCAGAAATTCATGTAGCCGCCATGTTCCCTCATGTGTACCTCCCTGCAGACATGGCTGATATACTACTCCACATTCATCATGTATCAGTGTAGTATCAGCTCTTACATCTTATTTGGGAGCAATATTACCTCAGAGATTCATGTAGCTGCCATGTTCCTTCATGGGTCTGTTACAGGTGGCCTCACACACTGCAGAGACAGCTCCTGTGTGACCTCCTTACAGACATGGCTGCTGTATCACATTTCTGCTGTATTATACAGAGTCTTCATGAGTTTTGAGCATCTGTATGATGGGTCAGAGGATTGACACATACAGTGTCTGCTATTGCTAGCGCGGAACTGGGCAGTTACAGGGACTAGTCACTGGTGAGAGGGAGCAGTAATGGGATGGTGTATATATACACCGTATATATATGAGGGTAAGAGGCTGCACTTCATGTCTGTGCATTGCATGCTGCTGTGTTCTGATTCCCCCCTTCCCATTTATGGAGTCTGGTGACCTGTATGTGACCTTATCTCTGTACAATACAGTCTGTGTACAGGTGTACAGATCCAGTGTGACAGGTTACTCTCACTATATATATGTGATATATGAGTAAAGGCTCCATCTCTGTGCAGCATGCTTATCATGTATACAGACTTTGAGTACATGTTAGATCCTGGGTCTCCAGGTTACTTTCCTTGCTGCACATATAATTTGTGTATGACTTCCAAATCCGTGCTTTATTTCTGGAGATATGGCAGCCTTTAGTCCTATTATGTTGCATTCTGTCCTGCCTGATATATCCACCCCCCTTTTTCTATATATCTAAGATGGTGGATAGCACAAGCCTGAGTGCATTACCGGGAGCCTTACTATATATATATTATCAGGTGTCAATAAATATTCAGGGAGTAATTCAGCACATGGCGTGGTGGTGAGTGGGGCACTAATAATGCAGCATATGGCAGGCAGTGAGTGGGCACTACTAACACAGTCATGGCGGGCATTGAGTGGGCACTAATAACTCAGCACATGGCGGGCAGTGAGTGGGCACTAATAGCTCAGCACATGGCGGAGGCAGTGAGTGGACATAGCTCAGCACATGGCGGAGGCAGTGAGTGGGCACTAATAGCTCAGCACATGGCGGAGGCAGTGAGTGGACATAGCTCAGCACATGGCGGGCAGTGAGTGGGCACTAATAGCTCAGCACATGGCGGAGGCAGTGAGTGGACATAGCTCAGCACATGGCGGAGGCAGTGAGTGGGCACTAATAACTCAGCACATGGCGGGCAGTGAGTGGGCACTCCTAGTGTGATGCTGCACCTTACTCTGGAGAACACATCATGGGCCCAGTTTTCAGCCCTGCCTATTGTATGTAGGTAGCGTGACTGACAGCGGACACAGACCTTGCAGTTTTCTGCACATACACTTATGGCTGCAGGCAGCTTATACTAGACCTACATATTATATTTTCTTACGATGTATGTGCAGCTGGTGATTAGAGAGCCTGTCTGTAACTGCTGTAGAGGAGCAGGCGGCTTCTTTATTGTTACAGCATATAACACAGCATTGCCCATCATCGAATTTATCTGACCTTATGATGGGACATTTTCCATTATCAACCTGTACTATACCTTGGTTGTAAACTTACATGGTGTTTTCATCTTCACTTCTCCCACATCTTGTGCAGTTGGGGGGGTCCTTGAAGTTGGTTATAAATTGGTCTGGGGGATCCATTGGGATATGGATTCCTCTTTTTGGAATTTAATTTGGTTCTTGATCTGGTGAATGGTGGAAGGGGATTTTCAGCAAGGGTTTGTTGAATCCTCAGGAAGTTCAAGTGAACATTGGAACCCTGTGGTTGTGGTGCTCCCGAGCTGGTGGGGTAACGGCTGGGAGTAATTGGTACATTTTATGTTCACTTTTTGTTTGGTAATCACCAGATCTTATGAGCTTCAAGGACTCCTCCCAGCATGTTAATGTTCTTTATGCTTTGATGTTTTATTGTATGCTGTTTTAATTCTTATATTGTCCCCTTCATATATTTGCAGGAATGGTGTATACCCACTGAGTGCTTAATTTTATATTACCTAAGATGGTGGATAGCACAGACTGAGTGGATTACCTGGAGCCGGGCAGTTGGGGGGGTCCTTGAAGTTGGTTGCAAATTGGTCTGGGGGATCCATTGGGATATGGATTCTTCCGTTTGGTATTAAATATGGTTCTGGATCTGGTGAAATGTGGAGGGGAGTTTCGGCAAGGGTTTGTCGGATCCTCAGGAAGTGCAAGTGAACATTGGAACCCTGTGGTTATGGTGCTCCCGAGCTGGTGGGGTAACGGCTGGGAGTAATTGTTGGTACATTTTATGTTCACTTTATGTTTGGTAATCGCCAGATCTTATGAGCTTCAAGGACTCCTCCCAGCGAGCTAAGGTTATTTATGCTTTGTTGGGTTATTGTATGTTTGTTTTTAATAAAGGTATTAAAGAAAAAAAAAAAAAAAAAGCACTTATTTGTTTCTTTTTTAGTGGGTCCTTGAAGCTAATTATGATTTGGTCAGTACGGGTAACCATCTCAGGTATGGACCCTCTGTTTAGGGGGGTATTCATCATAGTATGACCCTTTGTGTGGAGGAGAAAACATCTCGGGTATGACCCCTGGATGGAGGGGTGTACATCATAGTATGACCCCCTGGTATGGAGGGGTAGCCATCTTTGGTATGGCCCCCTGGTGTGGAGGAGTGACCATCACAGTATGGCCCCCTGGTCTCCAGAAGCATTTATATCCTACAAGACCCAGTTAGGGTAAAGTCCCTGTGGACATGGCAATCATATTCTACATGCCTACAAATTAAATTGGGTCCTATGAGCTAGGAACAATAGCTTTAAAAAAAAAAAAAAAAAAGGCATGCATTTCAATACAATCGTTAGCTTCAAGGACGCTCTCTTTTTTCATGTGACTTGAGAATGCTGAGGCACAGATTTTGACTGTTTATATTGACCAACTCTTGTTTCTTTCAAGGTTGTCCTCTGGACAATGCAGTAATCTGGGGCATTAAACTGAAGAGCAATGTACCTAATATGGGTGCCCTGGAGTCAGTGGGAGTGACTAAGGGAAAAGTAATAAAGTGCATCTCGATGCCCTTGAGCCAGTGGGAGCGGCTAAGGGTGAAGAAATCAAGTTCATTAACACGAAGGGCGATGTGCCTATTCCCAATGCCTTTGTCCCAGTTGGAGAGGGTTAATGGTATTTGTTATCAAATGCCTGTAAAGCAATTAACAATGGCGTGGCAAGGTTATTAATAATGCCTTTGTAGATTTTCTGCTATAGGCTTATTTCATTTACTATGTCCAAATATTACAGAAATTGTTCAAATTATTTAATGATCGGTTATAATGTTGATATTATATGGTGTATGGCTTTTAATTTCTCCTTGTTTATAATATCTTTCTCTTTATATACACTCATCACTTTTTTGGGTAGTAATAGTAAGTGGGTTTAAGAATTGGTTACTACACAGCCCAGCAACTGTATGTAATGGTGGTTTCTAGAACAAAAATCTGTGAATTAGTGAGTTATTAGAGCTGGCTACAATACATGCGGTATAATAGTTTTTGAGGCATGACAGATGTCATTATACAGGTAGTCAGACTGTGGCTACCCCCTTTATTATGGTTTAGTTTCTGCATTACCCATTATAGGATCCGCATTGCAGCATGTTTAGCGGCTGTTATTTTGCTGTAGTTACCGTATTATTGATCATAATTTGGTAGTGTTGCATTGTTAAAATTAATCTGTAGTCCTGGAATTTTGTTACTTATATGCACAGTCTTTCCATAGCATGCAGAACTCGTTGATGACTTTATTAGGATGGGTGATGGGGGTCGAGTCCATTCAAGGTGTCAAATGGCCTCGCTGGTGGCGGTTTAGGAGTCAGGTGGAAGTTGCAGACAAGTTAAGGTGGACTCATTTTAACTAATAGAGGATGTAAAACCTCATGGTGGTGAGCAGGCTCGGCTTTGGTGGCCAGCCTCAAGGACGTTGTAATGGTAACATCAATCAGGGGCGGGCACAGTGGTTAAGCACAGGAGTGAGGATAATAGGGTCATTGGTGCCCTGAAAGTTTACTGGCTCTGCTTGAATGGCAAGCCAGTGCGTGCCGCCCCTTTATGGCTGTCTGTCCTGGTGCTGTATGTCAGACAGATGGGGATATCGCAGTACTTGTGAATCCCAATGTACTAGCACTCCACCTGACTCCTACTGTGATTATTTAATCCTGTGATTTGAATAAAAGCTGTGGCCATTTTGACAACCAAAATAATGTGTTTTGTGTATTTATTTTAGTACCTAGGTTTACAGTAGTTATGGTGGTTTTAAGAAGGAGTGGGGTCCATCCCATATCCAAAAGTCATGTTTTTTATTATAGTTTTCCTCACATTGTTCCACTCCTGTTTTTGGCTTACCAATAGTGATGTAAAATACTGAGCAAATACTGACAGTGTGACGACAGCCTACACAACAGATCTATAGTCATCAAGTCAGGTGTCAGAAATAATGAATTCATGATGCACAAATAAATGCCTCATGAATTCATTATTTCTGACACATGTCCTGGTGAGTATAGATATGCCTTGTATGACCTCCATCGTCCCTTCATATTTTACATCATTTTTTGGAATCCAAAACCAGGAGTGGGTGATTAATGCAGAAGTGGTGCATCTGTTTCGATCATACTTTTCCTCGTATTCTTGTACTCCCGGTTTTGGCTTACAAAGTCTGATGTAAAACTTTGACCAAATACTGCTAGTGTGACCTCAGCCTTAATCTGTGTGTTTATATTCCACAGGAGTTTGCGTTTTGTAAATGTTTGGTATTCATTTTTTTTTCTTCTTTTTTCACAGCACATGGAGCACCACTGTTGGCCCAGGTTCTGGAGCGGTCCTTCATCAGACAGCCACGCTTTACCTCAATGCTGACCTCTGCTGCATACCACTGCACGGCCACTTCTATTCCTAGCACTGCCGGACACCAGTACAGCACCAACACCATGCCGAGTACTGTAGGACAGCCCACCGCCACCACCATGACAACTGCTGCTCCTGCTTGGACCTCCTTCACTGCCACCACCATGCGGCAGCCGCAGGACCCTGGCCTGGCGTTCCGCACCACCACCACAAGAATGCCGCTGCCGGACCCTGGCCTGGCATTCCCCGCCACCACAAGAATGCCGCTGCCGGACCCTGCCCTGGCGTTCCCCGCCACCACCACAAGAATGCTGCTGCTGGACCCTGGCCTGGCGTTCCCCGCCACCACCACAACAATGCCGCTGCCGGACCCTGGCCTGGCGTTCCCCGCCACCACCACAACAATGCCGCTGCCGGACCCTGGCGTTCCCCGCCACCACCACAAGAATGCTGCTGCCGGACCCTGCCCTGGCATTACCCGCCACCACAACAGCAATGCCGCTGCCGGACCCTGCCCTGGCATTACCCGCCACCACAACAACAATGCCACTGCAAAGGCACATGGACAGTGATAGGTCAGCCACCACGGCCAGGCCGATACCAATGAAGCCAACGAGGCTCCCAGGACAGCTGCGCCGATCCAAGAAAGGGAAAGGAAAAAAAAACAAAAGACGATAGCTATCCCTCTCCCCTCACCTCCCAATGTGTCTGAAATGTCTGGTTTGTCTCACCCTTCCAGTGTGTCTCTGCCCTCTCATGTGTCTAGCCCAATTCCCGAATTTCCAGACCCCAGTAATTTTATTGCACCTTCTCCAGCCACCCCTGCGTCGTCCACAGTTAGCCAACCCTCACAGCTCCACACCCCCCATTTCCGTCCATCAACCCCAAGCAGGCGCAGTTAATTTTTTATTTTGGTTTGTGTTGTTAAAATAAATAATAATGTTTTTTGCCCCAATAAGGTTTGGCTAATTGTGTATTTCGCCGCCGGCAACACACAACACACCGTGCGCCAAATAAAAAAATGCGCCAAACACTTTTTTTTGGCCACCTTCTAGCTCCAGTAGTTAGTTAGTACAACACAGAAGCTTTGTGTGTGTTTGGTATAGAGATATGAGGTGGCCCCAAAAAATAATACTTGTATTTTCTCCAAAAACTCTTATTTTTGCTTACTCTTTGACTTTTTGTCGCAGACTGAAGATAAAATGGTGGTAACACACAGCTGAATACACAGCAGAACTATACTCAACAGGTCATGTGTTCCAAAAATCATTACTTATGACACCTAACCAGGTGAGTTGAGAAATGCTTTGTATTACCTCCATTTTATCTTCTGTGTACAGAAAATCTATTTCACACAAAGTGAAGGGACGATGGAGGTCATACAAGGCATATCTATACTCACCAGGACATGTGTCAGAAATAGTGAATTCATGAGGCATTTATTTGTGCATCATGAATTCATTATTTCTGACACCTGACTTGATGACTATAGATCTGTTGTGTAGGCTGCCGTCACACTGTCAGTATTTGCTCAGTATTTTACATCACTATTGGTAAGGCAAAAAACAGGAGTGGAACAATGTGTGGAAAAGTATAATAAAAAGATATGCACCATTTCTGCATTTATCACCCACTCCTGGTTTTGGCTTACAAATACTGATGTTAAGTACTGAACAAACACTGCTAATGTGACAGCACCAAACAGCCATCGTCTCTTCAGTCTGCGTCAAATAGCTACTGGTGAACCGAGTCAGGACGCAATGACGTCAACAACCTAAGCCCAAAAAACCAAAGTGGTTTGTATAGGAAATACATAGGAGACATGGTCAAGATAATAAAACACGTTTTTTATTAACAACAAACATTTGAAACATTTAAAACATAACTGTTACAGACCCGAAGACAACAGGACATTTTACATAATATTGTCCTGCCATGCCACACGTCCAATCTCAGAATCAAAAAACGCAGCAAATTGGTCCCGCATGTGGCCAACTTCAACAGTTGACCGCAGCGGGTGATGCCGTTAATCAGGCAAAGGGTTTGCAACTTGTTCATCAAGTTCAAAGGTGGGTCGCTCCTTAGCCAGAATGTAATTGTGGAGAACCACACAGGCTTTTACCACCTCATCGACTGTCTCCATTTTTAGATTTATGGCTGTTGCAAGAACATGCCATTTTGACACCATAATCCCAAAGGCACACTCTACTGTTCTGCGGACCCTGGTTAGTCTGTAGTAATAGATCCGTGTTGTGCGGATCAAGTCCCGACTGGAATATGGCTTCAGCAGATTTTCACTCATCTGAAAGGCCTCATCCCCAACCATTACAAATGGCATCGGTGGGCCTTGAGTGTTGGGGAGAGGTCGTGGCTGTGGAAAATTAAAATTTTTGCCATAAACACGTTGGCCCATATCCAAATTTTTGAAAGTCTGTGAATCGTTGCCACAGCCAAAAGCACCAATGTCCACGGCAATGAAGCGACAGTCCGCATCGGCTATTGCCATGAGAACTACTGGAAAATATTTTTTATAGTTGAAGAACTGTGATCCCGTTCTGGCTGGTTTGATAATCCGGATGTGCTTCCCATCCACCGCATCCAAACAGTTGGGGAAATCACACACAGTCTAGAATTTATCAGCAATTTCCATCCACATGTCATCGGTGGGTATGGGTATAAATTCTTCACGGAGAACGTTCCACAAAGCCCGGCAGCTGTCAAAAACTATTCCGGACAGGGTGGAAATTCCAAGGCGGTACTGGAAGTGGAGGGATGACAAGCTCTCTCCGGTTGACAGAAATCTGTAATAAAATAAAGAAAAAATCATTTACAAAAATGCAAAGAATATATGTCAGACCAACAATAATTATGACTGGCATTTGTTTAGAATTATTACGTACCTTAATGTATCCAGGAGACGTTCCTCTGCTGGAATCGCTCTACGGAGCTGGGTGTCCTGTCTCCTGATGACTCCTTGAATACGAGCAAGCAACTCCAAAAAAGAGTCTTGCGACATCCTGGTATATTCCGGGAATTTGTCCGGGTTGTCATTAAGCTCACCATACAGTGTGTGATAGGCTCCATGGCTCTCCCGCAGTTCTATAATGGGGTGTTGCCAAAAAACGCCTATGCTGTGTCCTTCTCCGTCTTTTACGGTTTCGGTGTTGCTCCTAAGCAAACGCACAGGCAATAAAAAGCTTGATGCTTAGATCCAGGTTGAAGTAAAAGCTATCGATGAAAAGATCCATCCTGACACAGGATACAGTAGCACACTGTTAAGATTTCAGCAGTCCTAGGGTCTATATATAGAGATCCCATAATACACGCCCTCTGTAGTCCCATTGGCTGTGTCTGGTTATCTAGATTTTTCTCCTGTAAAATTTTCCACCATGCACACTAAAACGCAAACACATGGAAAAACGCATGAAAAAGCAGGGAAACGCAGCGTTTTTAAACCGCATGCGTTCACGCATGCGCAAAAATAACCGCTGCGTTTGTACGCGCTTTACAGCGTTTTTCAGGGTCTTGCGTTTGCGGATTAAACGATGCGGATTCTAACGCAAATGTGAAAGTAGCCTTACTGCATGGTTAGGAGTTGGAGGTGAAGTTCGTGTTTGGAGCAGGCGTTTGGAGGGTTGTTCAGGAAATTGTTACATGGAGTTTGTGTGCATATCCTCATCCTCTCCTATTTGGTTTCCCCTTCCTATACCTCCCCTGTGTTCCACTCTGTTATTGTGTGTGTGTATTTAGTATGATTTAAGGGTTTATTTATCCCTGTCCATCTTTCCTTGTTTGTCTAGTTAGTGTAATCCTATACACTTCAGATTCACACCTCCCTGGATGGGGTGGGAACAGATAAGGGTTGATATAGGAGCATAGCAAGGTACATGAACCCGGCATCTCCACCTTTAGGAGTAATCCAGGGGACAGGGATAGACTAGGACACCCCATATTTCAGGGATTGGGTAGGCACCAGCAGTTCCTAGTCACTATGTGATACAATTGTGTTGTCTATGTGCAGATCATAGTGTACACAAAAGCAAAATACCTTCTTCTGAACAAAAGCCCCAAGAATTGCTAAAAAAATGTCATCTAGAAAACTAATTTCTAATTGTCATCAGATATTCATCCGTGTGTCTGTTTCTTTAAGTCCATTTGACAACTTGGGGAACTGTTTATGGACTGTAGAACTTTTATAGAACTTTTGGAGCACATACAATAATTTTTGGGTTGCGCTTTCTAAAAATAGTGGGATCTGAAGAGGTTCTGGTGCCTACTAATTCTGAGATATTTGGGCTTTTCTACCAGGCTATTTCTTATCCTAAAGTCTCGATAACCAAGGCCTGAAATATGCGGTCAGGCTCCCGAAACAGCTTGCAAAAAAAAGGTCCATGAATTTTTGTACATTAGGGCACAAAGCAAGCATCAAAAAATAAAATTATTTTTGCTGTTTTATTCATACACCAAAACTTACATTCTAACAGTTAGAACCTGGTGTCCATGACGTGGGTCAGACATATAAACCAAATCATTTAGTGACCAAAATAGGTTCCCGTACTTAGTGTGTCAAGACCGGTGACCAAATAATGTCTCCATGTAATTCATAAAAGGAAAATGAAAGTATTCACCCAACAATCAGATTACCTTCCATTTTTCTGGGGCAGGCTAAAAGGTAACAAATCGTATTTAGGATAAATGATTTCTTGGGGATTGTTCCACCTAAGCTTGTAAGCACTACCTCAGAAGCTGTCAACGAGGAGCAATGGTTTAAATAGCATTTTTGTTACCTTTTTACAAATCGATTCTTTCTTAAGTAAGCCTGGCTAGAATAATTTATCCTCGAGCGGCTTCCATTACGCTCCAGAGTTACGGCAGTAAATGTGATTTATAAAGCATGACCAACGGCTTGGTCATTCTGCCTGGACAACCTACTTCAAGGTTAAATTGATGTTCTGAACAGAAACTATTGTTAGGAGAGAAAAGAATTAGAAAAAGAGACCAACTCAGGATTCAAGAGCGGCGTCAAACAGCCATGACATAGGTATGTACGAGTATTCGAGCAAAGACAGCTCTTCTTGGAAGCCTTGTGGATTTGGAAAAAATAAACTTTCTTACAATGTTCAGATCCCGGCGGCTCGGAAGCAGGTAAAAGAAATAACTGGGCAAAAAGATAAGAGTGAAATTCTGAAAAATAAGTATAAAAATACACAATAAGGATGACTCAGGAAGGTCTTAGGAAAGTCCATCAGCTAATGACTGATACCTCAACATTCAACCAGGGTTCCGGCACCAATCTGGAGATTGCTTATCTCTTGGCTGTCAATGTTTTAATAAAAGATTCTTTAGGTAGAAGGCTTTTCTGGTGTTACGCTCATCTAGTGAGGTGGATTCACAAAGCCTCAGGACCAGGTAGGGGCACACACACTGGGCTTTGGTGTAGCAGTCAGGAAGTCACGCATGGAGCGAGAACTTGGATCACTGGAGACCACAGGAGGACACATGTAGAGGGAATGCAGGAGCAACAACAGCAGGAGGTAGCAGGGTCACAAGCCAGATGCAGAACAGTTGCTGATGGAGGAGAACCACAAACGAACAGGATACAGAACCAGGAGTCTCAATACTAAGATACAGGTGTGTATCAAATCGGAATAGTCAGATGATGACATGGAGGCACACTTGTAAAACCTGACATGGAGCACAGCAAAGGGCAGTGGCCACAGGGGAAGGTGGTGAAGCCCTGCTAAGCCGAGGAAGGAGTGTAAATTCTGACACTCACACCAATGCGGTATGAATATGTTGTTTTATTCAGTCAACATGTCAACATGCAGACTTACCGCACTGCATGTTGACTGGACAAAGCAGCATGTTCGCACCGCATCCGGGCCAAGAGCCACTTCTTGTACCTAAAGAATATCTTGTAATGGTTGCTCATTGAAAGTTGAAAGTTGAGCACCACCACTAAGTTTGTGCATTTTGTCCCTCATTCATTTGAATAGGTGAAAAACGCTCAAAAAATGCTAAAATATTTGATGTGTTGTAAATTTTCAAAAATTAGCTGTGCAGATTGGTTGCATTTTTTTTCGGCGCAGTATTGTCACAAAGTGTGAAGAGCCCCATAGACTTTAGAGAGTAGGTGTCATACCCATGAAAAACTGAAACAGAATAAGTGAAAAAAGGACGTGTGAATGTGGACTTAGTCCAATTAGTTAAAGGGAGAAGCGAGGAAATCAAAGACGAACTGAGTAAATCTAAGGATGAAATACGGTCACTGGAGGAACATCATAAGTATCAAACAGGTATTTTGCAATGAATTGGATGGAAAAGAATAATAAATTATAGATAGAAAAAGTACAAAAAAACTTACGGGAAAAATAATAAGTACAGGGACCAAGAATGAAGATTGATGAAAGAGACGAGCGGGATCCTCACGCTACATTTCATATTCCAGCGTCAAACAAATAATGCACTCACACAAGGGACTTTATAGATGTAACCTCCGCACAAGTCCGACAGCAAAGCAAATTTACAACAGAAAGCAATATATACCGACAACAGCTATTCAGGACAACTTTCCACAAGCACAAACAACTCAAATCTCCCTGAAAAATATAAGAGAGGAGAACGCAAAAGGAAGCCGTAAAGACAGGGGACAATTACCGACAACAAACCTGCGAGTATCAAAACAGATAAGAAAGATGGACATCGTCGGAAAAAAGTCTCAATCACATGATAATGACTACGAGTGCGGAACAATTACCGAACAAACAGTAACACAAGAAAAAACAAATTTCATCGCAAAAGAAAAGTTCTTTCGTTCCAAAAATGGACACGTAAAGTATTCCATACGGACCCCATAACAATCAGTGCGGTCCTTCTACTTCCATTTGCATCAGTTATGCAACAAATCTGACTTTTCACACTTTAATTCCATTTGTCTGTTCTTTATAAAGGACGTGTGAAATGGGCCGGACAAAACTGTTGGCACCTTTCCAAAAATGTTTGTAAACAACTTTGTTTCAAGCATGTGATGCTCGTTCAAACTCACCTGTGGCCAGTGACAAGGGTGGGCAGTATGAAAATCACACACGCAACCAGATAAAAAGGGAAGAAGTTGACTCAATCTTTATTGTGTGCCTGTGTCTGCCGCACTAAGCATGGAGAACAGAAAGAGGAGAAGAGAACTGTCTGAGGACTTGAGAACCAAAATTGTTGAAAAATATCAACAATCTCAAGTTTACAAGTCCATCTCTAGAGATCTTGATGTTTCTTTGTCCATGGTGCACAACATAATGAAGAAGTTAACCCATGGCACTGTAGCTAATCTCTCAGCCCGCATGACATCTCCTG
This sequence comes from Ranitomeya variabilis, assembly GCF_051348905.1. Classification (NCBI taxonomy): domain Eukaryota; kingdom Metazoa; phylum Chordata; class Amphibia; order Anura; family Dendrobatidae; genus Ranitomeya; species Ranitomeya variabilis. The sequence goes on along the minus strand of NC_135234.1, from coordinate 753,681,908 downwards.
CCTTGATCTTGGGGTCACGCATCCCATTCTATCAGCACCTCGCTGAATGACCCACCAAAATTCCTCCCCTTTTCTGACTTGTAGACCAAGTGTGATGTCATTGTGGCGGTGTGATGCATGCATGACTGCATGCAGGTACAAATAAGAAAAGGCCCCAGGGATGCAAGCTGGTAGCAAGGAGATCACCAGGCTCCCATCCGGCAGACATAGAAGCCACTGGACCAGGGTTCTGCAAACCAATTGGATGAAGTATATTATATAAATATTATACAATGCACATCTCAGTCTCTGAAATACGTCATTCTCCAAGTCGAACCTATGAATGGAAAACATACAAAGCACATTTGCACCTACAGTTGCAAAAAAACATTACAAGGGAGAAAGGTATAATAAAAAGAAGGCAGACAAAGGCAATGCTGGCACCCCAGAGTGGAAGACCAAGATGCCACTTATAAAGGAAAGCATGCCAAAGTCAGCCACAGTCTTGTGGACAGTTTGAGAGTTTGAGAAACTGAGGGCGACAAGAAAGTAGCTTATTAAGGAATTTAATGGGGATGATTTGAAGAGAACCACCTGAGCAAACTACCGCACCACCATATGGAAAACCATATCCTTCAAAGGTTAAGGGTGATGTAGTAATTAGTTTTCCTTATCATTATCTGTTGTCCATGTGGCAAACCAGTAATGAGAACCCAGACTTTTTAAACCAGGAACCTTGCATAAAAAGGCTTATGCATATAGTGCAACCACTAAGCTTAGTGCCACCAAGTTGTTGCATAACTCTCATGCAGAATAGAAGTGTAACTGCCAAGTTCAGTGCCTCAGGACTGTAGTGTAACTGCCTACTTCACAACTTCAGTGCCTCAGTATTGTAATGTAACTCTCAAGTTCAGTGCCTTAGTATTGTACCCTAACTGCCAAGTTCAGTGCCTCAGTATTATAGTGTGACTCCCAAGTTAAGTGCCTCAGTATTGTAATGTAACTCTCAAGTTCAGTCCCTCAGAATCATAGTAAAACAGCCAAGTTCATTGCCTCAGTATTGTAGTGTAAGTGCCAAGTTCATTGCCTCAGTATTATAGTAAAACTGCCAAGTTCAGTGCCTCAGTATTGTAGTGTAAGTGCCAAGTTCAGTGCCTCAGTATTGTAGTGTAAGTGCCAAGTTCAGTGCCTCAGTATTGTAGTGTAAGTGCCAAGTTCAGTGCCTCAGTATTGTAGTGTAAGTGCCAAGTTCAGTGCCTCAGTATTGTAGTGTAAGTGCCAAGTTCAGTGCCTCAGTATTGTAGTGTAAGTGCCAAGTTCATTGCCTCAGTATTGTAGTGTAAGTGCCAAGTTCAGTGCCTCAGTATTGTAGTGTAAGTGCCAAGTTCATTGCCTCAGTATTGTAGTGTAAGTGCCAAGTTCAGTGCCTCAGTATTGTAGTGTAAGTGCCAAGATTTAGTGCCTCAGTATTGTAGTGTAAGTGCCAAGTTCAGTGCCTCAGTATTGTAGTGTAAGTACAAAGTTCAGTGCCTCAGTATTGTAGTGTAAGTGCCAAGTTCAGTGCCTCAGTATTGTAGTGTAAGTGCAAAAGTTCAGTGCCTCAGTATTGTAGTGTAAGTGCCAAGTTCAGTGCCTCAGTATTGTACCGTAACTGCCATGTTCAGTGCTTCAGTATTGTAGTAAAACTACCAAGTTCAGTTCCTCAGTATTATACTGTAACTGCCGAGTTTGGTGCCTCAGTATTGTACTGTAGCTGCTAAGTTCTGTGCTAGTGATGAGCGAATATACTCGTTACTTGAGATTTCCCGAGCTCGCTCGGGTGTCCTCCGAGTATTTTTTAGTGCTGGGAGATTTAGTTTTCCTCACCTCAGCTGAATGATTTACATCTGTTAGCCAGCTTGATTACATGTGGGGATTCCCTAGCAACCAGGCAACCCCCACATGTACTTATGCTGGCTAACAGATGTAAATCATTCAGCTGCGGCGAAGAAAACAAAATCTCCGATCACAAAAAATACTCGGAGGACCCCCGAGCGTGCTTGAGAAATCTCGAGTAATGAGTATATTCGCTCATCACTATTCTGTGCCTCAGTATTGTAGTGTAACTGCCAAACTGCAAGTTCAGTTCTCCAGTATTATACTGTAACTGCCAGGCTCACTGCTTCAGTATTGTAGTGTAAGTGCTAAGTTCAGTGATTCAGTAATAAAGTGTAACCATTAAGCTCTGTACCCAGGGCTGTGGAGTCGGTAAGCCAAACCTCCGACTCAGAGTCCTCAATTTCCATGACACCGACTCCACCAAAATGGTCTCCGACTACGACTCCATAACTCCGACTCCACAGCCCTGTCTGTACCATCAGTCAATGTAACCATTACATTTCTCATTGAAGGACCGTATCCCTCATGCTATTCTGCTTCAGGTTAAGTATATACAACTTAGGGTCAAAAACTGATCTCCTTACATATATCTGGGATCAATTAAATTTCTAATGATTTTCTGCAGCTTTCACTGGTAAATAAGGCGTTAACCTCATTATACTATTAATGAGAGGTAAAACTCTGATGCCCGGCAGCAACGAGCAAGCAGAGCAGCTATCTAGAGCAGATATTTGCCTGTCTTCATGGCGACTGTGTGGGTGAAATTGCTAAAGATGTTTCAAGAGAAAGATTCAATTTTTATGTCTGAACCTAGTTTTATCTGTGACTGCGCGTGTTCTTTAGCGACTTACTGTGTGATTAGGAAAGACAGATCAATTAATCAATGAGATTAGATATACAAAGACAGATAAAAAGAATATATCCTTTTGGCAATACTGATGTATATTTGGTCCTCCCAATAATGCTTCTTTGATTTGATTAGGATAGATAGATAGATAGATAGATAGATAGATAGATAGATAGATAGATAGATAGATAGATAGATAGATAGATATGGGATAGATAGAAATGGGACATGACAACGATCCAAAACACAAGGCCAAGTCGACCTGTCATTGTCTACAGCAGAACAAAGTGAAGGTTCTGGAGTGGCCATCTCAGTCTCCTGACCTCAATATCATTGAGCCACTCTGTGCGCAGTTCATGCTAGACAGCCCAGGAATTTACAGGAACTGGAGGCTTTTTGCCAAGTAGAGTGGGCAGCTTTACCATCTGAGAAAATAAAGACCCTCTTCCACAACTACCACAAGACTTGAAGCTGTCATTGATGTTAGAAGAGGCAATACACGGTATTAAAAAATGGGGTATGTGAACTTTTGATCAGGGTCATTTGGATGTTTTGGGCTGTCATTATGATTTAAAAAGAGAAAACACATTAGTTTGACAATAAATGGCTTCACCCAACCACTAATCATGAGTGGAGAAAAAGTTTTGGAGTTATCATTCATATTCTCTGAAAAAAAGGCAATGAAAGCAAATATTCTGCTGGGGTATGTAAACTTTTGAGCACAACTTTATATCTTATAACCTGTAAAGTTTGTGACAATCAATATGGACGTACGACTGACTCTTTGAAAACTCGCATCAGAAGATATTTGTCCAATGCGGTAAACAAACATCAAAATGTTCTGCGGCTTCTAAACATTTTGCCGTAGAACACAATGGGGATAATTCCCCTTGTATTGTTAAGGGAATAGAAAGAGTTAACAAACCCAATAGAGGAGGAGACCATCGGAGAAAATTGCTCAACCGTGAATCATCGTGGATATATGAACTAACTACGAGATTCCCTTTTGGAATGAATATAAAACATGATATGATTTATCACTATGAATGAACTGATTCCCACACATTGCGAACATAATGATTCTTATTGTTATTTGTATTGTTTAATGTGTTTTATACAATTTTGTAGGATTGGAGAATGTTGATCACGTGTCCAAACAAGATATGACCTAAAACACGGAGTAACATGCTGTCTTGTATGCAATGATTAAGGATTTCTATCCGAAACGCGTCTGCTTAGTCCCTGTGATTGTGACATTTGTATTTTTTTTATATTTTTACACGTATTTAATAAACTGTGAATTTTTATGAAGATCCAGTCACTGGAATTTTTTTATCCTTCACAAGTATTTCCTGTGACACTGCCGGCCACCACGCGATAGACTTCTTATGGGAGTGAGTTGACTATTTTGAGTACACACTGCCCGCACTTTCAGCAGCAGATTCGACATGTGTGGGTAGTTTTTCAAGAAGCTCTGCACCACCAAGTTCAGCACATGTGCCAGGCAAGTGATGTGTGTCAAACCAGCTAGGCCCAGAAACGCTATGAGTTTTCTCCTTCATCGCACACCACCAGGCTGGGCTTGAAGTTCACCAGCACCAACCACTCATCTGTCAGGTGTTTGATCCCAGTCCACAGCTCCTGCGTATTGTGGGATTTGTCCCCCAAACAGAAAAGTTTAAGAAAAGCCTGCTATTGTTTACCCCTGGCTGTGCTCAAGTTGGTGGTGGAGGTCTTACTGTGACCGAATGAGGATGACGTGGAGGAGGCAGAGTAGAAGGAAGAGGCAACCTGGACAGATAAACATCCAGCAATACTAGGGGGTGGTAGCACATGAGATAGAACGCCTTCCGCCTCTGTCCCAGCCGCCACTACATCGACCCAGTGGGCAGTTAGGGAGATGTAACGTCCCTGGCCATGCTTACTGGTCAACGTATCAGTGGTTTTGTGGACCTCTCCACTGAGGGCGTTGCGAAGTGCACACCTGATTTGGTCCATAACATGTATGTGCAGGGCAGGGATTGCCCACCTGGAAAAGTAGTGGCGGCTGGGAACAACATACTGTGGAACAGCCAAAGCCATCAGATTTTAAAAACTGTACGACTCCTCCAGCCGGAATGGCAGCAGTTCAAATGCCAGTAATTTGGAAATGCTATCATTCAGGACCATGGCTCGTGGGTGGCTAGAGAAGTATCTCCTCTTTCGAGGAATTGGGGGATGAAAAGTTCCATAGGACTGTGTAGAGATGCTCTGTGACACTGTTGGTGGTAATGCTGTCACATCCTCTAAATGAGGGGAGGCATATGACCCTGTTGATTGTGAGCAGGAAGAAGAAGCTGAGACCACAGTAGAAGAGGGAACAGAAGGAGGCTCTGATCTGTCAAGCTTTTTAAGGTGTGTACCCCCTCTGCACCTCATGCTTGGAATTCAGATACGTAGTCATACAGGTGGTGCTCAGGATCAGAAGATTTATGCCTCGCTTCAGCATCTGACTGCACAGAGTGGAAACCACATTCCCTGAAAAATCCGACTCCATGGAGCTCTTTTGATCTGTCTTTGGTGTGTTTATATCAGTGGCGTGGTGGGCAATAGCAGCCGATGTACTGGTTAGGGGTTGCCCACTGTGCCTTTTCACCCTGCTCCCTCTTTTTCAGTACTGCTGTGGCAGCGTGGCCACCTCCTCTTCCTCTGAACTGCGCACGTCACTAGGATCACCTCCACTCCATGTGGGGTCTAGGACCTCTTCATACCCTGTATAATCTTCCACCGACTCCTTAATCCTGCTCTCCTTGCCAGGCTGCACACTGCAGAAAGACGCTGCAGTTGGCAACTCAGCTTTGTCACCTTCTTACATGTTCTGTTGCAGTCCTCTGACCGTGTCCACTAGCCCTCCCAAGTACTCATCATCCAACCTAACAAGTGGTTGGGCATCAGTGCACTCAGTCTCTTCCACTTCTGAGGCAGCGGCAGGTGGAGGGCCATGGAACCCCAGTCATCAAAAAGCAGGAGAGACTGCTGCATGACTGGGGGCTCAGACTGCTTGGCTAATTTACAAGTGCATGAGGTGGAAACTGGATGACCATGGTCCTCAGGTGCCAACTGTGCACTATCTGCAGTGGACTAGCTGGACAATGCAAAGGATCTGGAGCCACTCTCAGCCATAAAATCTAACACCTTTTCAAGATCTTGTGGCCTCACCACTACGAAAGGACGCATAACGTCCTGTCGCCTGCGGGCACCAAGGAAGGTGTTTTACTTGGGCACATAGCAGGTATAGAACGACCACGTTGTGAGAGGCTGCAACCGCAAACGTGGCCGAGCCGACACCTCCACGTCGCCAGACCAAGACGACGTGGGCGAGCGTCCCAAAAAGGAACGCAATGTGGACCCACTGAACCACAGAGTAACCTGGACCTACCCAGACTAGGGAACGGCAGCGAGCAGGGTCTGTGGCAGCTGAGCATGTGAACAAGATGTAGATATGCAGAACTAGACTACACCGCACAACTTCAGGTATGAAGAAACAAAGTTTACTTAAATGATAGCACAGTACATAACAAAACATAATGATGTCAGGATCCCGATTCCACATGTCAAGGAAGGGTACATGACTCAGACGTCAGACGATGGCAGGAGTCATCACGGGTTAGTTTGGAGCGCCCCCACACCGCCGCAGGGCCGAGGGGATACCCGGAGCCGGGCCTCTGGGTCTCAGTCTCGGGGTTGTCACGGTGGCTAGACCCGGTCCGTGGCCCTGTCCGTCAGTGGGGGACGTCCGGTGTAATAGGTGGTAGTAATGGTAGCGATGTAGCGGTGCGGTTGTGGGGTGTAAGTCGCGGTAAATAACGAGGACACCAGGTTGCAGTCTCTTTACCTCTTTACTGGAGATCTCTGAGTCCTCAGTCCAGAACACGGTTCACCAGGCTACGCAAGTCCGGCCGGTCCAATGGCACCTCCAGAGTTCTCCTCTCAGGTGGAAATCTGTGCCTTCCTTCTAGCGCTATGTGTTGTAGTCCTTCCCTGCTGTGCTTACGGAAAGTAACCCCACAACGGTTGTGTCTGTTTCTTAAGTTCCCTCACAACTCGATTTGATGTTCCTCTGTAATCCACCCCTTCCCTGTATTCAGGTTGGAATGGCACCCGTTTGTCAGGTAGGCCTGGAGTTCTTCCGGGACCCTAGAGTCGCCCCTCTCCCGCAATTGCCCCCCAAGACTTCATAGGTGATATGTGGTAGACAGCCCGCCTGAGACCGACTGTCCTGCCGCTGTTTGGAGTATGGCTTGAAGCTGTATTCTAATCCACTCCCTCGGCGTTCCGGCCACCGGTATTGCGCCTCAGCAGGGTGCTGCCTCTTTCAACAAAACCCCTGCTGGTATTCTCCTTCTGCTTGATCTCGTTTCTCACTCAGCACAATCTATCTCGCTTCTAGTCCTTTCTTGAGTCCCGCCGCTTCCAGGAGCCTGCGCGGACCCGTTACGTTCTTTCAATGCCAAGCCTCTGCCAGGATCCCACCCCTGGCAGAGACCCTACAGTCTCTCCCTTCACAACACCCCCTGCCACAGGGTGTTGCTCCGTTCAATCCCGTCAGCGTTCTCTCTAACTTCCTGCCTGACCCCCAGTTTACCCACTATGGTGGGGAGTGGCCTAATGAATAGCACCCTTAGCTCCCCCCGGAGGCCCAGCTGTGAAACATATTGGTGTCTGTGATACCTGATTGGAGGAACTCCTTCGGTGCCATCGAACGTACCATGGCTCCCCTTAGCGGCGAAGCCACAGTACTGCAACGACCAGAACTCTGGGGCGCTGCACTCCCCCCTGGTTAAACACAGTACTCCGGGACTGGGAAGAAAAACAACAATACAGATTAGTAAACAGACATACAATTTTGTTGAGTGCAAAACAATAAGTATACTTGAACAGGCTTCCCTTTATGGGAGGTGAGGACACTTTTAACGTTACAAACATGGTCAACATTATAAATTACAGGCTATGCATAACTCCTGTTACCCAACCGGGTATTCTACTTAGTGCAAATTCTGGAACAATAAATTAACATTGCCTTTAAGAAACATACACTCTTAGTTTACCAAAGGCCTTCCTATAATCACATTACAGGGCAAGGTAACTTCACATTCTCCTACTTTGAACCTGCAGGACCGCCTGTCCCTATGGCACCAGACCTACTGCCTCTCCTTTCTTTTACAGGACCGCCCCGTTCAGCCAGGGCCTACTGCCTTTCGCTACTATACATAGTATAGACATAACATTCCTTTCGTTTAAAGAACTCTGAGCCAGCTCTACTCGGCTCCTTTAAGGACTCACTCTCTAACCCCTACGGGTTCACTCTCTGTCCTTAGTAACAAAGTAACTTTCAATGGGGACGCGGGGTTTACCTTCTATCCTCACCTTCATTATTACTTCGCTTACTTTCAACTATGCAGACCTCTACATCTACCCCTACGGGCTCTCTGCATCTTTTCTTTCTGCAAAACATTATTTAGATTTCACATTTCAACAAATTCAACACATATAACTTAGCATGTAAAACAGTTACATTTCTTTTCAAAGCATCATTATGGCATTACTGTTCTGCAACAGTATCTCTCTCAAGCTCAGCTTCTCACATCCCCTTCAAGAGGAGACCAAGTCTGTTGTGAATTTACTTTTTGCTCCCTCTAGTGGTTACTAGTTTTTTGACTCTGGTTTTTCTGTCATTCCTTTTATCCGCACCTGGGTCGTTAGTTAAGGGTGTTGCTATTTAAGCTCCCTGGACCTTCAGTTCAATGCCTGGCAACGTAGTTATCAGAGCTAGTCTGCTGTGCTCTTGTCTACTGATCCTGGTTCCAGTTATATCAGCTAAGTCCGCTTTTTGCTTTTTGCTATTTTGTTTTGGTTTTGTATTTTTGTCCAGCTTGTTCCAAATATATATCCTGACCTTTGCTGGAAGCTCTAGGGGGCTGGTGTTCTCCCCCCGGACCGTTAGACGGTTCGGGGGTTCTTGAATTTCCAGTGTGGATTTTGATAGGGTTTTTGTTGACCATATAAGTTACCTTTCTTTATTCTGCTATCAGTTAGCGGGCCTCTCTGTGCTAAACCTGGTTCATTTCTGTGTTTGTCATTTCCTCTTACCTCACCGTTATTATTTGTGGGGGGCTTCTATCCAGCTTTGGGGTCCCCTTCTCTGGAGGCAAGAAAGGTCTTTTGTTTTCCTCTACTAGGGGTAGCTAGATTCTCCGGCTGGAGCGTGTCATCTAGAATCAACGTAGGAATGATCCCCGGCTACTTCTAGTGTTGGCGTTAGGAGTAGATATATGGTCAACCCAGCTACCACTGCCCTATGAGCTGGATTTTTGTATTCTGCAGACTTCCACGTTCCTCTGAGACCCTCGCCATTGGGGTCATAATAGTTTGCCAGGCCAGTATTAAATGTTTAATGCATTGCAGAAGAGGGATTATAAGAAAGAAGATTCTGAGTTTTTTTTTTTTTTTCTTCTTCCCCTTTACCTCAGAGTGGCTATGCTTGCTGCAGACATGAATGTCCAGACCTTGATTACAAGTGTGGACCAGTTGGCTACTCGTGTGCAGGGCATACAAGACTATGTTATCAGTAATCCTAGGTCAGAACCTAAAATACCGATTCCTGAACTGTTTTCCGGAGACAGGTTTAAGTTTAGGAATTTTGTGAATAATTGTAAATTGTTTTTGTCCCTGAGACCCTGTTCATCTGGAGACTCTGCTCAGCAAGTAAAAATTGTTATTTCGTTCTTACGGGGCGACCCTCAGGATTGGGCTTTTTCGCTGGCGCCAGGAGATCCGGCATTGGCTGATATTAATGCGTTTTTTCTGGCGCTCGGTTTACTTTATGAGGAACCCAATCTTGAGATTCAGGCAGAAAAGGCCTTGCTGGCTATGTCTCAGGGGCAGGACGAGGCTGAAGTGTATTGCCAAAAATTTCGGAAATGGTCCGTGCTGACACATTGGAACGAGTGTGCACTGGCCGCTAATTTTAGAAATGGCCTTTCTGAAGCCATTAAGAATGTTATGGTGGGTTTTCCCATTCCCACAGGTCTGAATGATACTATGGCACTGGCTATTCAAATTGACCGGCGGTTGCGGGAGCGCAAAACCGCAAATTCCCTCATGGTGTTGTCTGAACAGACACCTAATTCGGTGCAATGTGATAGAAAAATCGCAAATTCCCTCATGGTGTTGTCTGAACAGACACCTGATTTAATGCAATGTGATAGAATCCTGACTAGAAATGAGCGGAAAATTCATAGACGCCGGAATGGCTTGTGCTACTACTGTGGTGATTCTACACATGTTATCTCAGCATGCTCTAAACGTATAGCTAAGGTTGTTAGTCCTGTCACCGTTGGTAATTTGCAACCTAAATTTATTCTGTCTGTAACTTTGATTTGCTCACTGTCATCTTATCCTGTCATGGCGTTTGTAGATTCAGGTGCTGCCCTGAGTCTCATGGATCTCTCATTTGCTAAGCGCTGTGGATTTACTCTTGAACCATTAGAAAATCCTATTCCTCTTAGGGGTATTGATGCTACGCCATTGGCAGCAAATAAACCGCAGTATTGGACACAGGTTACCATGTGCATGACTCCTGAACACCGCGAGGTGATACGTTTCCTGGTTTTACATAAAATGCATGATTTGGTTGTTTTAGGGCTGCCATGGTTACAGACCCATAATCCAGTCCTGGACTGGAAGGCTATGTCAGTCTCAAGTTGGGGCTGTCGTGGTATTCATGGGGATTCCCTGCCTGTGTCTATTGCTTCTTCTACGCCTTCGGAAGTTCCGGAGTATTTGTCTGATTATCAGGATGTCTTCAGTGAGTCTGAGTCCAGTGCACTGCCTCCTCATAGGGACTGTGACTGTGCTATAGATTTGATCCCAGGCAGTAAATTTCCTAAGGGAAGACTGTTTAATCTGTCGGTACCTGAACATACCGCTATGCGTTCATATATCAAGGAGTCTCTAGAGAAAGGACATATTCGTCCGTCTTCTTCCCCTCTTGGTGCGGGATTCTTTTTTGTGGCAAAAAAGGACGGATCTTTGAGACCTTGTATTGATTATCGGCTTTTAAATAAGATCACTGTCAAATTTCAGTATCCTTTACCGCTGTTGTCTGACTTGTTTGCCCGGATTAAAGGTGCCAAGTGGTTCACCAAGATAGATCTTCGTGGTGCGTACAACCTTGTGCGCATTAAGCAAGGTGATGAATGGAAAACCGCATTCAATACGCCCGAAGGTCATTTTGAGTACTTGGTGATGCCTTTTGGGCTCTCCAATGCGCCTTCAGTTTTTCAGTCCTTTATGCATGACATTTTCCGGAAGTATCTGGATAAATTTTTGATTGTTTATCTGGATGATATTTTGGTTTTTTCTGATAATTGGGATTCGCATGTGGAGCAGGTCAGGTTGGTCTTTAAAATTTTGCGTGAAAATTCTTTGTTTGTCAAGGGCTCAAAGTGTCTCTTTGGTGTACAGAAGGTTCCCTTTTTGGGGTTCATTTTTTCCCCTTCTGCTGTGGAGATGGACCCAGTCAAGGTCCGAGCTATTCTTGATTGGACTCAGCCCTCGTCAGTTAAGAGTCTACAGAAGTTCTTGGGTTTCGCTAACTTCTACCGTCGTTTTATCGCTAATTTTTCTAGCATTGTGAAACCTTTGACGGATATGACCAAGAAGGGCTCCGATGTAGCTAACTGGGCTCCTGCTGCCGTGGAGGCTTTCCAGGAGTTGAAACGCCGGTTTACTTCGGCGCCTGTTTTGTGCCAGCCCGATGTCTCACTTCCCTTTCAGGTTGAGGTGGATGCTTCAGAGATTGGAGCAGGGGCCGTTTTGTCGCAGAGAGGCCCTGGTTGCTCTGTTATGAAACCTTGTGCCTTTTTCTCTAGGAAGTTTTCGCCTGCCGAGCGAAATTATGATGTGGGCAATCGGGAGTTGTTGGCCATGAAATGGGCATTTGAGGAGTGGCGTCATTGGCTCGAGGGTGCTAAGCATCGTGTGGTGGTCTTGACTGATCACAAAAATCTGATGTATCTCGAGTCTGCTAAACGCCTTAATCCGAGACAGGCCCGCTGGTCATTGTTTTTCTCCCGCTTTGATTTTGTTGTCTCGTATTTACCAGGTTCAAAGAATGTGAAGGCCGATGCTCTTTCTAGGAGCTTTGTGCCTGATGCTCCTGGAGTCGCTGATCCTGTTGGTATTCTTAAAGATGGAGTTATCTTGTCAGCTATTTCTCCGGATCTGCGACGTGTGTTGCAGAGATTTCAGGCTGATAGGCCTGAGTCTTGTCCACCTGACAGACTGTTTGTCCCGGATAAGTGGACCAGCAGAGTCATTTCCGAGGTTCATTCCTCGGTGTTGGCAGGTCACCCGGGAATTTTTGGCACCAGAGATCTGGTGGCCAGGTCCTTTTGGTGGCCTTCCTTGTCAAGGGATGTGCGGTCATTTGTGCAGTCCTGTGGGACTTGTGCTCGAGCTAAGCCTTGCTGTTCTCGTGCCAGCGGTTTGCTCTTGCCCTTGCCTGTCCCGAAGAGACCTTGGACACATATCTCCATGGATTTCATTTCTGATCTTCCGCTATCCCAGGGCATGTCCGTTATCTGGGTGATATGTGATCGCTTCTCAAAGATGGTCCATTTGGTTCCTTTGCCTAAGCTGCCTTCCTCTTCCGATCTGGTTCCTGTGTTTTTCCAGAACGTGGTTCGTTTGCACGGCATCCCTGAGAATATTGTGTCAGACAGAGGATCCCAGTTCGTTTCCAGATTCTGGCGATCCTTTTGTAGTAGGATGGGCATTGATTTGTCGTTTTCGTCTGCTTTCCATCCTCAGACTAATGGACAGACGGAGCGAACCAATCAGACTTTGGAGGCTTATTTGAGGTGTTTTGTCTCTGCTGATCAGGACGATTGGGTGACATTCTTGCCGTTGGCTGAGTTTGCCCTTAATAATCGGGCTAGTTCCGCCACCTTGGTTTCGCCTTTTTTCTGCAACTCTGGTTTCCATCCTCGCTTTTCTTCGGGTCATGTGGAGCCTTCTGACTGTCCTGGGGTGGATTCTGTGGTGGATAGGTTGCAGCGGATCTGGAATCATGTGGTGGACAACTTGAAGTTGTCACAGGAGAGGGCTCAGCGCTTTGCCAACCGCCGCCGCGGTGTGGGTCCCCGACTACGCGTTGGGGATTTGGTATGGCTTTCTTCCCGCTTTGTTCCTATGAAGGTCTCCTCTCCCAAATTTAAACCTCGTTTTATTGGGCCTTACAAGATATTGGAAATCCTTAATCCTGTATCTTTTCGTCTGGATCTTCCTGTGTCGTTTGCTATTCACAATGTATTTCATAGGTCCTTGTTGCGGCGGTACATTGTGCCTATAGTTCCTTCTGCTGAGCCTCCTGCTCCGGTGTTGGTTGAGGGCGAGTTGGAGTACGTGGTGGAGAAGATCTTGGATTCTCGCCTCTCCAGGCGGAGGCTTCAGTACCTGGTCAAGTGGAAGGGCTATGGTCAGGAGGATAATTCCTGGGTGGTCACCTCTGATGTTCATGCGGCCGATTTAGTTCGTGCCTTTCATGCCGCTCATCCTGATCGCCCTGGTGGTCGTGGTGAGGGTTCGGTGACCCCTCACTAAGGGGGGGGGTACTGTTGTGAATTTACTTTTTGCTCCCTCTAGTGGTTACTAGTTTTTTGACTCTGGTTTTTCTGTCATTCCTTTTATCCGCACCTGGGTCGTTAGTTAAGGGTGTTGCTATTTAAGCTCCCTGGACCTTCAGTTCAATGCCTGGCAACGTAGTTATCAGAGCTAGTCTGCTGTGCTCTTGTCTACTGATCCTGGTTCCAGTTATATCAGCTAAGTCCGCTTTTTGCTTTTTGCTATTTTGTTTTGGTTTTGTATTTTTGTCCAGCTTGTTCCAAATATATATCCTGACCTTTGCTGGAAGCTCTAGGGGGCTGGTGTTCTCCCCCCGGACCGTTAGACGGTTCGGGGGTTCTTGAATTTCCAGTGTGGATTTTGATAGGGTTTTTGTTGACCATATAAGTTACCTTTCTTTATTCTGCTATCAGTAAGCGGGCCTCTCTGTGCTAAACGTGGTTCATTTCTGTGTTTGTCATTTCCTCTTACCTCACCGTTATTATTTGTGGGGGGCTTCTATCCAGCTTTGGGGTCCCCTTCTCTGGAGGCAAGAAAGGTCTTTTGTTTTCCTCTACTAGGGGTAGCTAGATTCTCCGGCTGGAGCGTGTCATCTAGAATCAACGTAGGAATGATCCCCGGCTACTTCTAGTGTTGGCGTTAGGAGTAGATATATGGTCAACCCAGCTACCACTGCCCTATGAGCTGGATTTTTGTATTCTGCAGACTTCCACGTTCCTCTGAGACCCTCGCCATTGGGGTCATAACACAAGTCTCCCCGAGGCAGCTCGTCCTCTCAGCCCACCGGCCCATGCAAAGGTTCCGGCATGGCATCCTCGCAAAGTGTCTTCAACCAGAACCGGCAGGAAAGGCATCCTCACAAAGTGTCTCTGGCTCAAACAAATAGGGCAAATATCTTCGCAAAGTGTCTCTGGCCAAAACCAGTAGGGTGCACCCCTAAGAAGGTGCAAACCATCCACAAAGGAAGTTCGAATCATGCACAGTCCATGATTTCTGCAGTTTGTGTAACTTTTGTGCAACAACTTCAGAAAAGGAAAACAAACAAAGAGGATCCCGGGTCAACAGAGGGATCCATTAACCCTGGGCGGGTTCAGCAGCAACTCAAAAGAACAAACAGTAACTATTTACATTTTCACAAAGTGACTCTTCTTTCAGAAGTTTCCATGAGGCGCCACCTGGCGGGCGGACCCCTGCAATCCAGGTTTCAGGTCCACTCCCGCTGCCAGATACACCCCATGGGTTCGGGTCTGTTGCACGACCAGGTCGTGCGCGGCGATCAAGGTCTGTGTTCCCACTTCTCTCTGTGCTGGCACATCCGGAACATCGGTCACTCGAAGGGGCACCTCCTTAGGCACGACAGTGGTGGCGGCGATCGGGTGGCAGATCGCAAGTTCTGTGGTCAGACAGGTGGGGCCGACCAGGGTGGTTACAGATCGGTCACACGGCGGCACTTTGGCCACAGGGGCTGGTTTCTCTTTCTTGTAGACGTTCAGAGCGAACCACCCCTTTTCCCCAAGGTGCCGGGTGTAGGTAACACTGTCTCCCGGATAGAGGTCTCGATCGGGGTGACCCTCTCTAAGGTGTGACTCGACATCCCGTCGGTTAACAAAGACCTCTGCGTATAGCCCCGGTTCTTTAATGAAGCCCCAGCCTCCTTGGAGTTTAAAGACGGTGATGATGCCCTGCCTGCGCGGGGCCTGGTGAGTGGTGGGGTCCTTACGGGCCCGGTCCTTGACCGCCAAATCTTTTTGATGATAGGCCTCCCGTTTAGCCTGATGTGTTTTCTCTTCCTCTCGCCACCGCTGTTCTAGCTGGATCTGGTATTCCTCCCAGCTTAGGGCCTGTACCATTTCTCCCTTCTGGGTCTCCACCCCGGGGAACCCCATGAGATTGGATCCAGGGTTCACCCAGCGGCACACCGTGCGCTCCGCGCTGACCTCACACGGCAAGGGAGTAGGGGTGATTGGGGCTCGCATACGGTGTTCCATGCCCGTGGCTTCCTCCCATGGTAACAGGCGCTGAAGTCTATGGGTCCCCGGGAGAGGTGGTGCTGCTACGGGACCCACTAACACACCCTCTGCTAGTGGGGTAGGATCGGCGGACTCACCCACTGGTACGATTCCACTTTCCGCGACAGGTCCCGCTGGTTCTTCCGATGTCCGGGAATCCACTACCGGTCCCACCTGATGCGGGGCCTGGACTCTTACATGCAGTTGGAGGAGCTGGTTATATAAATCCTCCATCTCGGCTCTCAGGAATTTGGTGTTATCCACGGAGGACAAGCTGCTGGGCTCAGCCGGGTAGTCAGGGGAGACTTCCACTTCAACCCCGCTGTCGGGTTCGGAGCTGCTGGCCATAGCGTCCTCCACGTGGGTCGCTTCCTGGTCTTTTTCCCGCTCTCTCCTGCGTGAGCAGTTTCGTTTTCTCTGCCTCCGCCCCCCATTAAGGATTAGGAGGCGGATCTCTGCTGCTGACGGACACGTCCTCACTGCACAGAAATATTTAGACTGGGCGGCCATTATTCTTCGCGCTCTCCAGCTCGTCTACGCCCACTCCACGCCCCTCTTCTCTTCCTGCGCTTTCCTCAGCGCTGCAATGGCGGCGGATTTTGGCGGCAAATGGCACAGCACACAGTCTTGCAATAAAGTACAGTCTAAGCACAACAAATCACAGTCTCTAGGCACACATGACCTGATTCTTCAGGCTTAAGTAGATCCTGTTCGTGACGCCAAGTTTGGAGCGCCCCCACACCGCCGCAGGGCCGAGGGGATACCCGGAGCCGGGCCTCTGGGTCTCAGTCTCGGGGTTGTCACGGTGGCTAGACCCGGTCCGTGGCCCTGTCCGTCAGTGGGGGACGTCCGGTGTAATAGGTGGTAGTAATGGTAGCGATGTAGCGGTGCGGTTGTGGGGTGTAAGTCGCGGTAAATAACGAGGACACCAGGTTGCAGTCTCTTTACCTCTTTACTGGAGATCTCTGAGTCCTCAGTCCAGAACACGGTTCACCAGGCTACGCAAGTCCGGCCGGTCCAATGGCACCTCCAGAGTTCTCCTCTCAGGTGGAAATCTGTGCCTTCCTTCTAGCGCTATGTGTTGTAGTCCTTCCCTGCTGTGCTTACGGAAAGTAACCCCACAACGGTTGTGTCTGTTTCTTAAGTTCCCTCACAACTCGATTTGATGTTCCTCTGTAATCCACCCCTTCCCTGTATTCAGGTTGGAATGGCACCCGTTTGTCAGGTAGGCCTGGAGTTCTTCCGGGACCCTAGAGTCGCCCCTCTCCCGCAATTGCCCCCCAAGACTTCATAGGTGATATGTGGTAGACAGCCCGCCTGAGACCGACTGTCCTGCCGCTGTTTGGAGTATGGCTTGAAGCTGTATTCTAATCCACTCCCTCGGCGTTCCGGCCACCGGTATTGCGCCTCAGCAGGGTGCTGCCTCTTTCAACAAAACCCCTGCTGGTATTCTCCTTCTGCTTGATCTCGTTTCTCACTCAGCACAATCTATCTCGCTTCTAGTCCTTTCTTGAGTCCCGCCACTTCCAGGAGCCTGCGCGGACCCGTTACGTTCTTTCAATGCCAAGCCTCTGCCAGGATCCCACCCCTGGCAGAGACCCTACAGTCTCTCCCTTCACAACACCCCCTGCCACAGGGTGTTGCTCCGTTCAATCCCGTCAGCGTTCTCTCTAACTTCCTGCCTGACCCCCAGTTTACCCACTATGGTGGGGAGTGGCCTAATGAATAGCACCCTTAGCTCCCCCCGGAGGCCCAGCTGTGAAACATATTGGTGTCTGTGATACCTGATTGGAGGAACTCCTTCGGTGCCATCGAACGTACCATGGCTCCCCTTAGCGGCGAAGCCACAGTACTGCAACGACCAGAACTCTGGGGCGCTGCAGATGCAGTCCAGGGTCATCTGGCACGGGCTTACTAGGACAGCCAATCTCTCAGGCCTCAGGCGTAGCACAGGCTCAGCAGGAGAACATCAGACACCGATCCCTGAAGGACGTCTTCACTGGGTGAACCTCAGGACATCAGGATCACAGGCGGGACATCAGGATCACAGGCAGGACATCAGGAACACAGGCAGGACATCAGGAACACAGGCAGGACATCAGGAACACAGGCAGGACATCAGGAACACAGGCAGGACATCAGGAACACAGGCAGGACATCAGGAACACAGGCAGGACATCAGGAACACAGGCAGGACATCAGGAACACAGGCAGGACATCAGGACCACAGGTTTAGATAGACGTCTGACGATGGCAGGAGTCATCACGGGTTGATGCAGTCCAGGGTCATCTGGCACGGGCATACTAGGACAGCCAATCTCTCAGGCCTCAGGAATTGCACAGGCTCAGCAGGAGAACATCAGACACTGATCCCAGAAGGACGTCATCTCAGGTGGACACAGCTGGACACAGGCAGGACATCTGGACACAGGCAGGAAATCTGGACACAGGCAGGAAATCTGGGACACTGGCGTGGCAGCCCAGGTCATCGGCTGGGACACTGGCGTGGCAGCCCAGGAATCAGGACATAGGACACCGAAAGGACATCGGGAATACTGGAAAGACATCTGGGACACTGGCGTGGCAGCCCACGTCATCGGCTGGGACACTGGCGTGGCAGCCCAGGAATCAGGACATAGGACACCGAAAGGACATCGGGAATACCGGAAAGACATCTGGGACACTGGCGTGGCAGCCCAGGTCATCGGCTGGGACACTGGCGTGGCAGCCCAGGAATCAGGACATCGGACACCGGAAGGACATCAGACACAGGCTGGACACTGGCGTGGCAGCCCAGGTCATCGGCTGGGACACGGAGGGCTCAGGACCAGGTAGCGGAGGTCATCAGGTTCGTAACTTCGGCCGTCAGGCTCCGGACATCAGACCTAGGAAGGAACTCAAGCGTGATGGTGCTAGCTCCGCTGGACTGGAACTGGACCAGACAGGGTTAGCACCGCATGGAAGGCTGAGCACAGAATAGTAAGTGCTCTGCAAGAACACCGAACTCCATCTTTAAAAGATGAGCCCGGAAAGTTCAGTCACTGGGTGAAGGGTGTCAGACACAATAGGACTTCAGAAACATAACACAGACAGGTTCAGACAGGATCAGGTACTGGATATTCAGCCTCCAGGATAGGCGGATCTGGGTACTCTGCCCCCAGAACAGGCGGGTAAACAAGACACAAACGGATCTGGATATACAGCCTCCAGGATAGGCGGATCTGGGTACTCGGCCCCCAGAACAGGTGAGAGACAGGCATCAGCTCTCCCAGAACATACTGCAGACAGAACGGGAGCTGGATACTGTTGTGAATTTACTTTTTGCTCCCTCTAGTGGTTACTAGTTTTTTGACTCTGGTTTTTCTGTCATTCTTTTTATCCGCACCTGGGTCGTTAGTTAAGGGTGTTGCTATTTAAGCTCCCTGGACCTTCAGTTCAATGCCTGGCAACGTAGTTATCAGAGCTAGTCTGCTGTGCTCTTGTCTACTGATCCTGGTTCCAGTTATATCAGCTAAGTCCGCTTTTTGCTTTTTGCTATTTTGTTTTGGTTTTGTATTTTTGTCCAGCTTGTTCCAAATATATATCCTGACCTTTGCTGGAAGCTCTAGGGGGCTGGTGTTCTCCCCCCGGACCGTTAGACGGTTCGGGGGTTCTTGAATTTCCAGTGTGGATTTTGATAGGGTTTTTGTTGACCATATAAGTTACCTTTCTTTATTCTGCTATCAGTAAGCGGGCCTCTCTGTGCTAAACCTGGTTCATTTCTGTGTTTGTCATTTCCTCTTACCTCACCGTTATTATTTGTGGGGGGCTTCTATCCAGCTTTGGGGTCCCCTTCTCTGGAGGCAAGAAAGGTCTTTTGTTTTCCTCTACTAGGGGTAGCTAGATTCTCCGGCTGGAGCGTTTCATCTAGAATCAACGTAGGAATGATCCCCGGCTACTTCTAGTGTTGGCGTTAGGAGTAGATATATGGTCAACCCAGCTACCACTGCCCTATGAGCTGGATTTTTGTATTCTGCAGACTTCCACGTTCCTCTGAGACCCTCGCCATTGGGGTCATAACAGTTTGCCAGGCCAGTATTAAATGTTTAATGCATTGCAGAAGAGGGATTATAAGAAAGAAGATTCTGAGTTTTTTTTTTTTTTCTTCTTCCCCTTTACCTCAGAGTGGCTATGCTTGCTGCAGACATGAATGTCCAGACCTTGATTACAAGTGTGGACCAGCTGGCTACTCGTGTGCAGGGCATACAAGACTATGTTATCAGTAATCCTAGGTCAGAACCTAAAATACCGATTCCTGAACTGTTTTCCGGAGACAGGTTTAAGTTTAGGAATTTTGTGAATAATTGTAAATTGTTTTTGTCCCTGAGACCCTGTTCATCTGGAGACTCTGCTCAGCAAGTAAAAATTGTTATTTCGTTCTTACGGGGCGACCCTCAGGATTGGGCTTTTTCGCTGGCGCCAGGAGATCCGGCATTGGCTGATATTAATGCGTTTTTTCTGGCGCTCGGTTTACTTTATGAGGAACCCAATCTTGAGATTCAGGCAGAAAAGGCCTTGCTGGCTATGTCTCAGGGGCAGGACGAGGCTGAAGTGTACTGCCAAAAATTTCGGAAATGGTCCGTGCTGACACATTGGAACGAGTGTGCACTGGCCGCTAATTTTAGAAATGGCCTTTCTGAAGCCATTAAGAATGTTATGGTGGGTTTTCCCATTCCCACAGGTCTGAATGATACTATGGCACTGGCTATTCAAATTGACCGGCGGTTGCGGGAGCGCAAAACCGCAAATTCCCTCATGGTGTTGTCTGAACAGACACCTAATTCGGTGCAATGTGATAGAAAAATCGCAAATTCCCTCATGGTGTTGTCTGAACAGACACCTGATTTAATGCAATGTGATAGAATCCTGACTAGAAATGAGCGGAAAATTCATAGACGCCGGAATGGCTTGTGCTACTACTGTGGTGATTCTACACATATTATCTCAGCATGCTCTAAACGTATAGCTAAGGTTGTTAGTCCTGTCACCGTTGGTAATTTGCAACCTAAATTTATTCTGTCTGTAACTTTGATTTGCTCACTGTCGTCTTTTCCTGTCATGGCGTTTGTAGATTCAGGTGCTGCCCTGAGTCTTATGGATCTGTCATTTGCTAAGCACTGTGGTTTTACTCTTGAACCATTAGAAAATCCTATTCCTCTTAGGGGTATTGATGCTACGCCATTGGCAGCAAATAAACCGCAGTATTGGACACAGGTTACCATGTGCATGACTCCTGAACACCGCGAGGTGATACGTTTCCTGGTTTTACATAAAATGCATGATTTGGTTGTTTTAGGGCTGCCATGGTTACAGACCCATAATCCAGTCCTGGACTGGAAGGCTATGTCAGTCTCAAGTTGGGGCTGTCGTGGTATTCATGGGGATTCCCTGCCTGTGTCTATTGCTTCTTCTACGCCTTCGGAAGTTCCGGAGTATTTGTCTGATTATCAGGATGTCTTCAGTGAGTCTGAGTCCAGTGCACTGCCTCCTCATAGGGACTGTGACTGTGCTATAGATTTGATCCCAGGCAGTAAATTTCCTAAGGGAAGACTGTTTAATCTGTCGGTACCTGAACATACCGCTATGCGTTCATATATCAAGGAGTCTCTAGAGAAAGGACATATTCGTCCGTCTTCTTCCCCTCTTGGTGCGGGATTCTTTTTTGTGGCAAAAAAGGACGGATCTTTGAGACCTTGTATTGATTATCGGCTTTTAAATAAGATCACTGTCAAATTTCAGTATCCTTTACCGCTGTTGTCTGACTTGTTTGCCCGGATTAAAGGTGCCAAGTGGTTCACCAAGATAGATCTTCGTGGTGCGTACAACCTTGTGCGCATTAAGCAAGGTGATGAATGGAAAACCGCATTCAATACGCCCGAAGGTCATTTTGAGTACTTGGTGATGCCTTTTGGGCTCTCCAATGCGCCTTCAGTTTTTCAGTCCTTTATGCATGACATTTTCCGGAAGTATCTGGATAAATTTTTGATTGTTTATCTGGATGATATTTTGGTTTTTTCTGATAATTGGGATTCGCATGTGGAGCAGGTCAGGTTGGTCTTTAAAATTTTGCGTGAAAATTCTTTGTTTGTCAAGGGCTCAAAGTGTCTCTTTGGTGTACAGAAGGTTCCCTTTTTGGGGTTCATTTTTTCCCCTTCTGCTGTGGAGATGGACCCAGTCAAGGTCCGAGCTATTCTTGATTGGACTCAGCCCTCGTCAGTTAAGAGTCTACAGAAGTTCTTGGGTTTCGCTAACTTCTACCGTCGTTTTATCGCTAATTTTTCTAGCATTGTGAAACCTTTGACGGATATGACCAAGAAGGGCTCCGATGTAGCTAACTGGGCTCCTGCTGCCGTGGAGGCTTTCCAGGAGTTGAAACGCCGGTTTACTTCGGCGCCTGTTTTGTGCCAGCCCGATGTCTCACTTCCCTTTCAGGTTGAGGTGGATGCTTCAGAGATTGGAGCAGGGGCCGTTTTGTCGCAGAGAGGCCCTGGTTGCTCTGTTATGAAACCTTGTGCCTTTTTCTCTAGGAAGTTTTCGCCTGCCGAGCGAAATTATGATGTGGGCAATCGGGAGTTGTTGGCCATGAAATGGGCATTTGAGGAGTGGCGTCATTGGCTCGAGGGTGCTAAGCATCGTGTGGTGGTCTTGACTGATCACAAAAATCTGATGTATCTCGAGTCTGCTAAACGCCTTAATCCGAGACAGGCCCGCTGGTCATTGTTTTTCTCCCGCTTTGATTTTGTTGTCTCGTATTTACCAGGTTCAAAGAATGTGAAGGCCGATGCTCTTTCTAGGAGCTTTGTGCCTGATGCTCCTGGAGTCGCTGATCCTGTTGGTATTCTTAAAGATGGAGTTATCTTGTCAGCTATTTCTCCGGATCTGCGACGTGTGTTGCAGAGATTTCAGGCTGATAGGCCTGAGTCTTGTCCACCTGACAGACTGTTTGTCCCGGATAAGTGGACCAGCAGAGTCATTTCCGAGGTTCATTCCTCGGTGTTGGCAGGTCACCCGGGAATTTTTGGCACCAGAGATCTGGTGGCCAGGTCCTTTTGGTGGCCTTCCTTGTCAAGGGATGTGCGGTCATTTGTGCAGTCCTGTGGGACTTGTGCTCGAGCTAAGCCTTGCTGTTCTCGTGCCAGCGGTTTGCTCTTGCCCTTGCCTGTCCCGAAGAGACCTTGGACACATATCTCCATGGATTTCATTTCTGATCTTCCGCTATCTCAGGGCATGTCCGTTATCTGGGTGATATGTGATCGCTTCTCAAAGATGGTCCATTTGGTTCCTTTGCCTAAGCTGCCTTCCTCTTCCGATCTGGTTCCTGTGTTTTTCCAGAACGTGGTTCGTTTGCACGGCATCCCTGAGAATATTGTGTCAGACAGAGGATCCCAGTTCGTTTCCAGATTCTGGCGATCCTTTTGTAGTAGGATGGGCATTGATTTGTCGTTTTCGTCTGCTTTCCATCCTCAGACTAATGGACAGACGGAGCGAACCAATCAGACTTTGGAGGCTTATTTGAGGTGTTTTGTCTCTGCTGATCAGGATGATTGGGTGACATTCTTGCCGTTGGCTGAGTTTGCCCTTAATAATCGGGCTAGTTCCGCCACCTTGGTTTCGCCTTTTTTCTGCAACTCTGGTTTCCATCCTCGCTTTTCTTCGGGTCATGTGGAGCCTTCTGACTGTCCTGGGGTGGATTCTGTGGTGGATAGGTTGCAGCGGATCTGGAATCATGTGGTGGACAACTTGAAGTTGTCACAGGAGAGGGCTCAGCGCTTTGCCAACCGCCGCCGCGGTGTGGGTCCCCGACTACGCGTTGGGGATTTGGTATGGCTTTCTTCCCGCTTTGTTCCTATGAAGGTCTCCTCTCCCAAATTTAAACCTCGTTTTATTGGGCCTTACAAGATATTGGAAATCCTTAATCCTGTATCTTTTCGTCTGGATCTTCCTGTGTCGTTTGCTATTCACAATGTATTTCATAGGTCCTTGTTGCGGCGGTACATTGTGCCTATAGTTCCTTCTGCTGAGCCTCCTGCTCCGGTGTTGGTTGAGGGCGAGTTGGAGTACGTGGTGGAGAAGATCTTGGATTCTCGCCTCTCCAGGCGGAGGCTTCAGTACCTGGTCAAGTGGAAGGGCTATGGTCAGGAGGATAATTCCTGGGTGGTCGCCTCTGATGTTCATGCGGCCGATTTAGTTCGTGCCTTTCATGCCGCTCATCCTGATCGCCCTGGTGGTCGTGGTGAGGGTTCGGTGACCCCTCACTAAGGGGGGGGGTACTGTTGTGAATTTACTTTTTGCTCCCTCTAGTGGTTACTAGTTTTTTGACTCTGGTTTTTCTGTCATTCCTTTTATCCGCACCTGGGTCGTTAGTTAAGGGTGTTGCTATTTAAGCTCCCTGGACCTTCAGTTCAATGCCTGGCAACGTAGTTATCAGAGCTAGTCTGCTGTGCTCTTGTCTACTGATCCTGGTTCCAGTTATATCAGCTAAGTCCGCTTTTTGCTTTTTGCTATTTTGTTTTGGTTTTGTATTTTTGTCCAGCTTGTTCCAAATATATATCCTGACCTTTGCTGGAAGCTCTAGGGGGCTGGTGTTCTCCCCCCGGACCGTTAGACGGTTCGGGGGTTCTTGAATTTCCAGTGTGGATTTTGATAGGGTTTTTGTTGACCATATAAGTTACCTTTCTTTATTCTGCTATCAGTAAGCGGGCCTCTCTGTGCTAAACCTGGTTCATTTCTGTGTTTGTCATTTCCTCTTACCTCACCGTTATTATTTGTGGGGGGCTTCTATCCAGCTTTGGGGTCCCCTTCTCTGGAGGCAAGAAAGGTCTTTTGTTTTCCTCTACTAGGGGTAGCTAGATTCTCCGGCTGGAGCGTGTCATCTAGAATCAACGTAGGAATGATCCCCAGCTACTTCTAGTGTTGGCGTTAGGAGTAGATATATGGTCAACCCAGCTACCACTGCCCTATGAGCTGGATTTTTGTATTCTGCAGACTTCCACGTTCCTCTGAGACCCTCGCCATTGGGGTCATAACAGATACCTCACAAGGCAAGACACAGAAACACAATGCAATGCTCTGGCAACGCCCAGAAGCAAAGCGGAAGTTTATATAGGAGCTGCTCCTCAGCAATAGGCTGAGGAAGCAACACAGGTGCACACTCAAACCCTGATAAAAGCAGGGTAGGTGTGGCCGCGCGCACCCTAAGCACAAACAGAAACCATTACAGCACTGATAGCACAGGAACTGTGGCTTAGGGCACCTGGCAGCAGCTGCTAGCCTGGACACACGTGAGAAGCCATGCACCAGCTGCAGAGGACCTCGCAAGCCAAGGCTAGCTTCCAAGCGGCAGCCAGGGACCGCACATGCGAGTGGCCATGCAGCAGAGCAAAGTCATCACAGCACATGTACAGCTACGCAGCGGTGGCAGGGAACTGAGCAGAATCCATACAGGTAACAGACAACAGTATCCCTGCACATTAGGGGGAGAGGAGCAAGGGTTAAAGCAGAGACATGCAAAAGTAACGCCGAAGAAACGAGGTATAAACCCAGCGGCGTTACACACGTTCTCTCCCTGCATCAGCTACACCACCATCAGAAGCTACATCAGCACCATCACAACCATGTCCATGTCCCTTATTTGATGTTCTCCTCAGTTTTGGAAGAGGTTATTCTAAACACTACTTGCAAAGAGATGATGGAAGAGTAGATTTATTTCTTTGCAACAGTATTAGAAAACACATAGCGGTTCGGACATTTTTTGGTAGGGGCCTAGAGATGGTAACTAGACACCTGATGACAATTATTTACTTCACAGACTACTAAAAAACACACACCAGTCCAGAAAAAAAATTTTTTGAGCATAGAAATGGCAACAAGACAGCTGGGGCGATATATTTCTTTGCAAAACTACTAGAAAACACACAGCGGTCAAGAAAAATTCTCTTTGGACTACTAATAGCAATCAGAAGGCTGATGCTAATGGTTTATTTCTGAGACTATTAGAAATCACACAGCGGTTTAAAGCACAGTACTCCCACAGGCAGCGGGTGCAGAGTACATATAGTGGCTTCAAGGACAGTACTCCCAAAGGAAGAGAGGTGCAGAGTACACACAGCAGCTTGAATGACAGTACTTCTACAGACGGGCGGTGCAGAGTACACACAGTTGCTTAAAGGACTGTACTCCCACAGGTGGGAGGTGCAGAGTTCATACAGCAGCTTGAAGGACAGTACTCCTACAGGTGGGGGTGCAGAGTACACAGATGTTTCAAGGACAGTACTCCCACAGGTGTCGGGTGCAGAGTACACACAGCAGCTTAAAGGACAGTACTCCCACAGTCGGGGGGTGCAGAGTACACACAGCGGCTTAAAGGACAGTACTCCCACAGTCGGGGGGTGCAGAGTACACACATCAGCTTTTAGCACAGTAATCCCACAGATATGGGTTGCATAGTACACAAAGGGGCTTTTTTGCAGAGTGCGCGGTCAGAATATGTCCCTCACCCCACCTGCATCCTATCCTATCCATTAGCATAATGGCACTGGCACTCGTGATCCGGCCCTTATACAGACCGGGTCACATGCTGCCCCAGCCAATCACAGCCATTCCCACAGTCTAAAAGCTTGCTGATTGGCTGTGCTGTGGCATTTCAAGCTTTATTAGACTGGCGAACCCACGCAGGAAAAGATACGTACAGTAAAAAAAAAATCTGTGTTCGGAGTTTGATAACAGACCCCGAACTTTCCAGTGCGGGTTGGCTCATCCCTCCTTATTATGAAACATTAGCTCACAGAACAATAGAGGCATGTTTGTAGGCCTAGTGTCATGGGAGACCTAGGTAGGCAAGAGATAATAACCTGGGCCCCTGCGATTTCCCTCAGACTAGGGAAACCCTGACTGACCCTCTCCCAGAGTTTACACTGATGGTGTGCATGTCTGGGCCTCGATCCTCACCCTGTCTCCTGTTTCAACCCTAAGCTGAAACCACCACCCACCACCCAGTGAAGAGACTATACACCAATACCCACAGTAAGCACAGACAAGGATAACGGAAAAATATGCACCACGCCGTAGTCACTCAGGAATACACTATAAGTGCACAGGGCAAAACAAATACAAATACAGGAAGGAGAAAATAAGACAAAGGGAAATACACCACCAGATTCGATACTCCTAGCTCACCACTCCAGACCGAGATAGCCTAGCACAAGACAGAAGCTATAATCGGCGACTCCCAATTTTCAGAAGAACAATTTAAAGGCAGTGGGCGTGACCCAGCTTCCAATCCAAGCACCAGCTAAATTAACCCTGGACCAGCTAGATAAAATCTAGCCGACGCCACTGAGCGCATAGTGGACAAAAGCGGAATTACCGCTGTCTGTCGAACGACCTAGTATGAACAGCGTCCGACCTGACATTACCCCGCCTTCTACGAGGGACCCCAGGGCCCTCACGGCTTATAGGACCCGGCTTGTCCGGATGACGGCGGTGAAACATACTGACCAGTCGATCCGCATGAACGTCCGAGGCTGGTACCCAGGACCTTTCCTCAGGCCCATAACCACGCCAGTGTACCAAGTACTGTAAAGTGCGGCGCACTACACGAGAGTCAACCACCTTGGAGACTTCAAATTCCAAATTACCATCCACCAAGACTGGAGAAGGCATAGGTGTCGCGTCCACAAGACCCACCACCTTTTTAAGCAACAATCTGTGGAACACGTTGTGTATCTTATACACTGTAGGAAGCTCCAACCAGTACGCTACTGGGTTAATGACGGCGGCGACCCTAAATGAACCAATAAACAGTGGACCCAATTTAAGGGATGGTATTTTGAGTCTTATGTTTTTTGTGGATAACCACACCCAGTCATCCACACTCAGGTCCGGACCTGGCACACGCCTACTGTCAGCCACACGTTTGTACCTAGCACCCACGCTCAACAAGCGCTGTTTAACTCTCCTCCAGACTGATGACAGTTGTGCTCCTAACTGGTCTTCCTCCGGGACGCCGGAAGAGCCCCCCTGACTCAAAGTACAAAATTGAGGATGTAGCCTGTAAACACAAAAAAACGGAGACTCCCCAGACGACTCCTGGCGGTGATTATTGATGGCAAACTCAGGCAAAGGAAGGAACGTCGACCACTCCTCCTGGTTATCAGAAACAAAGCAGCGTAAGTACTGTTCCAAATTTTGGTTCATACGCTCGGTCTGACTATTAGACAGGATGAAACGCCGAAGAATGAGACAACTTGATCCCCAGCCGTGAGCAGAATGCTTTCCAAAAGTTTGCCACAAACTGAGACCCCCTATTAGAAACGATGTCAGACGGAACCCCATGAAGTCTGACCACCTCTTGCACAAATACCTGAGCCAGAGTCTTAGCGTTAGGCAACGAAGGCAAAGACACAAAAAGCGACATTTTTGAGAACCGATCAACAATCACCAAGATGACCGTGTTCCCAGCTGAGGAGGGCAAGTCAGTGAGAAAATCCATGGAGATTTCCGTCCATGGCTTACTAGGTACCTCGAGAGGAAGTAATGTGCCAACAGGACGGGAGTGGGGCGTCTTAGCCCTAGCGCACGTGGTGCAAGCTGACACGTATGAGACCACGTCCTGTCGGATCTTGGGCCACCAAAACCGACGTGACACCAACTCCAAGGTACCCCTAACCCCTGGGTGGCCAGCCAGGACAGCATCATGATGCTCCGCCAAAACCTTTAAGCGGAGATGAAGCGGTACAAATGTTTTGTTGATGGGAAGTTCAGATGGTACCTCCTCCTGAGCCTCGGCAATCTCAGCCTCAACCTCGGTAGTGAGAGACGAAACCACAACACCCTTTTGGAGGGTGGGTACTGGATCTTCCCGAGGTTCTCCCCCCGGAAAACACCTGGCCAGAGCATCTGCCTTAGTGTTTTTAGACCCAGGTCTGTAAGTGACAACAAAGTTGAACCGCGTGAAAAACAATGCCCAGCGAGCCTGCCTGGGGGACAGACGCTTGGCAGACTCCAAATAAAGCAAATTCTTATGGTCGGTAATAACAGTAACCTGATGAACCGACCCCTCCAAGAAGTGTCACCATTCCTCAAAGGCCAATTTGATTGCCAACAACTCCCTGTTGCCGATATCGTAGTTACATTCGGCAGGCAACAGTTTTTTGGAAAAATAGGCGCATGGACGCAAACCGCTCAAGGATGAGCCTTGTGACAGCACCGCCCCCACACCAACCTCAGACGCATCGACTTCCACAACAAAAGGTTTCGATACGTCTGGCTGCACAAGAATGGGGGCCGAAACAAAACTGTTCTTAAGAAATTCAAATGCGCGAACAGCAGCCTCAGGCCAAACGGAGAAATTGGTACCCTTTTTAGTCATGTCAGTTAGCGGTTTAGCAATGATAGAAAAATCTTTGATAAACTTCCTATAGTAGTTAGAAAACCCAAGGAAACGCTGAAGTTCTTTTAGGTTATCAGGCCGTTCCCAATGCAACACCGCTTGCACCTTAGCGGCGTCCATTTTAAAACCAGAAGCAGACACAATATAACCCAAGAAAGGCAACTCTTGAACCGAAAATACACATTTCTCAAGTTTCGCATACAGCTTATTCTCTCTGAGAAGCTGTAACACCTACCTGACATGATCTAAATGAGTATCACGGTCGCAAGAATATATGAGAATGTCATCTAGGTACACGATAACGAATTTCCCCAAAACATGCGAGAACACATCATTTATGAAATGTTGAAACACTGCAGGTGCGTTTGTCAACCCAAATGGCATCACCAAATTTTCAAAATGACCCTCAGGGGTATTAAAAGCCGTCTTCCACTCATCACCTTGACGGACTCTTATGAGGTTGTACGCCCCCCTGAGGTCAAGCTTGGTAAACCACTTAGCACCTGCCACCATAGGATATGGATCACGAACCATAATCTGGTTTAACTCCCTGAAATCCAGACACGGGCGTAGTCCGCCATCTTTCTTCTTCAAGAAGAAGAACCCCGCTGCCACTGGCGAGGATGAAGGCCTGATGTGCCCTTTGACCAAAATTTCAGCAATGTAATCCTTTAGCGCTTGTCTCTCCGGACCGGAGGTGTTAAACATCCTTGCTTTAGGCAATTTGGCCCCCAGTTTAAACCTGATAGTACAGTCATAGGGGCGATGTGGTGGCAACTCAGAACAACCCTTCTCAGAGAACACATCCATAAAATCCAGAAGTGACTCAGGAACGCTTGGAGTCACAGCAGAAACACATGTGGCCAAGCAATTCTCCTGGCAGAATTCGCTCCACTGAATTATGTCCTGAGTTTTCCAGTCAATAACCGGGTTGTGCATAGACAACCAAGGAAAACCCAGAACCAATTGTGCCAGAAGACTCTTGAGCACCTTACATGTAACCTGCTCGAAATGAAGAACCCCAATGTGGAGTTTCACCTCAGCCACAAACTCAGTAATCTCCCCCTGTGGGAGAGGAGCAGCATTGATGGTTACCACGCGGATAGGATGAGGCAGTTTTTCGATCCTAAAACCGGCAGTGCTCGCAAATTCCTCATCAATGAGATTTGTGGCAGAACCACTATCCACAAAAACAGTGATTGGCTGCTCTCTGCCAGCGACAATAACTTTGGCAGGGAGCATGCATTGAGAAACCACCATGGAGGATATACATAAGCTCAGATTGAACTCCTCCACACCCTCTGAGCTTAGAAGTTTTCCGCCGTTGCGTTTTTCTTAGACAGCAGAGGACAAACATTAACAAAATTTTACCGCAGTAAAAACAGGCTCCCTGCTTCCTGAGCACAGGGGCTTGATGCTTAACATGTGACACCCCTGCGATTTGCATAGGTTCCGTGGGCTCACCTGCAGCAACCTCACGTGAACCTAAACCTTCACCCACAGGCGGCGTCTCATGCTCCCCCTGACGCATACGGCGATCAATGCGGACAAAAAGACTCATAGCGGAATCTAGTGAAGCAGGAGTCTCGTACATCAGGAGGGCTTTTTTAACCCTTCCAGAAACCCCATGAATAAACTGACTCTGCAGCGCGGGATCGTTCCACTGTGTGTCGACCGCCCAGCGGCGAAATTCAGAACAGTAATCCTCTGCAACACGCTCTCCCTGGTGAATAGTGCGTATCTTAGACTCTGCTAGAGCCATTCTGTCAGGATCATCGTAAATGTGTCCAAGAACGGAAAAAAAACTCTCCACTGAGTTAAATGCAGCAGAATCAGATGGCAAAGAAAACGCCCATGCTTGAGGATCCCCGTTGAGTAATGACAACACCAAACCCACACGCTGAGCCTCATTACCTGAGGAGATCGGACGCATCCGAAAATACAGTTTGCAAGCTTCACGGAAAGTAACAAATTTACTGCGTTCCCCAGTAAACTTTTCAGGCAAAGGAAACTTAGGCTCAGCAACTCTACCTGTCACTCCGGCTTGCACATTAGTTACTGCTAGTCCCTGTTGCTGCACTGCCCCCCTCAACTCAGTGACCTGTAGGGACAGCGCCTCCAACTGGCGGGTTATGGAATTCATGGGATCCATGGAATTCAAATAATGTTGGCCGATTATAATGTCACGGGAGACCTAGGTAGGCAAGAGCTAATAACCTGGGCCCTTCGATTTCCCTCAGACTAGGGAAACCCTGACTGACCCTCTCCCAGAGTTTACACTGATGGTGTGCATGTCTGGGCCTCGATCCTCACCCTGTCTCCTGTTTCAACCCTAAGCTGAAACCACCACCCACCTCCCAGTGAAGAGACCACTAACCAATACCCACAGTAAGCACAGACAAGGATAACGGAAAAATATGCACCACGCCGCAGTCATTCAGGAATACACTATAAGTGCACAGGGCAAAACAAATACAAATACAGGAAGGAGAAAATAAGACAAAGGGAAATACACCACCAGATTCGATACTAGAACTCCTAGCTCACCACTCCAGACCGAGATAACCTAGCACAAGACAGAAGCTATAATCGGCGACGCCCAATGTTCAGAAGAACAATTTAAAGGCAGTGGCATGGCCCAGCTTCCAATCCGAGCACCAGCTAAATTAACCCAGGACCAGCTAGATAAAATCTAGCCGACGCCACTGAGCGCATAGTGGACAAAAGCGGAACTACCGCTGTCTGTCGAACGACCTAGTATGAACAGCGTCCGCCCTCACACCTATTTGGTTTCTTTAGCTGAATTTAACAAAACATGATTTGTTAAGGCTGGTATATAGCTGGCATATAACAAATAATATAATGTATATTAGCAAACTATAGCTTATGAGGTTTATAACCACAAGTTCTGGTATTTAAAAATTCCAGGAACAAAGAAAGAGATCCATGATAAAAGGTGAAATTTTATTAATAATTATTAAAATACAAAAAAATGTTTTAAAAAATAGCAGAGTGCCTCAGAAGGAGAGAACCAAATACAATAGTAATAATTAGGTGTACTTGATTGCTGGAGCACAATTTCATCATTAATCTAATTATAAATCATAGTAACCAATATAAGCCCTCCTATATAAAGCAGAGACCATCAGAAAACCATAATCAGACTACCACTGTCAATATCCATGTACGGTACTTACAAACCGATCTCAATAGCTTAGTGCTTGTACCCAACAGTGGGGGAAAAAACAATTAATAAAGACAAAACAGTAGCATACTACCATACTTCAGATTTGTAGCTCGGTGGACTCCCCTCACCCCGACGCGCGTTTTGCCACTGGCTTCTTCCAGGGGCATGGCTACATGAGTTTATGTTTGTATAGATTATATTCTTTATTACAACATATGTTGATTTATAGAAATGCAGAAACTCTCAGCAGTGAACTATCATAAATATATGTAAGAAAAACATAGTAAAATATCTAAAACATACATAAATAAAAACTGCGCTAGTAATCTCTGTGCATTGCTGCAGAATATGTTGGCGCTATATGGTTCCCACCAAAACTGTGAAATAGAAATGAACAATTTACAACAATACTACAAAAAATGAATATGATGATGAGATTATAGGAGTTGGGTGGAGACGCTTCCTGATTGTGGCTCTGTCTTCATAGTTTCTAAGGTTGAAGGTACACTTAAGTCCATCGAGTTCAACCTATAACCTCACATGTTGATCCAGAAGAAGACAAAAAACCCATGGGGTAGATGCTATTAGCCCCATATGAGGGGGAAATTAATTCCCGACTCCACATACGGCAATCAGACTAGTTCCTTGGATCAACATGACCTGTAATATTATATTTTTCAAGAAGGGCATCCAGGCCTCCTTACACTGTTGTCCAAGCGTGGTGCATGGTACAGGCAGTATTTCACAAAACAGCTATCAGTACCTTCAAGGTCCTTGCTTTAAGCTTACAGCTTAATTAGTGGAAATAATTTTTAAGGACTTTCCACCTATAACTAACTTTGTCAATGGTTTCTATGTGCACCCTGACCACTGGGTCCGCACCAGCCCCTTCCATAAAACTTGTTACGTCTAAATTAATTCATCCATATTTCCATATTCTGATCTTTATTGATATCCCAAATGCAGGAGCTCTTCTTTACCTAAACCCATTGATGAGTCGACAAAGCTGCACAAGGCTCTACGGAAAGTCATAATAATGTGATATTTGGGCACTAACGGAGATCTTGGTAGGTTCCAACATACATTTTTTGTTCAGGGCTGCTCTTCTTTTTGGCGTTTTCCCTGGCATTCTCATATTACCATCCCCAAATACACATCCATCCATACACATCCATCCAGTCGTCAATCTTTTCTACACTCCGAACCATACATCTTGCAATTATTGAAATACTGACCAAAGAAGTCAATGATTGCTCTCACCTTGGAGAAAGACAGACTGGTAGCACCTAAAGAGAGGTCCCAAGCCTATGGCCAACTAGGAACCTTGAATACCTTGTAGACCAGTGTTTTTTAATGTTTCTTACCCAAGTAACTCAATGATATAATCCGTAAGGTCTACATATCACAGGTTGAGAACTTAGGTTGTAGGAACCACAGTGGCTGCATGACCCCACGATTGTGACAAAAGATGTAAGGGGCTCTGCCACCGAAGAAGATGGTAGGAGGGCAGTGGAGATTTAGAATATGTGGAATACTCAATAACTACGATATATTAAGAGGAGGAATTATATGGTGGCATCCTATATTGCACAAAGTCCCACCCTCGGTGGTTGATTGGTGGCTTTGAACTGAGATGCACTGGTTTTCAGAAAATCCATAATTCAAATATAGAAAGAACAAAGCAAAATAGATTCCGTCAGTAGAAAAGTTTGCAGAAATCCGTGTACACACTTGTTCTAAGCAATTACCGGCAAAACTTGCCAAGGTCAGACGTCTTATTAGCCCTGGATGTTGAAGCACGCACTTGTCTCGAATAGTGTCAGTCTGAGAAAAATTGCTATTCTTGTCATTAATGTTTCACTGATGAGAAACTGTAGCCGGCGAGACAGAGACTGTCCCCTGAAGAATGTTGTGTGCTGGAGTCACGGCCAGAATTCTCCATTGTAAACCTTCAGTTTCTTGCATATCAGGAAATCTTCTTGTTATTGTCTATTCATATACATTATCATTTGTGCAATTAAATGAGAACTAATAAATATAATAAGGATTTTTTTTAAAGTAAAAATTCGGCAATTGCTACAAGAACACAAAGGTGTAGAACTAAAATCAGTATATGAAGTCCCATAATTGACATTGCTTGGTGCTCTTCAGCTATTCGTTACTTTGTTAGAAAAAAACTTTAGACTTCATGCTCTACAAGAACTCTACACATAATATTGGTAATATACAGCTCTGGCAAAAATTAAGAGACCACTGCAAAATGTTCAGTTTGTCTGACTTTTCTTTTTATAGGTATATTTTTGAGTAAAACGTAAATTGTTCTTTTAGTCTATAAACTTCTGACAACATGTCTCCAAAGTTCCAAGCAATACATTTTGTATTTATTTTCTGAAAATGAGAAATGGTCAAAATAACAAAAAAAAATTGTTGCTTTCAGACCTCAAATAATGCAAAAAAAACCAACAAGTTCATAATCCTTTAGAAACAACAATACTAATGTTTTAACTCAGAAAGAGTTCAGAAATTAATATTTTGTGGAATAACCATGATTTTTAATCACAGCTTTCATGCGTCTTGGCATGCTTTCCACCAGTCTTTCACACTGCTTTTGGGTGACTTTATGCCACTCCTGGCCTTCTTGGTTTGATGGCTTGTGACTATCCATCTTCCTCTTGATTACATTCCAGAGGTTTTCAATGGGGTTCAGGTCTGGAGATTGGGCTGGCCATGACAGGGATTTGATGTGGTGGTCCTTCATCCACACCTTGATTGACCTAGCTGTGTGCCATGGCACGTTGTCCTGCTTTAAAAACCAGTCCTCAGAGTTGGGGAACATTGCCCGAGCAGAA
The DNA here is from genome assembly GCF_051348905.1 of Ranitomeya variabilis. NCBI lineage: Eukaryota > Metazoa > Chordata > Amphibia > Anura > Dendrobatidae > Ranitomeya > Ranitomeya variabilis. The sequence goes on along the minus strand of NC_135234.1, from coordinate 753,647,065 downwards.
GGAATCAACTGTTTTTCCAGGATAACCTTGTATGCGGCTTGATTTATACGTTCTTCGCAAAGAACAACCTGCCCAATTCCAGCCTTGCTGAAGCATCCCCAGATCATCACCGATCCTCCACCAAATTTCACAGTGGTGCAAGAGACTGTGGCTTGTACGCCTCTCCAGGTCTCCGTCCGTTAGACGAACAGGTGTTGGGCAAAACTGAAAATTATAGACTCATCAGAGAAGATTACCTTACTCCAGTCCTCTATGGTCCAATCCTTATGGTCTTTGGCAAACTTCAGCTTGGCTCTACTTTGCTTTTCATTGATGAAAGGCTTTTTTCTAGCTTTACATGACTTAAGTCCTACCTTTAGGAGCCTGCTACGACTGTTCTTGCCATGCACTTCACCCCAGCTGCCATTTGCCATTCCTTTTGTAGGTCACTTGATGTCATCCTGCAGTTGCTGAGTTACAGTCCAATAAGATGACGGTCATCCCAGTCAGTAGAGAGTCGTTTTCGCCCTCTGCCTGTCTGTAGCTTTGTTGTCCCTAATGTCTGCTGCTTGACCTTGTTGTAATGGACAACCGTCTTAGAAATTTTAAGGATGGAGGCAACATGTGTCACTGTGTCCTTCTGCTAGTAAAGCCAGAATTGAGCCCTTCTTTTCCTCACTCAATACTTTTTTTTTCAACTCCTTCGGCATGGTTAAAAGTTTTTTCATTCCTATTACATTGGGGATATTACTAGCACTTGTTTTGCTATCCAGCTTGTCCTATTGCAAGAGGATTGTGAAGACCACAGCAGGGTTTTTTATACTTTCCCTCGTTAAATAAGATTTGGTTCAGGTTATCACCTAATCAGAAGCACATTAAGTAGAATGAGGTGGTTGGATTTTAACTGACCCTGGAATAGAATGGCTGTCTGACATGTAGAGAAGCTGATTTTTATAAAACTGCGCAGTGGTCTCTTAACTTTTGCCAGAGTTGTACAACACATTACTGATCCTGTACTAAGCCTGAGTTATATCCTATATTGTACTCCAGAGCTTCACTCACTATTCTGCTGGTGCAGTCACTGTGTACATACATTACATTACTGATCCTGAGTTACATCCTGTATTACACCCCAGAGCTGCACTCACTATTCTGCTGGTACAGTCACTGTGTACATACATTACATTACTGGTCCTGAGTTACTTCCTGTATTATACTCCAGAGCTGCACTCACTATTCTGCTGGTGCAGTCACTGTGTACATACATTACATTACTGATCCTGAGCTCCATCCTGTATTATACCCCAGAGCTGCACTCACTATTCTGCTGGTGCAGTCACTGTGTACATACATTACATTACTGATCCTGAATTACACCCTGTATTATACTCCGGAGCTGCACTCACTATTCTGCTGGTGCAGTCACTGTGTACATACATTACATTACTGATCCTGAGTTACATCCTGTATTATACTCTGGAGCTGCACTCACTATTCTGCTGGTGCAGTCACTGTGTATATACATTATACTACTTATCCTGTACGGATTCTGAGTTAGTTTCAATGTCCTATTCCTATGTAGACAATGTAAGTGAGATGAATTTCTCATGATTATGTAATTGCCACAAATGCTTTGTTTAAGGCAAAACGTGTGCCAGGTGCACTTCTTCTTGGTGAGCATATTACCTGTTATGATCCTTAGTGGTTGAGGATCACAAATTACTCCAGCAAGGTGACTAAACATAGGACAAGCTCTAGGGAGGTGGAAAACTGGACTGACCGCAAAACTGAACCTATCCAACCACACTAGAGGCAGCCGGTGAACGTGTCTAAAATCCTAGACGTCTCGAGCCAGCCTGAGGAACTAACTACCCCTAGAGAGAAAGAAAGACCTCTCTTGCCTCCAGAGAAATAATCCCCAAAAGATATAGAAGCCCCCAACAGATAATAACGGTGAGGTAAGAGGAAGGCACATACACAGGGGTGAAAGCAGATTCAGCAAAAGAGGCCCACTAATTCTAGATAGCAGAAAATAGAAAAGGGGTCTATGCGGTCAGTAAGAAACCCTTACAAAATATCCACACTGAGATTTCAAGAACCCCCACACCAACTAACGGTGTGAGGGGAGAAACTCAGTCCCCTAGAGCAACCAGCAAGTAAGAAATCACATTTTAACAAGCTGGACAAAAAACATGATGAACGCTGATAATCAGAAACTGAACAAACAAAAACTTAGCTTGTCTTGGAGAGACTGGGAACAAGGTAGTCACCAGGAATCTGAAGAGCACTGAATACATTGATAGCAGGCAAGGAACTGAGTATCCAGGTGAGCTAAATAGGAAACCAACCAAGGATAACGAACCAGGTGATGAAGCCAACCTGCAGAAAGACAACACTACACAGTACCGCTTGTGACCACTAGAGGGAGCCCAAAAATAGAGTTCACAACAATTACCACTGTGATTACCAGCAAAAAGGATTAGTTCTCATCTAATCCAACAACGGACCTGACCAGTCAGGCACAGCCCTATCATAGCAGGCTAGGACAAAATACTAAAACTTAACCTTTAGGAGGTATGTTTAAAACAATGGCCAATTTATACCTTAAACCAACATACAAAAATTAACACAATAAATCAGTGCTCATGTTTAATAGTGCTCTATTAAAAAGATTGGTTCAATCTCACCATATTTCTTTTCATTTCTTCCATGAATTGTCCACTATTCAGGAAGATAAGACCATCACAGAGAGGGGAAAGAGGGGATTACAATAATAGAATAGTCCCTGAACTCCACCTTGTCGTGCCCCTACTTAACTCCTGTCCTTACAAGGGCAGTACCCAAGTATAGACCTGCATATTAATGGCCCATATGAGTTGTGCAGCCTTCCATAGATTGTGTAGCCTCCTTGTATTGTCTCCCAACGCGTTTCTTCCCCTGTTTAGGGGGTTCATCAGGGGAGAGAACAGGATTATATAAATGCTTGCAGTGGCAAGTCAAATCAGGCTGACTGATGGTGTCAGTGTCCCTGTCTAGTGATATATGGTCCCTACACAGGGACACTGACACCATCAGTCAGTTAGCCTGATGGGAGATGGGTGCATGAAGTAGGGTGTCTTGCATTGAAATCTGCTGCAATGACCCGGGTACTGCTTTCACCAGACATCAGCACAATTTCTGCCTGATCCTCACGTGTTAACCTCTACGACAATTGCTGTAAACAAAGATAAACTTGTAAATTACTCATGAAAGAATAAAGTTAAGTTAAAACCAAGCACACCCTTGTTTTTCTTGTACATTTCTCAATAAGTTTGATGTGTCACATGACCCTCTTCCCATTGGAAAAAATAAAGTTGGATCCAAAATGGCTGACTTCAAAATGGCCGCCATGGTCACCACCCATCTTGAAAAGTTTTACCCCTCCCATATACTAATGTGCCACAACCAGGAAGTTGATGTCACCAACCATTCCCACTTTATTTAGATGTATTAATAAAGAGTATTTTTATTTACTCATTGAATTCTACATTATATGGTGAGTCGATCACTCTGAAGCTATCAGAATTGGCTGACGTTCATCTTTTTTGTATGGGTACCTATACGAGCTCAAAAAAAACAAAGACAGAAACATAATGATTGAATACCCTGCAGTAAATACACTGCTCAAAAAAATAAAGGGAACACTAAAATCCCACATCCTAGATATCACTGAATGAAATATTCCAGTTGTAAATCTTTATTCATTACATAGTGGAATGTGTTGAGAACAATAAAACCTAAAAATGATCAATGTAAATCACAACTAATATTCCACGGAGGTCTTGAGTTGTAATGATGCTCAAAATCAAAGTGGAAAATGAAGTTACAGGCTGATCCAACTTCAGTGGAAATGCCTCAAGACAAGGAAATGATGCTCAGTAGTGTGTGTGGCCTCCACGTGCCTGTATGACCTCCCTACAACACCTGGGCATGCTCCTGATGAGGCAGCAGAGGGTTTCCTGAGGGATCTCCTCCCAGACCTGGGCTAAAGCATCCGCTAACTCCTGGACAGTCTGTGGTGCAACGTGGTGTCATGGTCAGGACATGGTTAGTGTCCTTTGCTTTCAGGGTTAATGTTGCTAGCCTCCAAAATAGGAGGGGTATTTATACTCGCTCCTAACCTGTTTTCTCTGTCAGCTATAGATTCTGTTTCTGTCTGTATGCGTGTCTTCTGGAGTGTGCGTGCAGCTTCCATAGTGTTATCTTGCTTTCCGTGCTTTACTCTGTGTTCCCGAATTACTGAACTCTGGCTTTGCTTCTGATGATCCCCTGTCTCTCCATTTTGGTGCCTCGTAATCTCCTGGCTACGACCACTGCCTGCTTGTTTGATTATTCGTTAGTGCTTGTCCCTTCTGTTTCCCTGGCGTCTGGCTCCGACCCCTTACACCCTCCCACTCTGTCACATGGTCTATAGTCCTGTTCATTACCTGTACACTCTGTTTCATGTCAAAGGTCCCGTAGGTTCAGGTTGGGAACTTGGTGTCTTGCTCAGCTGCTGTGTGCAGCTTCCCCTGCAGCATTTATACCCGGGCGCCATGACAGGTGGATGGTGTGAGACATGATGTCCCAGATGTGTTCAATCAGATTCAGGTCTGGCGAACAGATGGGCCAGTCCATAGCCTCAATGCCTTCATCTTGCAGTAACTGCTGACACACTCCAGCCACATGAGGTCTGACATTGCCTGCATTAGGAGGAACCCAGGGCCAATCACACCAGCATATGGTCTCACAAGGGGTCTGAGGATCTCATCTCGGGACCTAATGGCAGTCAGGCTACCTCTGGCGAGCACATGGAGGGCTGTGCAGCCCTTCAAAGAAATGCCACCCCACACCATTACTGACCCACTACCAAGCCGGTCATGCTGAAGGACGTTGCAGGCAGCAGATCGCTCTCCACGACATCTCCAGACTCTGTCATGTCTGTCACATGTGCTCAGTGTAAACCTGCTTTCATCTGTGAAGAGCACAGGGCGCCTGTGGCAAATTTGCCAATCCTGGTGTTCTGTGGCAAATGCCAAGCGTCCTGCACGGTGTTGGGCTGTGAGCACAACCCCCATCTGTGGAGGAGGGGCACTCAGACCATCCTCATGGTGTCGGTTTCTAACCGTTTGTGCAGACACATGCACATTTGTGGCCTGCTGGAGGTCATTTTGTAGGGCTCTGGCAGTGCTCCTTGTGTTACTCCTTGCACAAAGGCGGAGGTAGCGGTCCTGCTGCTGGGTTGTTGCCCTCTTACGGCCTCCTCCACATCTCCTGGTGTACTGGCCTGTCTCCTAATAGTGCCTCCAGCCTCTGGACACTACACTGAAACACAGCAAACCTTCATGCCTCAGCTCGCATTGATGTGCCATCCTGGATGAGCTGCACTACCTGAGCCACTTGTGTGGGTTGTAGAGTGCGTCTCATGCTACCACGAGTGTAAAAGCACAACCAACATTCAAAAGTGACCAAAACATCAGCCAGAAAGCATTGCTACTGAGATGTGGTCTGAGGTCCCCACCTGCAGAACCACTCATTTATTGATTGTATCTTGATAATTGCCAATAATTTCCATCTGTTTTCCAGATGGTGGACAGTTTGATTCCAAAGGAGTTTGATTGATTTGGAGTTATATTCTGTTGTTTAACTGTTCCCTTTATTTTTTTGAGCAGTGTATATAAACAGCAACAGGGCATGGAAATAAAATACGATACTTAGTTAACACGTTTTTTGATAAAAACAAAAATGCAAAAGCCATCCCACCACTTCACGATGACTCTAATTTGGACAGTCCTAACTCTAATATTAAAAACCTTACCATTTGTGAAGCTTTACAAGCTCGTAGTCGGAGTTCTGACCCATGATACAGACTGATCAGTAGGTAATATAAAGTAAGTAATGCAATGCAGAATGAACAGTTAATCTAATCGGCCGGTTCGGCTCCGTGGTATAAGAAATCATTGATTAGTTCTGAGTAGATTCCACTGCATATTCATCTCCCAATGACCCTGCACCTTAATAATTATCTAATTTTTCGGACTATAAGACACAATGGACCATAAGATGCACCCCAAATTTGGGGTGAAAATAGCAGAAAAAAAAGATTTTTATAAGATGGGGGTTCGACTTATTGTCTGAATTTTTAGGTATCTTACCTGAGGGCTGGCGGTAGCAGAGCAGGGTCACAGGAGGCATGGTGGCGGCTGAGGTGCGGTGATGCCGAGGCGCAGTGGGCGGTACGGCGTGCACCTGAGCAGGGTCCCTTCCTGCTTAGCTGGGTGACGCCGCAGCCTGGTGTCCACGGAGTGGTTGCGGCAGTGGTGTGGCGGTGACAGAGGCGCGGTCACCTCTTCATGTGAGGTGACGCCGCGAGCAGGTATCCAAGGCGAGCAGCACCGGTTTCTCAGTGGCGGCGGCCATCTTCCTGAGGCCGTGCGTGCGCAGATTGAGTACTCTGCTTCCGTGGGCTTCAGGAAAATGGCCATTTTCCTGAAGCCGAGATCTCAATCTGCGAACTCGGCTTCAGGAAAATGGCAGCAGCGATCTCAATCTGCGCACGCGCGGCCTCAGGAAGATGGCCGCCACCACCAAGAAAGCCGTGATTCACCCGACTCTGCTGCTCGCCTTGGATACCAGGCCGCGGCGTCACCTCACCTGTGGAAGGTACCCTGCTAAGGTGCACGCCATACCGCCCACCACACCTCAGCATCCCCACACCTCAGCCACTGCCACCAACCGGTAAAGCCTACATTTGAACTATAAGACGCATCTCCCCCATTTTCCTCACAATTTTTTTGGGGAAAAAGTGCGTCTTATAGTCTAAAAAATACGGTAATGTCCTCTGAATACTAAAGCTGTATGATTATAATTCTCCTATCCAGGTCACACTGATCGGTTCTGTTCTCTTCATTTTATTTAATAACCTTTCAATCAATGCTTCCCAGAAATGATCTACCGTGAGGTATCATCTTCTATTCTGCACCCAACTCTGTGACTTTGGTGTTACAAGCCTATGATGAGAGAAGTGCCTTAAAAGGGACTGTCCACTTTTCCCCCAAAAACACCTATACAATTAACAAGACCAAAAAATGAGCCGGAGCATAAGTTGGTATACAGTTTTTGATCAAAAAAAGCATAAAAGCCATCCCACCACGACAAGGTGTACCCAATCGGGATTGTCATAACTTCTAGTAATAAAATTTCACTTTGTGTCATATAACCTCGATGGAGATGTGTCTTAAGATTTACCTTTACGATTAGACAAAAAACTAATATACTTTTTTTCAGTCTCAGTCTCGGGTTCCTGACAACTCTACCTCAGGTCCTGTACACGAGAAAAGGTGTCTTGTATCAGCACATCATCAGTAGTATGTCTGTGTATGTGATGCTTGGCTGCATCATTTGGAAGGCTAAAGGTACCGTCACACTAGGCGATATCGCCAGCGATCCGTGACGTTGCAGCGACCTGGATAGCGATATCGCTGTATTTGACACGCAGCAGCGATCTGGATCCCGCTGTGAAATTGCTGGTCGCTGCTAGAAGGTCTGCACTTTATTTGGTCGCTAGGTCGCCGTGTATCGCCGTGTTTGACAGCAAAAGCAAGGATACCAGCGATATTTTACACTGGTAACCAGGGTAAACATCGGGTTACTAAGCGCAGGGCCGCGCTTAGTAACCCGATGTTTACCCTGGTTACCAGCGTAAAAGTTAAAAAAACAAACAGCACATACTCACCAGCGCGTCCCCCAGCCTCTGCTTCCTGACACTGACTGAGCGCCGGCCCTAAACTGAAAGTGAAAGCACAGCGGTGACGTCACCGCTCTGCTGTTAGGGCCGGAGCTCAGTCAGTGTCAGGAAGCAGAGGCTGGGGGACGCGCTGGTGAGTATGTGCTGTTTGTTTTTTTAACTTTTACGCTGGTAACCAGGGTAAACATCGGGTTACTAAGCGCGGCCCTGCGCTTAGCAACCCGATGCTTACCCTGGTTACCCGGGGACCTCGGCATCGTTGGTCGCTGGAGAGCGGTCTGTGTGACAGCTCTCCAGCGACCAAACAGCGACGCTGCAGCGATCGGCATCGCTGTCGCTATCGCTGCAGCGTCGCTTAATGTGACGGTACCTTAAGACAGCCACTTTCTCTACGCATCAGCTGTGACAAATAAGGGGACTGGCTTAGCTACTCAGCCAGTACCCTTCACAGCTCTTGTGATGCTACCATTTTTTTCACAGCTTGCTCTTCTTTATTAATTTTAAGATAAGATAAGCTGGTGAAACAAGGAGGATGGCTGTTGGCAGACCATTTGTTTGACAAACAACTATCTCTCCACACACCCACATAAAAATGAATTCTTGGTCTTATCATTCATGTGTTTTCTGTTGGGAGAGAGGAGAAAGATGGTAACACGTCTGGCAGAATGGTTGCTGTATGTCCCGAGATAAACATCATGATTTATGATTCTGCTGAAGGCTGAAACATGCAATAGGTCATGTGACAAAAATTATTATTATTTAACTGCCTTTGGCTCGATTAAGGTTCATGGCGACGTAATGGAAGAATGCCCTGTGGGAAGATTGATCTTGGGCAAAGCTAGACAGGTCCACCAGGGTCTTCTCTGCCGTTATTTTTATTGCATCAAGCCATCGGATTGCTGGCCTTCCTCTTCGCCTTGTTCCTTCTATCCTTCTGATCATAAGGTTCTTCTTTGGTTATTGCTCTCTTCGAATGATGTGTCCAAAGTAGACAAGTTGGACCTTGGTTAGCCTTGCTTCAGTTTCATGTCTCGTTTTATTTGTGCCAGAATTGATTTGTTTGTTCTTCTTGCAATCCATGGTATTGATAACATACTTCTCCAGCACCACATTTCAAAGGCGTCAATTCTTCTTCTGTCTTGTTTCTTTATCGTCCAGGTTTCGCACCTGTATGTTACCACAGAAAAAACAAGCTATGTACGAGCTGTGTCATCACCACCAGTGAAATGTTCCTCTATGTGAAGACCTTGTCCAGTGTCTTCATTTTAGGTTTGCACATAGCTATTCTCATATTGACTTGCCGTGTCGTCGCGACATGTTGAGTGATCATCAATCCGAATAGGTTGAAGTCCTTTACTACTTTCAGTTCATCGCCGTCCATCTCAAATATATTCCGGACGTATCTGGCAGTAGTCAATATATTTGCCAAGAAACACACAGAAAAAGAACAAGACAACACAGCTAGGTGCAAGGAATGTTCCAGATCTCCAGAAACCACCGGAGACTAGGTGGTGGACATGACTTGGGGATGGGTGGACCGAGAACTCCTGCAGCTTTTGTTTGTATTGCGGTGTAGATTTTAAACAAGAGTGTTGTTGCTTTAGGAGGAAGGAGTTTAGATGTTTGTGCCTGGTGTATTACTGTGATGAGGGTGGGGCTTATTTAGGGGAGGCAACTCTGGCTCTCCCTCTTTCTCTCACAGGATGGACAGGAGGAAACATTACCCGCCCTCCTGCCCTGTTTATAATCTCTGTCCTAAAACTTTTTAATTATTGCTTGTATAATGATAGATGCTTTATTGTATTTTTGAATTTGTCATTGTATATCTTGTACCAGGTTATTATTATTATTATTTATTTATATAGCACCATTAATTCCATGGTGCTGTACATGAGAAAGGGGTTACATACAGAGTTATAGATATCGTTTACAGTAAACAAGTTTACAGTGACAGACTGGTACAGAGGGGAGAGGACCCTGTCCTTGCGGACTTACATTCTATGGGATAGTGGGGAAGAGACAGAAGGTAGGGGCGAGGTGGCGGCTCTGGCGATGGCGAGGCGGCAGAATGGTTATTGCAGGCTGTAGGCTTTCTTGAAGAGATGAGTTTTCAGGTTCCGTGTGAAGGAGCCGAGGGTGGTGGATAGTCGGACGTGTTGAGGCATGGAATTCCAGAGGATGGGGGATATTTGGGAGAAATCTTGGAGGCGGTTGTGTGAGGAACGAATAAGTGTGAAGGAGAGTAGGAGGTCTTGGGAGGATCAGAGATTACGTGAGGGAAGATAGTGGGAGATTAGTTCAGAGATATAGGGAGGGGACAGGTTGTGGATGGCTTTGTAGATCAGTGTTAGTAGTTTGAACTGGATTCGTTGGGGAATTGGGAGCCAGTGGAGGGATTTGCAGAGGGGAGAAGCAGGGGAGTAGCGAGGAGAGAGGTGGATTAGGCGGGCAGCAGAGTTGAGGACAGACTGGAGTGGTGCAAGAGAGTTAGCGGGGAGGCCACAGAGGAGGGTGTTGCAGTAGTCGAGGCGGGAGATGATGAGGGCATGCACAAGAGTTTTGGTAGATTGTGGGCTGAGGAAGGAACGGATTCTGGCAATATTTTTGAGTTGGAGGCGACAGGAGTTGGCAAGAGTTTGGACGTGCGGTTTGAAGGACAGGGCAGAGTCGAGAGTTAACCCGAGGCAGCGGATTTCAGGTGCGGGAGAGAGCGTGATGCCGTTTACCATAATAGATAGGTCAGGTAGGGGGGATACGTGAGATGGGGGAAAGATGATGAGTTCGGTTTTGTCTACATTGAGGTTTAGGAAGCGAGAGGTGAAGAAGGAGGATATGGCTGACAGACACTTCGGGATTCTCTGAGTGTCGTCCGCATACAAGTGGTACTGGAAGCCGTGGAACTTTATGAGTTGTCCTAGGCCAAGAGTATAGATGGAAAAAAGTAGGGGCCCTAGGACAGAGCCTTGAGGGACTCCAACAGAGAGAGGGCGGGATGAGGAGGTGGTGTGGAAGTGGGAAACGCTAAATGTGCGGTCGGAAAGGTATGAGGCAATACAGGACAAGGCAAGGTCTTTGATGCCAAGGGAAGAAAGAATCTGTAGCAGTAGGCAGTGATCGACTGTGTCGAAAGCAGAGGACAGGTCAAGAAGGAGGAGGATGGAGAACTGTCTGTTAGCTTTGGCTGTGAGTAAGTCATTAGTAATTTATGTCAGGGCAGTTTCGGTGGAGTGGTGGGGGCGGAAGCCAAATTGGAGGTTGTCAAGGAGAGAGTTAGATGAGAGGTGGGAGGATATTTGAGCATGGACATGCTGCTCAAGGAGTTTTGAAGCAAACGGGAGCAGTGATATGGGGTGGTAGCTGGGCATAGCAGTTGGGTCAAGGTTAGTTTTTTTGAGGATGGGTGTGATGGTGGCATGTTTGAAGGCAGAGGGGAAGGTACCAGAAGATAGCGATAGGTTGAAGAGATAGGTTAGGGCTGGAATGAGCATGTTATTGAGGTTGGGGAGCAGGTGGGAGGGGATGGGGTCAAGTGCACAGGTGGTGAGGTGCGATTTGGAAAAGAGGCGAGTAAGCTCTCCTTCAGTGATGTTGGAGAGGGAGGTTATTACGGAAGGGCAGAGGTCTGGTATATGGAGTGGTTGGGGTCATGGAACAGTTAAGGTTTGCCTTGTTTGGTCGATCTTGTTTTTGAAGTAGGTGGCAAAGTCCTCGGAAGAGATGAGGGGGGTTGGAGGTGGCAGTGGTGGGCGGAGGAGGGAGGTAAATGTGCTGAACAGTTGTTTTGGGTTGTAGGATAGTGAAGATACAAGGTTAGTGAAATAGGTCTGTTTAGCGGAGGTGAGGGCTAATTTGAAGTCAAATGTAGCTTGTTTGAAAGCAGTGAAGTCGTCTGGCAGGCGTGTTTTCTTCCAATGCCGCTCCGCAACCCTGGATGCTTGTCTAAGTTTTTTGGTGAAATTGTTATGCCAAGGTTGCCTATTGGTTCGTTGCACTGTGCCATGCATGAGAGGGGCGTCTGAGTCTATGGCTGATGTGAGGGTGGAGTTATAGAAAGCGGTGGCGCTGTCCGTGTCGTGGAGTGAAGATATGGAGGACAGGGGTAGGAGAGAGTCAGAGAGTCTGTGAATGTCTAGATGTGCGAGGTTTCTGGGAGGATGTGGTAATGGCTGGACATGGGGGGCAGGTGAGGAGGACAAGGATGAGAAGGTGAGTATATGGTGGTCAGATAGGGGGAAGGGAGAGGTTCAATTGTATATTGGCTATAAAGAGTTATTATTTGCGGTAACCTTCTAAGCCCAAGGGAAGGGCAATCCTTAAGCCATGGTTCCCTGGAGGTTTCCTCCACAGGGGTTTTTTCCTCTCCTGAGCGCTGTAGGATGACTCTTTGCGAGTCGGAGGTTTGCCAAGTTTAGTCCCATTAATGCTTTTGCAGGGACTTCTAGTTTTTAAGTTTACAAAAATGATTTAATTATTAAAAAAAAAAAAGTGTCAAATGAGACTTGGAATTTATAACCCGTCACGGCTTTGCGGTTTAGGAGTCAGGTGGAAGTTGCAGACAAGTTAGGGTGGACTCATTTTAACTAATAGAGGATGTAAAACCTCATGGTGGTGAGCAGGCTCGGCTTTGGTGGCCAGCCTCAAGGACGTTGTAATGGTAAAATCAATCAGGGGCGGGCACAGTGGTTAAGCACAGGTGTGAGGACACTAGGGTCATTGGTGCCCTGAAAGTTTGCTGGCTCTGCTTGAATGGCAAGCCAGTGCGTGCCGCCCCTTTATGGCTGTCTGTCCTGGTGCTGTGTATCAGACAGCTGGGGATATCGCAGTACTTGTGAATCCCAATGTACTAGCACTCCACCTGACTCCTACTGTGATTATTTAATCCTGTGATTTCAATAAAAGCTGTGGCCATTTTGACAACCAAAATAATATGTTTTGTGTATTTATTTTAGTACCTAGGTTTACAGTAGTTATGGTGGTTTTAAGATGGAGTGGGGTCCATCCCATATCCAAAAGTCATGAATACAAGTAAAGGAAAGGAGGAAAATGTCACGCAGTTCCAAGATAAAAGAAAAAAATTACTATTATCAGCATTGGAAGTTTAAAGTGGAAATGATACTGTCCTGATATAACTTTTGGGAGGTCATTACCACAGAGAGGAGACTACATATTAATAATAACAGATAGGTAAGAGTCATTATAAGTTTATTAATGGAGGACCACCAACCGAACCACACAAAACATGACAATGCTTTGAAAAGGCCTGTAGGACTGCAGAAGCTGAGTGAGACCCAGAAAAGATAAGGATATGCTGGAGCACAAAATGCAATGTTGAAAGTGACTGCACAGCTGAGAGCAGTGGGGGAGGATATAAAAGAAAGCCATGTTGCAGTCACACAGCTATTCAGCACCTGACACGTACAGAGCGGTGGTTAATGCTCTAGAGACCTGGGCCTGACAGAACTAAACCTACCCGAGTTTTTAAAGAACAGATCAGTACATGAATACCAAAGTTAAAAAACGTTTGCTGGACAAAAAACTCACATAAGGAAGAGGAAAACTAGAGCATGTTTCAAATGCCACCAAGATACACTTAAAGAAGGACTGTACATTACAGAAGACAGAATGACAGAAACATTTTACAAAACGTTCTAAACAAAAGGTCAAAGCTACAATCTCCATCTTCCAGATAGTTGGAATTGCTCTTTTAACGTGACAAAAAAATCAGGCAATACAAGGTACTGTAAGTGCTTTGAGTCGGCAGCAAGTCACATGACAATTGATAGAAACTTTTAGGCTATGTGCACACAATGCAGATTTACTGCAGAACTGCAGCGTTTTTTTCCACGCAGAAACCCTGCAGATCCGCAAAGTGATTTACAGTACAATGTAAATCAATAGGAAAAAAAATGCTGTGCTAATGGTGCGGAAAATTCCGCATGGAAAACGCTGCTGATCAAAAGAAGGAGCATGTCACTTCTTTTGTGCTGATCTGCAGCGTTTCTGCACCCTTCCATTATAGAAATCAGCAAGGGTAAAAAACGCATAAAATCCGCAGCAAATCCGCAAAAAAACCGCACAAAATCAGCATAAAAAACGCATCAAATCTGCACCTGGGTTTTCTGCCAGGAGATGCAGATTTTGTGCAGAAAATTCTGCACCCCAATCCGCAACGTGTGCACATAGCCTTAACACTGAACTTAACTAAAAAAAAACAAGAAAATTATCTATCTTGCTGATGCAAGCAGAAAATAAAGTAGAAGGTAAAAAAACATATAGTCCTCATGTGTCCCATCAAAAATGGACGGAATATGGACTTAAAAATGAAAAACGTGTTCTACAGTCCCAGTCTAGAAGGAGGACTCTTATCCGTAAAGTATATAATACCAAAAGGACACATTGTAAAATTCCAAAGGTAAAAGCAGAACCTGACAAACCATCTGAAAGATAATGTGATGACATCACTGGATAAAATAACATAGGAGAAAACTGACAGATCCCAACCTGGATACAGAGCCAAGGCTTTCAACAAGACGAAAGGAAAGGTAAACCACCTGTTTGTCTCTCAAACCAGGCAAGCACAGTCTGTGTATATGAACACATATCTAGGAAAAACACATCTCATCTCTCAAAAAATAAAAGCCAATATCTGGATATTTGTGCTCAAAATAATCTTTTAGTCTGTTTTGAGAAAAAAGGTGATGATTTGAAGAAAGGAATTCTACAAATCCTAAATATGTATTTTGAGACTAAAGATCTTTGGAAAACATAAAACATTACCTGGGGAGTCAGATTCAGAGAGTGGAAGATGGCAATTTTTCTCTGACTAATAAGTACAAGAATTGATTGAAACTTTTGAAATAAACAAAACCAGTAAAGTCTTCTATGGAAACAATTACTTTCAGAAGATGCAGGAAAAAATATCTTTGTAATGTGTTAGCCAGCAGATTGAAAAATATTAACAGCTGAGAGTCTGGTCCTGGCAAGTGATGAACGTAACCTGACCGGATATGTGGACGCTGGCTGGGCTGGAGAACACTAGCCAAAAATCCAGAGAATCTTAAACTTTCCATAACACTTTCTTCAACAGAGGTACAATAATTTGCCGAAGCACAAGCAAGTCAAGAAGTTATTTGTTTAGACACGTTACTGGATTAGGGACAACAATAAATTGGACCTACAAAGATCTTTGAAGACCACCAAAGAGGTCATTCCTCCTAGTTTCATTATGTCTGGTACTCATACAGTTGGGAAGAGTTAACCCAATAAACACGCATATCGATGTGCCTCCATGAAGTTGATGATGATGATGATGGCATCTATGTGTCCCATGTAAGACAGCTCACTTTCCCACAGTCTGAATGATTCTGCTGAAAGTTGAAATCTGCAGCATAAGTTATGTCCATGCAGCTTAGAAAAAATCCACTTTGAATTTTTATGCAAAATGTTTACATGTGGATTTACAGCACTATTCATCCTATCCATTATGAAGGATAGAATCACCGGTGAAAAGATGCATAAAGAAATGACATGCTTCAGATTTTAAATCTCTTTCCCCGGGGAGATCAATTTATGCATCAGTATTCTTCAACAGTGTGTGCATAAGATTTGATAAAATAACACTTTGCAAATACTGAAATATACTGAGTACTTACTGCCACAAATCCAGATGGAAAATCTGCATCATTTTTCATAGAGGGGTTACATACAAAACACAAACATAAATTACAATTAACTAATAGTGACAGACAGGTACAGAGGGCAGAGGACCCTACCCATGTGGCCTTACGTTCTACGGGATAATGAGGAAGAAGACAGTAGGCTGGAAGTTGCGGAAGCTCCGGTGGTGGTGAGGTGGCAGATCCAGTGGTGGTGATGAGGTAGCTCTGGTGGTGGTTAGGCGGCAGGTCCGGTTATGGTGAGGCGGCAGCTCCGATGGTGGTGAGGCGGCAGCTCCGGTGGTGGTGAGGTGGCAGCTCTGGTGGTGGTGAGGTGGCAGATCCAGTGGTGGTTAGGTGGGAGCGGGGTCATTGCAGGCTGTAGCTTTCCTGAAGAGATGGGTTTTCAATTTCCATCTGAAGGTTCCGCGTGCAGTGTATAATCAGACGTGTTGGGGCACACAATTCCAGAGGATGAGGGACACTCGGGAGAAGTCTTGGAGGCGATTGGATGAGGAATGTATGAGGAGAGAAGAAGGTCTTGTGAAGACCGGAGATTACAAGTGGGAAGATATTGGGAGAGTAGTTCAGAGATATATGGGAATAAAGATTATGGACGGCTTTGTAAATCAGTGTTGGTAGTTTGAAGTGGGAGACAATGAAGGGGTTTTCAGAGGGGAGAAGCGGAGGAGTAGTGAGGTGGATTAGTCATGCAGCATAGTTAAGGACAGACTGGAGAGATGCGAGAGTGTTAGCCGAGAGGCCACTGTGGAGGATATTGCAGTAGTCAAGGCAGGAGATGATGAGAGCATGCACTATTATTTTACATTCAGGGTTCAAGAACAGGGATGAGCGAGCACTACATTACTCGGGTGCTCGTTACTCGAACCGAGCAATTACTAATGCTCAATTGCTCATTTCAAGTAATGAGTATAATGGGAGTCCGTGGGAAATCCAACCATTTTTCCAGCAGACCTTACAAGGAGGTCTGGAGCGCAGTGAAAATGTTGAAATGGTTGGAAAAAGTGCTGAATGGAAGGAGAACAGCATGGGGAAGACCCCTGGAAGCATCTCTGTCTCCCAGATAGCTGCTGAAAACAATGGTGTCACACTTTTACTCCACTTTAAGGACTGACAATAAAACATTCAAAATCGAAGAGAAATTGAAGTTTACAGAAAAAAAATGTTAAGAAACATTCTTTCCTGTATAATGACATTTATATAAGAAAACATTTGAAAAGGATTTAAGAAAAAGAATTAAGTAAACCTAAAATTCAGTGTAATTTATGAAGGAAGCAAGAATTGCCAACATTTGATTGAAGACGGATTAAGATACACCCTGTATTAGACAGACATAAAGGAGGCCTCATACACATTTTGTTCAAATTGTCATGTAGTAGTCTCCTAGACCCATAAAGGCTATGCAAAGTGCAAACTACCATTTTTTTTGTCTCAGAACTGTCTTTAAAAAAGTCCCAGACTGGGGAACACCTAACTCTTTGACAGAGAAATTCACGAGCAACAGTGCTCTGCGGAACAGTTGCCTGCCTTCTCCGCTGGTCACCCCACTGTCTCTTCCTGCCTGTTTTGGTACTGCTGATCACTCCTCCTCAGCTCTTCTGGCCTCGCTCTGCATGACAGCTTCCCATGTTGGGTCAGTGGCTTCGTCATCCACCACCCCGTCTCCCACCGCCGCACCCTGGTCTTCCTGAGTTGGTGACATAACAACAACCTGACTTATCAGCAGCTGTCTCATCATCATCTACCTCCTTAGACACAATTTTCCTTTCCTCACTGTCACTGTCATTGTGTCCTCCTTTCCCTCTTGGAACATGCATGATGATAGGCCACAATGAAGAAATGATTATGTAAAGAGCTCTTCAGAGTGTCCTAGTGTGAGATCACTGGTCTCCTGGTACTCAATATGGTGGAGGAAGGAGGATCAGGGTGAGGATTAAGTGAGCCAGACTCTTGGGTGATGAGACTCGACTGTGTAGAAGGGTGGGTGGTACTAGCAAGCATACTGGAAACATTATTATTATTATTAGTTGTTATCCAAGTGACCACCTGTTCGCACTGGTGTGGCTTCAGAAGTGGTGTCCCATGCCTCCCTGCAAAGTGGGACAGGAAGCTATGTGTCATGGATGGGCATGTTACTTGAACTGCAGCAACAGTCACAGTCGCACCTGGCCCACGCCCTCGCCGTCTACGTGCACCATCATCATCATCACTTCCACTTCCCTGTTCCTTACCGCATGCCTTATGCATTTTCCAATGGCTAGGCCTCTGGAAACCAAGTTTTGTTGATTAGTTGAAACTAAATTAAAAAAAAAAAAAAAAAAGCCAAGCGGCTTTTAAAAATTTCAAACCACTGTCATTTTACACAAAGCACGTTAAACTGTATGGATGACAATAGTCAATTTTTTTTAACAAAAAAAATTGGTAAATTGTAGCAGGCCAAGTGGTTTAAACATTTTATGCCAGCATAATTTTACACAAAGCACAATAAACTGTATGAATGACAATACAGCCAATTTTTTCACCCCCCCCTAAAAAAAATGTGGTCACCTGCAGCAGTTATATATTTAGCAACGGGCTACAAAGCCCTAAGCCCTGCCTAAAGGCTGTATTCAGCCACTCTCCCTGCCCCAGCTGTCCCTAGGCTAAATTCAGAATGTAGAAACAGCAACACACACGAGAAGCCCTAAGAAGGACTTTTAGTATGATGGTTAAGCAATGTATCACCTTTAGAGGACTCCAATTCCTAAAACTGTGCACACCAGGCTGGACAACTACCCTCTCCTTCCAATTGGTACTGTTCCTGAGGTGTGCAATGCCATCAGTGTGCAGAGCGTGGCAGCGCTAGTCCTTTCATAACCTCTGATGAGGTAATATGGCCAACCAATCACAGTAATGCCACTACCAAGATGGCTAAGGCAATTCCCTCATTGTTTATTGGCTGTGTAACAGGCGCCAAACATTCGGGGTGGGGACTGGAGCACTTGATCTGAGAACCAGCCAATACTTGACGAGTGCTGAGCACATCCACGCACCCAGGTACACGAGTGATATCCGGGTATCATTGAGCACGTTCGCTCATTACCATTGAGGAAGCTTCAGATTCTAGAAATATTTTTGAGTTGGAGAGGGCAGGAGGTTTCAAGGGCTTCAATGTGTGGTTTGAAGGATGGGGCCGAGTCAAGGGTTACTGTTAGGCAGCGGACTTCAGGTACAGGGGAAATGTGATGTCATATATTGTGATAGATAGATTAGGTAGGGGAGTTAGGTGAGATGAAGGAAAGATGAGGAGTTCAGTTTTGTCTGCATTGAGCTTTAGGTATTGAAAGGAGAAGAAGGACGATACGACTGATAGATATTCAGGGATTCTTGTCAGTACAGAAGTGAGGTCTGGACCAGAGCGGTAGATCTGAGTGTCATCAGTGTATAGGTGGTATTTGAAGCCATGGGACGTTATTGGTTGTCCCAGGCCAAAAGTTATAGATGGAGAAGGGTAGGGGTCCCAAGACAGAGCCTTGAGGGACTCTAACAGAGAGAGGATGGGATGAAAAGGTAGTGTGGGAGTGGGAGACGCTAAATGTGCGATTAGAGAAGTATGAAGAGATCGGCAAGGTCTGTGATACCAAGGAAAGAAAGGATCTGTAGTAGGAGGAAATGGTCGACTGTAATGAAGGCAGAGGACAGATGTAGGAGAAGTACAGACAAATTTCTGTTAGCGCGAAGCCCCAGTGTCCTGGTCATCGCAGTGATGTCATTATCCTTTCAGGGGAGAAGTGATGTCATGTCTGAAGGCAATGAAAGACAACCACATTCAGGTATCACACACATGCAACACGTTCACACTCCAGACCAGAAAGTGGAGCTCTAAGCCTGTTTAGGGTGAACTCCCCTATTTACATCCTGATCTGGAGGGAAAGGGGTTCAGTTCCTGTCAGGCAGACAGAAGAAGAGGGGCTCTGCTGGCATGAAGTGCTGCAACTCCTGGGAAAAGACACTAAAAGGTGAACATACTGCAGAGAGTGTGCAGGAAAGCAGAGCACAGGAGAGAAATATCAGAGGGAGATCAGCCAGGAACAAGCTGCTCCTTTCTGAGGCGCAGAAGCCGGTAGCCAGGAACACCGAGGGAGCAACTGTCTCTATGCCTTGCTCCAGAGACCGGCAGGACAGTCAATTCCAAGTTGGCTGCCCAACCTTAATACCTAAGAAGACACAGTGGCAACTGGGGGGGCCGGGGCGTCTCTAGGGTCCCTATAAACAAGCCTCAGGGAATCAGTCAAACGGGTTTGTCCTATGCACACCATCTGGGGGACAGAGAGGAGGAAATAACATCAAGAACATCTACAAGAGTTGTGAGGACCTTACCGAGAAGCTCAGCAGGGAGGTACTACAACACCCAGGCGCTAGTAGGAAGGCTACTGATTTCCACCTGGATAAGTGGACTCTGGAATTGCCTTCAGACCGACCGGACTCTGCCTGCCCTGTCATCTGGCGCTCCGGGCTGAGGATACCATCTGAAGTCTTCAGTAAACAAGGTAAAAGACTGCAAACCTGTCTCCTCGTTCTTTATTGCACCTTGCCCATATATAAACTCTTTTACTGGACACCCCTGAGGGCCACGGACCGGGTCAGCCACCGTGACATCCCCCAAACCGCAGGACCCGGTACCGAGTACCCCATTGCCCTACTCTGGGGGCGATCCATTAGCTTTGGCAATAAGTAAATAATTAGTAATTTTGGTTAGTGCAGATTCGGTGGAGTGGTGGAGGTGAAAGCCATATTGAAGGTTGTTAAAGAGTAGGTTAGATGAGAGATGGGAGGTGTGACGCTGAGTCACCTCTCATGAACAAAATGTTGATTGGGATAGTCAAGGAGTCCGAGGTCAAATCAATATGAAATCATGAAACTTGGTGCCAGCCCCCTGATCCTGTGTTATTAAATTTGTAACGGTTACCATATTGATGTAGCGCTATTGCCAGCGCCCCTGCATGGTGTCCTCTTCCCCCTTCATACAGGGATGCCGGCTTACTCACTGCTCCGGCCCTCGGAATTCTCCTGCTTTCTGTGAGTGTTCACGCCGCAGCTCCCGGCCTCAGGCCTAGTGCAGAAGCGCAATCCCCTGGTCTCGATGTGGCCAGTCCTGTATCTAAAATCCCTTGGTTCCCGAGCAGTCAGTCCTGTTCCTGAAACCCCTGATTCCAGAGTGGCCAGTGCTTGAACGTTGTCCACAAGTACAAGTGCAGCCAAAACCTGATCCAGTATTCTAGACCGGCGTGTCTGAACCGAGCCCAAATTCGTCAGTAACTGTTCTGTACAGGTGCCAGAACTTACTACTCTGCACGGAGACCTAGCCCTAATTGGTGTTTGTGTACCTAACCCCTGGGGTTAGCAACTGCAGTACCTGGCTTTGCCCAGGAGTGGTACCTGGCGGCTACCTGCAGCCCAGTCTGTCTCCACCATCAGGAGCTCCAGTGAACACCAGGCAGCTGCTTAGCTATACCCTGTGGCACAGTGGGTCCTCTATTCCACATGCACTACCGTTGAGCGCAACAATTAAACACTTCTTTTAGCGTTAGGTCCCTATGTTGGGTGGACACAAGCTTTTCTCCGGTCACCCCTATCTCAGATATGTTGACCTCCCGGGATACTACCGCCTCATCTCCTACCATTACACAGAAGGCGAAACCCATCAGGCTTTGGGGTTGGTATGACTTCTTTAGGGCCAACCTGTGTTTTTCCTGAGCTGGAGGTGAGCAGTGATATCACCTATTGTGAATGGTGGATCCTGTGTTATCTACTGTACATATAGAGGTATTATCAGTCATTGTACAGGAGGAGGAGGGGGTGAGCTGTGACATCACCTATTGTGAATGGTGGATCCTGTGTTATGTACTGTATATAGAGGTGTTATCAGTCATTGTACAGGAGGAGGAGGTGAGCGGTGACATCACCTATTGTGAATGGTGGATCCTGTGTTATCTACTGTATATAGAGGTGTTATCAGTCATTGTACAGGAGGAGGAGGTGAGCTGTGCCATCACCTATTGTGAATGGTGGATCCTGTGTTATCTACTGTATATAGAGGTGTTATCAGTCATTGGACAGGAGGAGGTGAGCTCTGACATCACCGATTGTGAATGGTGGATCCTGTGTTATCTACTGTATATAGAGGTGTTATCAGTCATTGTACAGGAGGAGGAGGTGAGCGGTGACATCACCTATTGTGAATGGTGGATCCTGTGTTATCTACTGTATATAGAGGTATTATCAGTCATTGTACAGGAGGAGGAGGTGAGCTGTGACATCACCTATTGTGAATGGTGGATCCTGTGTTATCTACTGTATATAGAGGTATTATCAGTCATTGTACAGGAGGAGGAGGTGAGCTGTGACATCACTTATTGTGAATGGTGGATCCTGTGTTATGTACTGTATATAGAGGTGTTATCAGTCATTGTACAGGAGGAGGTGAGCTGTGATATCACCTATTGTGAATGGTGGATCCTGTGTTATGTACTGTATATAGAGGTATTATCAGTCATTGTACAGGAGGAGGAGGTGAGCTGTGACATCACCTATTGTGAATGGTGGATCCTGTGTTATGTACTGTATATAGAGGTGTTATCAGTCATTGTACAGGAGGAGGAGGTGAGCTGTGACATCACCTATTGTGAATGGTGGATCCTGTGTTATCTACTGTATATAGAGGTGTTATCAGTCATTGTACAGGAGGAGGAGCAGGTGAGCTGTGACCTCACCTATTATGAATGGTGGATCCTGTGTTACCTGCTGTATATAGAAGCGTTAGCAGTCATTGTACAGGAGGAGGAGGTGAGCTGTGACATCACCTATTGTGAATGGTAGATCCTGTGTTATCTACTGTATATAGAGGTGTTATCGGTCATTGTACAGGAGGAGGAGGTGAGCTGTGACATCACCTATTGTGAATGGTAGATCCTGTGTTATCTACTGTATATAGAGGTGTTATCAGTCATTGTACAGGAGGAGGAGGTGAGCTGTGACATCACCTATTGTGAATGGTGGATCCTGTGTTATCTACTGCATATAGAGGTGTTATCAGTCATTGTACAGGAGGAGGAGGTGAGCTGTGACATCACCTATTGTGAATGGTAGATCCTGTGTTATCTACTGTATATAGAGGTGTTATCAGTCATTGTACAGGAGGAGGAGGTGAGCTGTGATATCACCTATTGTGAATGGTGGATCCTGTGTTATCTACTGTATATAGAGGTATTATCAGTCATTGTACAGGAGGAGGAGGTGAGCTGTGACATCACCTATTATGAATGGCGGATCCTTTGTCATCGACTGTATATATAGACGCTACCTTTCATTATAATCCAGTCTGGGACAATGATGAGACTCCTGAAAAGTTATTTGTACAGAACTGGAAGTTATTGTAAAAATTGATTTCTGATTTTTTTTCCAAGTTGAAAAAAATATTAATTATTGTTGTCACATTTCCTTTATCGCAGAGCTGTGAGATTCAGCAGGTGTACTACTGGAAAATGTAAATGCTGCTCACACTGAAATTTACACAAGGATTGCTGCCAAAGTCTGGGCTCTTCGAAGAACTGCAGCTAGACAACAACGACACTCCCTGACAGCTGCTCAACAAATGTTTAAAAAGAAAGGGAAATTTAAAAGGGAAACTTATTTATTAGCACCCCCCTGGTGAAATTATATATGCGCACAGTGTGGCAGTATTTATTAGTAGAGACGAGCGAATATTTTCAGAAAACGATCGCCGAATCTGAATTTGCCATTTTCATGCCATATTGGTACCCTATTTGTGCCGAATTTATGCTTGATGATTGTTTCCGAACATATTCGCTCATTTCTACTCCCATTGACTCCAATGGCGTTCGGCATTCAGCGTTCGGCATTATTTAAAGAAGCAACAAAATGGGCATCGTTGCAATTGTTGCTCTGTGAAAAGTTTGCAGACAGGTTCCCTTTCACTATAAACAGGATACGGAAAAAATAGCCAATCAGCGATAACACAGGAAGGGCACTATTTAGTTAACCACTGTCTGCAGCAGGAGCCTCCCCCTATCTCCACCCTTTGTCTAAGCCACGCCCCCTCCATCTCTCGCAGTGTAAAATGGAACAGATCAGCAGCAGGTAACCCCAGTGTTGTCTGCACAATTTCTACAATAAAAAGTTTCAGACCGAATTTGTCACTCCTATGCACGCTTAATCTCTTGTTGCAGGAACGAGTTAAATAATAAAGTACGGGCGGTCATTTTGGCTGCATTCAGAACGTAAATAGTTAATCATTGATTTCAAGGCGGATTTGCAATTTCTCTACCATTCATAACAACACTTCACGCAGAAGTCTTTTTTTCCAATTCCTTATAGTTACTGATGTCTGAATCGACCTCATTACATAATAACAGCGATGCTCCTTTTTAGGAACAGATTATTTCCAACGCTGAAGGCCGACAACGTGTCCTACAAATCAACATTAGTGATGGAGCGCCACCTGGTGGCTATGACACCTATTGCAATCTGTAAAACCAGCATGGAGGCATACCGGTTGGTTAACCCTCCGTTTCTACATAATTTTAATTTTCCTTTTATAGTAATACTTACATTTTATATTTTATTTATGCATGTATTTTTTTTTTTTTTTACCATTTGCTTTTTACAGAACAGAACTTATATATATGAAATATGTTGGGATTATACAGGGGGAAAAAATGCAAATATCATCACTAAAAAGAAAATAACATTTCTCTTCCACAGTTCTATGTTTTATAGGACTATGATATGGACGGCCTGTCCTTAGAATAAGCTGTTAATTTCTGATCCACTGGGATCCGACTCCGTCGAGCGCCGCATCCTCTTCATTTGTACTATTTGGTCGTGACTGGTCCTAGTGCTGCAGCTCAGATTCATTCACACAAAAGGGACTGTGTTGCATAGAACTGCAAAAAAAAACAGGCACGGACCAACTGTGGCCCCCCATATTAGATCAGCCATGTGCTGGTGGTCGAGTCGCCATTGATCAGCCACCGATTTTGTATCTAAGAGAGTGATAACAGAAAAAATTGGAGTCCGGCTTAACAGGACTGGATTTTCCTTTTCTTTAATTTTTCAAAAGAAAATAGAGTGAGTACAAAACAAAATGTACATGGTCGACATGACCCAGTCGACGCGTTTCGACTGCACTAAGCAGTCTTTCACTTTTTTATGAAAGGCACTACTTAACGTGTGTCAGATCCATGGAGGTCCCAATGCCAAGATCTCTGGTGGAGCAGGAAGCCTTAAGCTCTGTACTCCACCATTCTCCATCCTGTAGGATGCGAGTTGCTGTCCCGCCACAGCTGCCACTATGACGTCACGTCATTACGCCGCCTGTGCCGGTCTGTTCTGTGCGTACGTCTGCACAATATTGGGCTATGAGCCAGACGTCCGGCTTCAGGTGTCCATTGACCACCTGCCTCTAATCTCATGGTGCAGAGCGAGACGGTAATGGAAGCTTGAATAGAGGTCTATCGGGAGGAAACTTCACACTGGTCCTACTCTAAGGAGTAAAAGTGGCATTATTACTTTTGGAGGGGGCACATTTACATTTTATGGGGTACATATATCCGGCTCCTGAGAGTCAACCCCGACCACTGGTCACAACTAGGATGGCCGGAGCTGGGAGCACACAGTGACGGGCTCTCAGGTGCAGTCGGAAAGTGCAGGCAGAAGAAGCTGTAATACCTGGTAGCCCGGTATGCCGCCGGGAGTCTACGGTAACAAAGTGATGTAAATAGTGAATTTCCATTCACTGTACTGGCTATAGACGAAAAAGAGGAAACATCCCCTGAAGCCAATATCCCTGATCTCGAGGAGTTCCAGGACACCTTCGGGACTGCCCAGCTCAGGGACTTAACAGTATAAAGTACTCTGGAAAATGTAAATGGCGTTCCCCAGGAGCCAATAGTCGGTTTCCACATGGGGCCAGGGATAATTATTTGTTCTGTCATGAGAACAAAATAAGGGGCCAGGTAAAAGAGCACCTCCTCAAAACCCAAGATGAAAAATCCAAAGGCTATAATAGTTCACCTTGAGTGGGACAATTTAAGCCCAAGGATCGGCTACTTGTGTTTGTGTCCACCGGGAAAAACAGGTTCCTTACCAAGTGGCCAGAGCTCTTGTCACGGGGTAGCCGTGAGAGTGTGGGGCCAGAAGACCACAGCGTCTGATTACGCATACTATGGCGCTGAGAAGAAGCACTTCTCCTTCATTTTAAATGTGTTTATTCCTTCTAGCAGAACAGGGGTTAAACGGCAATGTTGGAAATCCCTGTCCTCACAGCTCAGCTTGGTTAGCTACTCCTTTCCCCTTTATAATCTGGGCTCTGTTACAAATCCTTGTCAGAGCTAGCATTTGCTGCATGACTAACAGAGGGAGAGGTGTTCATATGAGGAGAGTTGGAGGAGTTACCTGTGACTGTTGCTAGATTTGTATGTGTGGTTATTCTCTATACTTCTCTATTTTGGTTTATTCCCCTACCTCCAATTCCCGATGCATTCCTCTGCTATATGTGAGTAAATATTTTGCATGCCTGAAGTTTTCTGTTAACCCTTGTTTGTGTTGCCTTGTTTGTTGGATTGGTGTACTACGGTGCACAGTAGCGCCCATCTTCCCTGGGTGGGGGAAGAGAACAGATGGAGGGATAATTCAGGAAATAAGGCAAGGGTGGAGGCCCTGGCAATCTATCTCGGGGTGTAGGGCAATCTAGGGCGCCCCCTAGTGTTAGAGACAGGGAAGGAGCCCCTGGTCCTGGGTCACCCGTCAGCTGTGTTTTGACAGCCCTATTAAGTGGTAGAAGAGGTGGCAGAGGTGAATTATAGAGTACACCGACCAGGGAAAAGAAAGCCTTTCCCATATATTATGGCAATCTACTGCTATCCTGGAAAAATAAGGGCACCCTAGAAAACCCTTGCTTGTTAGCCCAGTTAAAAGCCAACATTCTGGATGTTAAAGTAGCAGTAAATTTGTCACCTTCCCAAGACAATACGGCAGGAAATTTGTACCCAAAAATAGGGGCTTCAATGTATTCTGAGTTACCAGGTCACACTCATGTTATCAGATATGATCCTCTCACTTAGGTCAATGTAAAGCCCTGTAGAATTCCTGACGCCCACAGGGAAGTAGGCAATACAAAACTGACCACACCCCCTCACAAAATCAGTTTTGGTAAAGTGGCCTTTTGTAGGCACTGGGGAGATGGTGACCAGCCCTCGGCTTTGGGCAGATGGAGAGGGTATATAAAAATGTCAGGTAGGCTAGGCTTAAATTATAGTTCTGCAGGCTTTGATTAGTGCACCTGGCTAGTTCTGCATATAAACAGGCTAGGTGTTCATCTAAGGCAGTCGGCTCAGGGAAGCTGACCAGACTGGATGAGTACTGGAGCTGAAGAGAGGCCAAAATCACTCTCGGAGAAGAGTCTGCACAAGCCGTGTGCAGAGAACCGCAAGTATTGGTGTTACTATGGACAATAGCTGTTTTGTGTGACTGAGCTGGGACAAACTCAGCCTTTTATGAATAGCCAGGGTCTGTTTTGTTTATTTAGAACCTGCACAAGGCTAGTGATTTATGTTAATGAGTTTGTTTTGGTGCTCTTCAACCTGTGGAAAGCAATAAAACTGCATGTGTTTGGACCAAAACTTCACTGCCTGTGTGAACGCTACTCAAGGCCTAATGCCTACCAGAAAGATTGAAACCCTACAAAATCAAGATGTCTTGAAAATTATATTTCAATATTTTCATGATTTGCAGATTATGGACATGTCTATCAATCCTGGGATTTCCATAATTCACTACTTTTCCTTCTTGGTGCTGCAATTTCGATGTTGAGTTGCGTATGTGTAAAATCCCCCAGTAGGGTGCTCCCTTGGTAGTACTCTCACCTCAGGATTTGAACTGACTGCTGTCTCAGGTCACCTCTGATTCACAGTAATGTAATGATGCTTTGCATTATGAGAAGAAAATTGGACCCAAGTGGCAGGCCTGGTCAGCAGCATAAGCCAAATACCCTGCGGTCTGCGACCACTACTAAAGTCCACTTTTCTGCGAGTCTGGGGGGCCAGGTGCCAGCGACGCCCCCTGTGCCCGACTGTCAAATGTGTCCACATCCCAAATGCAGATACAGTTCAAAGCACTGATGGAAGCGAGAGCCGTCAGCTGACTCTCCCTTATCTGATATTCTCCCTGTACATGTGATATTTCAGTGGAGCTGCCACGAAGACATCATTACTTCATGACAGGCATGCCAAGCTGTGTTGATACCGGAGCACCGGGGAAATGAGGACATGTTAGTATTTTTTTTTTTAAGTCAATGAATACGAATACTTTGTGGAGGCCATCATGCTATTTGCAGGGCTAATTGTTGGGTTATCATACTATTTGGAAGACTAATATTGGGGCCATCATACTATTTGGAGAGCTATTTGTGTGGGGGGGTCATCATACTATTTAGAGGACTATATGGGGCAATTTTTTCTAGTTGGAGTACTATGTGGGGGTCTCTACACGGTTTAGAGGGCTGTGTCCATTATACTGTGTGCATAGTTGTGCATGGTCCATAATACGGGGTGGAGGGTTGAGCGGAGGCCATTATACTGTGTGGAAGCTTGTGTGAGTGGCACTATACTGTTTGGAGGGCTATGTGGGGGCTATTATAGTATTTGGAAGGCTAGTGGAGGCCATTATAATGCGTGTAGGCCATTTTACAGTGTGGACAGTTGTGTGGGGGCCAGTATACTGTATGGAGGGCCACTATTTTGTATGGAGACCCACTATATTGCACGGAGGGCAATCATACTGTACAGAGGGCTATCATACTGTTTAGACAGCTGTGTGGAGGCCATCATGCTATTTGCAGGGCTAATTGTTGGGTTATCATACTATTTGGAAGACTAATATTGGGGCCATCATACTATTTGGAGAGCTTTTTGTGTGGGGGTCATCATACTATTTAGAGGGCTATATGGGGCAATTTTTCCTAGTTGGAGTACTATGTGGGGGTCTCTACACTGTTTAGAGGGCTGTGTCTATTATACTGTGTGCATAGTAGTGCATGGTCCATAATACGGGGTGGAGGGTTGAGCGGAGGCCATTATACTGTGTGGAAGCTTGTGTGAGGGGCACTATACTGTTTGGAGGGCTATGTGGGGGCTATTATAGTATTTGGAAGGCTAGTGGAGGCCATTATAATGCGTGTAGGCCATTTTACAGTGTGGACAATTTTGTGGGGGCCAGTATACTGTATGGAGGGCCACTATTTTGTACGGAGAGCCACTATATTGCATGGAGGGCAATCATACTGTACAGAGGGCTATCATACTGTTTAGACGGCTGTATGGGGGCCATCATACTGGGTGTGGGGGACTATAGGGGCCATCATTATGTGTTGGGGTCACTGAGGGGGTATCATACTTTGCGATGGTGGTACTGAAGGATTATACTGTGCATGTGAAGGGTACTGTGGACGAATTTACTGTAGGGGTATCTTACTGTGTTTAGGGGCACATTAGTTAGCAACTTACTTTATGGGGGTCAGGAAAGGGGTATCTTAGTGTGTGGAAACACTAAGGGGCTTCAATAGGTACAAAATTACTTTGTAAGAGCTCCAATGCTGTATGATATGCTATTCTGTGACCTCGCCCAATTAAGACTTCTGCCATGGTGCTCCATGATGCCAAGCTGCTGACAATGGTACAGAGTTAAGTGACTGGTACATCCATGTCTAAGCGGGCTCCCTCCACTTCTGCTATCGGGTGGCGTCACATCTTCGTTGCAGGTGATGCAGGAGCAACAATTCGGCAGTTCTGTTTCATATTCTGGGACTTGCGGTGCCGTCCAGGCAGGGCGCTTGGGGGTGATTTCCCGAACATAGCCAGGTCACACTACTTGGACAGAACAGTGGCTCAATGGTTTGAACTGTTGCTTTGTACCGCTGGGGTCCTGGGTTCAAATCCCACCAAGGACAACATCTGCAAGGAGTTTTTATGTTCTCACGTGTTTGCGTGGATTTCCTCCAGGTTCTCCGGTTTCATCACACACTTCAAAGACATACTGATAGGGAATGTAGATTGTGAGCCCCAATGGGGACAGTGAGGATAATGTCTGTAAAGCGCTGCGGAATATGATGGTGCTATATGAGCAATGCACAATAATAATAATAATAACAACTCCCTAGTTCTCTGCTTCTAATTGTCAGGTATAGGTTATTGGTCACCCTGGTTTTGTCTCTACATCTCTGTTGCCCTGATCCTATGTGTTGCTCAGTTGATGACCTTGAGTTGTTGACCTTTGCCTTTAATTGACTTCTTTTTTTTACCTTTCTTGTTTTGATGTGCTTAATTGGATCTTTCTCTGCCAGCTTGCTCCACCAGCCAGCAGCCATTATATGGACTCAACCTAGAAAGCCTGAGTAAGTCCAGGGTGAAAAGGCTAAAGGCCAAGGCTTCTTTGTGATCTGATAGATGGAGTGACTAGACCAAAATCTGTCTGTCTTTCCACAAACAGAGCTACATTACTGTGACTTATTGAATAGCGAATGAGAGGTAAGTACTACAGCAAGAGAGAACTCTACTGGGAATTGGGGGACTGATGGGGAAAGGTCCATTGGGCTATTAAATGACTCATACTAAATTTCAGAAACTGAGTGGGAGGGAAGATCCCAAAACCTCTGCCAACAGCACCAGAACAGCCTGTCCGACCCCTGGATAAGTGAAGCAAACACAATCTAAGGATATGAGCTCCATAGGGGTCACATCATCCAATGCAGCCGGAGGCGTCATACAGACCATTACCAGGCACCGGACTTCCGCGACTGATCCTGGCACACAGAGGGGAGCTGACAGCAATGTCATCATAGCACCGTCCAGTCCCCCTCCCCCACTTACATAGGAGACAGAGCGGCCCCCGGGGAGATTAATCTTTACCTAATGCCGTATAAGGGGATTAGAGCTATTTGGGGCACATTAATTCCAAGTAAAACATAGAATATTTTATGGAGATGAATCCAAACATAAAAACGCCCCCAACATAAACCTCTTTAGTTTATTTCCATTCTCCAAAGCTGATTAACGAGTTAAAGACGCCCTGCACTCCATCTAATAGAATAAACCCACGTTTCTCCGAGCAAAATATGTTTTCGGTGGGGAAAAGATTTTCTGACGGACTCGTTCCAAACTGAAAGGATGGGAGCATTTACTCAGAACGGGGAGCTGTGCGACATATTGGCAGGATCGATGAAGAATAATGACGATGATGATCGCTCGAATTCCGAGTTTACATATTTTCTTTTGAAGACTAGTTAAACTTTTAGAAAACTTTTCACATGCCACGGGTCAGGCTCAGTGATAAATCTGGTGCATCTTCACGCTGTCTTGTCTAAGTTTTCTCTTCCTATTAGTTGTATCACTTCCATCCTCCATATTTGTGGTGCATAAACACAAACAAGTCTGCACTTAATGGACATGTGGAGTCCACGGTTAATAAATATGAAAAAACATGAACTACGTAGATCACATTTTATCATCCAGAAATGTTCAAGTCATCACGTTGACCACGTTGGTTGGACCCTACTCTTAAGTTCTTCCCCCTCTCATTGTGCCCGACCAGACCTCAAAACGAACTGCGGACAGAGATGGGATCCGGCTTAGCTCCAATTAAAACCAGTCTTGGAAAGATGGGAGGATAAGAGTACACGACCTGGGGGGGGTGTCAAAATATTGTGTCTCAAATTAGGCCACGACCCCTATAATTCCCAACCTTCAGCAAGGCCATACTACCTTTTTGAGCAACTCAAGAGAAAACGGCTAAAAACATATTATAAATGAGGCTGAAGTGCTCTGGGTGTGATTGGAGCACTTCCTGAGCCTCTGCCTTTATTCCCTGCCAAGCCCCACTTTCTTTTGTATGTCTAACACAACTTTCTGGCTGTGTATGCAAGCTGGTGAGCTGTCAATCAAACAGAAGGAGGTGGAGCTATTTGGGGCGGAAAGTGCTTTGAGGACGCCCAGAGCACAGGGTAAAAAAGTCAGTTTTTCTGTCATGGAGAGTCACATTTCAGAAATAAAAAGTATAGTTTGGCTTATCATTCAAAAAGCGTCAGAACCATATAAGGCTTTTGGGGGCTTCATCGCTAGTTCAGTTTTCTTTAAGGGGGTTGTGCAGCGTCTCTGATTTCTGCAGGAACCCGGCAGGAATCCCAGGCACAATTAGTACAATACCTGCCAGGTGTCCAATGGTTCCCTCTGTATCGCATGGAGCAGTGTCTCTCCTGTCTTGAGATATAAAACCTTTTCCCCCTTCAATTACATTGTACATCATAAGAAATTTTACAAGCAGTCCTATGTAAAAGCGTAGAAAAGATACAATAAATGTCAAATCACAAGCTCGGCTACCTCTAACGAGCTCGCCTCTGTGAATGATCAGCAGGACTACAACTCCCAGGAGCAGTTCGCGGACCAGACTTTGACACGGGTTGTCAGCACGGACGTTATTGTAAAATGCAATAATAGGAATAAAAAGACTGCAAGAAAAGCAATAAAAAAAAGAGATAAGATCACAAGATAACGTCCCCAGAAATTGGGTCAGACTCGTCAGCTGACTTGTAAGGTGTTTGTGGATCACAAGGTGTCGGCACCAACACGAGACGCGGGCAGGGTGGTACAGATACGCAGCGCCCGCAGGTGCACAGGGATATTTTCAGCTCTCGCGCTGCACATTCAGTTTTTCTTCCGCTCATTTTTGCATACAAAAGCTAAAACAACTACAGTGAATATACAAGGATGGTCCATGACAGGAAAAAAACATGGCGGCTGAGGGTCAGATAAGGTGGGATATAAGGGTTGTGCCCGTGTGGACAGCACCCCGGGCAAACGTTCCTACGTGTAGGGATTTCTCCATGGCAAAAAAACAACAAAGCTTATAATAATAACACGTATACCAAGTTATAAGTGTGCCCACATGTGTCATAACAGTAACAGGACACCATATGTGCCAACTTAGCAACATGGCACCATATCTGCCATGCCAGAAATATACCAATCTATATGCCACCATGGATGTCATCCAATTAATCCAATGCGTCTATTATGCCAACCAAATAATATGCCACCAGGTATGCCATCCCAGCAACATACCGCCATGTATATAGTCCACCAAACCAGAAATATATTTATGCCACACTGATAATGTGCCATGTGTGCCATCTAATTAGTATACATCTTAGTGATGTGACCTCACAAATGTAATATGGCACCAAATATATCATCCTAGCAAAAGTTCCTCATTCTTGCCATCTAATTAACGGAAATACGTTACCAAGTATGCCATGTTAGGAATATGACCCCACTTACACCGCGAAAGTAAAATGTTTCCATCTGTGTGATATAAGTAATATGTCACCATATATACATCCGCATGTAAAGTAAGCTGCGGAGACACCATCACGTGTTTCTCAACGCAAGCAATGAATAGCCAGGTCTTTCTCCGGGAAGGAACAACCACGGGAAGGGCAGCATCCAATAAAGGAGAATATCCAATAAAGGAAGACCACCTATGCCAAGCATGGTATCCATCCACAAACAGCTGTTTTGGGGTTTTTGCCCCTCATCAGTGTGGAGTAGGAAACTGGCTATTAGGAGCAGTGCCTGGTGAAAGGCTATGAAGGAACAGATGAATGACCTTGGGGAGACCAAAACATCCAACACTGCGGAGACACCATCACGTGTTTCTCAACGCAGTGATCCAGAACACTGCCTCCATCCCTTATGGGAAATATGCAAACGCATGTAAAGTAAGCTGCGGAGACACCATCACGTGTTTCTCAACGCAAGCAATGAATAGCCAGGCCTTTCTCCGGGAAGGAACAACCACAGGAAGGGCAGCATCCAATAAAGGAAAATATCCAATAAAGGAAGACTACATATGCCAAGCAAGTTGAGAAACACGTGATGGTGTCTCCGCAGCTTACTTTACATGCGTTTGCATATTTCCCATAAGGGATGGGGGCAGTGTTCTGGATCACTGCGTTTGAGAAACACGTGATGGTGTCTCCGCAGTGTTGGATGTTTTGGTCTCCCTGAGGTCATTCATCTGTTCCTTCATAGCCTTTCACCAGGCACTGCTCCTAATAGCCAGTTTCCTACTCCACACTGATGAGGGGCAAAAACCCCGAAACAGCTGTTTGTGGATGGATACCATGCTTGGCATGTGGCCTGTCTGGGTGCTATTCAGGACTTAGTCCAACACCCAGGCCACCAGGTCCAAACCATGTGCATACACAGGAAGCCTCCTCCCAGGGCTTCCAACACGGGAGCACACAGCTCATGCACAGGCTTCCAGGACCTTGCACTTGGACCATTCAGGTCCAAACACTGGAACCACACAGGAACCACACAGAAGACCCACACAGGGACCCACACAGGGCCCACACAGGAGACCATGTGACCCACACCCTGGCCACATTATGTACCCGTAAGCACACCCACAGTAATGGATCACCTGGGCGGGTCACGTGATCCTGACATCACTGCAGGTCGATTCTCACGGCCTCAATACGACTCCGTGCACATACCGGGGAGGCCATGCAGCGCCCCCTACCTGTTACAGGGGTCACTGCATCACAATGCGTTTGCATATTTCCCATAAGGGATGGGGGCAGTGTTCTGGATCACTGTGTTGAGAAACACGTGATGGTGTCTCCGCAGTGTTGGATGTTTTGGTCTCCCTGAGGTCATTCATCTGTTCCTTCATAGCCTTTCACCAGGCACTGCTCCTAATAGCCAGTTTCCTACTCCACACTGATGAGGGGCAAAACCCCCGAAACAGCTGTTTGTGGATGGATACCATGCTTGGCATAGGTGGTCTTCCTTTATTGGATATTCTCCTTTATTGGATGCTGCCCTTCCCGTGGTTGTTCCTTCCCGGAGAAAGGCCTGGCTATTCATTGCTTGCATTGAGAAACACGTGATGGTGTCTCCGCAGCTTACTTTACATGCATTTGCATATTTCCCATAAGGAATGGGGGCAGTGTTCTGGATCACTGCGTTGAGAAACACATGATGGTGTCTCCGCAGTGTTGGATGTTTTGGTCTCCCTGAGGTCATTCATCTGTTCCTTCATAGCCTTTCACCAGGCACTGCTCCTAATAGCCAGTTTCCTACTCCACACTGATGAGGGGCAGTGTTCTGGATCACTGCGTTGAGAAACACCATATATACATCATCCTATGAATATGCCACCAAGTATATAAATATAATAATCTGGCGTATGCCACATACGCCATCTTAGGTATAGGCCACCAGCCATACCACCTTAATCATGAATAGGGGGAGTAGTAGTATGCCACCATTAAGTGTGCCATCCAGGTATCTTACTACCGTGAATGCAATCTATTATATCACCAAACAGGCCATTGTATTAGAATATCCCCATGTAGGCCACTCTATATGCCATCGTAGTATAATACCCCCATGTAGGCCACTCTATATGCCATTGTAGTATAATATCCCCATGTAGGCCACTCTATATGCCATCGTAGTATAATATTCCCATGTAGGCCACTCTGTATGCCATCGTAGTATAATATTCCCATGTAGGCCACTCTGTAAGCTATCATAGCATAATACCTCCATGTAGGCCACTATACACGCCATTGTAGCATAATGCCCCCATGTAGGCCACTCTATATGCCATCGTAGCATAATGCCCCCATGTAAGCCACTCTATATGCCATCGTAGCATAATTCCCTCATGTAGGCCACTCTATATTCCTTTGTAGTATATTATCCCCATGTAGGCCACTCTATATGCCATCGTAGCATAATGCCCCCATGTAAGCCACTCTATATGCCATTGTAGCATAATACCCCCATGTAGGCCACTCTATACGCTATCGTAGCATAATACCCCCATATAGGCCACTCTATATGCCAACCTAGAAACGTGTCACTGAATATGGCACTTTAACTTTGCCATCCAATTATTATGAAATCAAGTATACCACCAAATCCTAGTAATATGCCAACTAAATATTATTGCCCAATTAGCCAATAAATATGCGATTTTACTAAAATGTACCAATATGTGCCCTTATAGAAATATGACGCCACTTATGCATGTCTGCTACTATAGCAATATGCCACCTAGCATACCACCATCCAGGCTATCAATATACCAACATTGCATCCTAGAAGTATCCCGCCTAGTCACCCACCACGTACATACCCTATATATATTTATATGCACTGCTCCCAGCAGCTACATTTTTCTTCAGTGCAATTATACGTGCTTTAGCCAGCACATATGGCTCTTGGTGGGCATCTCCAGCCTCACCCATGAGCCCTGTACAGCCACTTACCTATTAATGCTTGGAACAAGTTACTTCTGAACATAGAGACAACCTTCTGTATCGCCTGCCGGAGCTGCCTCTCCTCCGGCTTCTGCAACCGGTGGCAATATCCCTCCAGGAGTGACAGCGCTCGCTCAGTGTCTGTAAGGAAAGAGGAAGAAAACTTAACAACAGTTCAGAGGATACAAAAAAGTTTAACTTCTCCCCCTTTAATCCCATTTCCCATCTGAGGCCATGTTCACACTTTGCGGCGTCCCTCTGCGCTTTCTCCCGCAGCGGAATTGATAAATCTGCAGGGCAAAACCGCTGCGGTTATCCCTGCAGATTTATCGCGGTTTGTTTTGCGGTTTCCGCTGCGGGATTACTCCTATACTATTGATGCTGCATATGCAGCATCAATAGTAATGTTAAAAATAATAAAAATTGGTTATACTCACCCTCCGATGTCCGGATCTCCTGGGCGCTGCACGCGGCGCTCCGGTTCCAAAGATGCTGTGCCGAGAAGGACCTTCGTGACGTCACGGTCATGTGACCCGGGCGTCATCACGGTCATGTGACCGCGACGTCACCGCAGGTCCTGTTTGCACAGCAACTCTGACCGGACGGCCGCGTGCAGCGCTGAGAGGTGAGTATAACATGATTTTTTATTTTTATTCTTTTTTTTACCCCAAATATGGTTCCCAGGGCCTGGAGGAGAGTCTCCTCTCCTCCATCCCGGGTACCACCCGCACATTAACCGCTTACTTCCCGCAACGTGGGCACAGCCCCATGCGGGAAGTAAGCGGTTCAATGCATTCCTATGGGTGCAGAATCGCAGCGATTCTGCACAAAGAAGTGACATGCTGCGGGTTTTAAACCGCTGCGTTTCTGCGCGGTTTTTCCCACAGCATGTGCACAGCGGTTTGCGGTTTCCATAGGGTTTACATGTAAATGGAAACGCTATGGAAACTGCTGCGGACCCGCAGCATCAAAATCGCCTCGGTTCCGCGGTAAAAACCGCAAAGTGTGAACATGGCCTGAGCCCATTATCATCCTTCCCATAGATAAACAGAAAAGATATGCAATTGATGAATGGGTAGAGATGAGATAGACAGAAAGCTAAATAGTTAATAAATATGAGATAGATAGATAGATAGATAGATAGATAGATAGATAGATAGATAGATAAATAATAGATAAATGATAGATAAAAAAATTATTCCTAGGTAGGCAATAGATAGATATCTATTGATCTATCTATTATCTATCTAGGAATCATTTTTTTATCTATCTATTATCTATTTATTATTTATCTATTATCTATCTATTGTCTATTATCCATCTCTATTGATCAATATATTTATTAATAGATGGATAATAGATGATAGATAGATAATAGATAGATAAGTAGATAATAGATATATTATTATTTATTTATATAGCACCAAGTTATGGGTTACATACAAGTTACAGATATAACTTACAGTAAACAAACTAACGACAGACTGATACAGAGGGGCGAGGACCCTGCCCTTGTGGGCTTACATTCTACAGGATTATGGGGAAGGAGACAATAGGTTGAGGGTTGCGGGAGCTCCGGTGTTGGTGAGGCGGTAGCTTCGGTAGTGGTGAGGAGGCAGCGGGGTCACTGCAGGCTGTAAGCTTTCCTGAAGAGATGGGTTTTCAGGTTCCATCTGAAGCATCCGAATGTGGTTGATAGTCGTACGTGTTGGGGCAAAGAATTCCAGAGGATGGGGGATATTCGGGAGAAGTCTTGGAAGCGGTTGGTGAGGAGCGAATAAGTGCAGAGGAGAGAAGGAGGTCTTGGGAGGACCGGAGATTAAGTGAGGGAAGATATCGGGAGATTAGGTCAGAGATATATGGAGGAGACAGGTTATGGATGGCTTTGTAGGTCAGTATTAGTAATTTGAACTGGATACACTGAGGGAATGGGAGCCAGTGAAGAGATTTGCAGAGGGGGGAAGCGGAGGAGTAGCGAGGAGAGAGATGAACTAGTCGGGCAGCAGAGTTATGGATGGTCTGGAGAGGTGCAAGGGTGTTAGCATGGAGGCCGCAGAATGTTGCAGTAGTCAAGGCAGGAGAAAATGAGGGCATGCACAAGCATTTTAGTAGATTGACGGTTGAGGAAAGGACGGATTCTGGAGATATTTTTGAGCTGGAGGCGACAGGAGGTGAACAGAGCTTGGATGTGCAGTTTGAAGGACAGGGCAGAGTCAAAGGTTACTCCGAGGCAGCGGACTTCCGTTACGGGGGAAAGCATGATGTCATTGATTGCGATAGATAGGTCAGGTAAGGAAGATCTATGGGAAGGAGGAAAGATGATGAGTTCAGATTTGTCCACATTGAGTTTGAGGAAGCGAGAGGAGAAGGAGGATATGGCTGATAGACACTCTGGGATTCTGGACAGCAGAGCGGTGACGTCTGGGCCAGAGAGGTAGATCTGAGTGTCATCAGCATAGAGGTGGTACTGGAATCCATGGGACTTTATGAGTTGTCCCAGGCCAAGTGTATTGATTGAGAAGAGTAGGGGTCCTAGAACAGAGCCTTGGGGGACTCCAACAGAGAGAGGGTGGGATGAGGAGGTAGTGTGGGAGTGGGAGACGCTGAATGTGCGGTTGGAAAGGTACGAGGAGATCCAGGATAGGGCGAGGTCTTTGATGCCAAAGGAGGAGAGGATCTGTAGTAGGAGGCAGTTGTCAACTGTGTCGAAAGCAGAGGACAGGTCTAGAAGGAGGAGTATAGAGAATTGTCCATTAGCTTTGGCGGTAAGTAGGTCCTTAGTGATTTTGGTCAGGGCTGTCTCAGTTGAATGATGGGGGTGGAAACCAGATTGTAGATTGTCAAAGAGCAAGTTAGATGAGAGGTGGGAGGAAAGTTCAGCGTGGACGTGCTGCTCCAGGAGTTTGGAAGCAAATGGGAGCAGCGATATTGGGCGATAGCTGGACATAGCAGTTGGATAGAGGGTTGGCTTTTTAAGGATAGGCGTGATTGTGGCATGTTTGAAAGCAGAAGGTAGTTAGTGATAGGTTGAAGAGGTGGGTTAGGGATGGGATAAGTGTGGTGGTGAGGTTGGGGAGGAGGTGGGATGGGATGGGGCCGAGCGCACAGGTGGTGAGGTGCGATTTGGAGAGGAGACAATTAAGCCCCCCTTCAGCGATGTTAGATAGGGAGGTTATGGGGTTTTGGCATTGGTCTGGTATACAAAGGGGTTGTGGTGGTTGAACAATGAAGACTTGCCTTGTTTGGTCGATCTTATTTTTAAAGTGTGTGGCAAAGTCCTCAGCAGAGATGAGGGAGGTTGGAGGGGGCAGTGAGGTGCGGAGGAGGGAGTTAAAGGTTTTGAATAACTGTTTGGGGTTGTAGGATAGGGAAGATACGAGGGTTGTGAAGTAGGCCTGTTTAGCAGAGGTGAGAGCAGATTTAAAAGTGAGTGTTGCTTGTTTGAATACAGTGAAGTCATCTTGCGAGTCTGTTTTCTTCCAAAGCCTCTCTGCAACCCTGGACACTTGCCAGAGCTTTTTAGTGGTGTTATTGTGCCAAGGTTGTCTATTGATACGTCGAATTCTGCCATGGACGAGAGGGGCAACCGTGTCAATAGCTGATGCGAGAGTGGCATTGCAGAAATCAGCGGCACTGTCTGTGTCGTGGAGTGAGGATATGGATGCCAGTGGTAGGATGGAGTCAGAGAGTGTGTGGGTGTCTAAGGGACAGAAGTTTGGAGGCTGTTGACTGAAGGGTATCAATGGGGATGTTGAAGTCACCCATGATGATGGTGGGAATGTCAGCAGAGAGAAAGAGAAGAAGCCAGGAGGAGAATAGGTCAATAAAAGCAGTGGCCGGGCCTGGAGGTCGGTATATGACGGCCACTTGGAGGTTGGAGGGGGAGTAGATAAGGACAGAATGGACTTCAAAAGAAGGGAGGATAAGGCTAGTTTCACATTTGCATTTAAATCCGCAGCGTTTAAAACGCATCCGCAAGTGTTGGAAAAAACGCATATAAACGCGTACAAACGCGGCGTTTTGTTGACGCATGCGGTTAAAAAACCGCCGCATTTGTACGCGTTTACATGCGTTTTTTCCTGCGTTTGCGTTTTTGATGCGCATGATGAGAAATTTCACAAGAGAAAAATCAAGATAACCAGACAACGCCAATGGGACTACAGAGGGCGTGTATTATGGGATTTCTATATATAGACCCTACGGCTACTGAAATTTTAACAGTTTGCTACTGTATCCTGTGTCATGATGGATCTTCGCATGGAGAGCTTTTATTTCAACCTGGATTTCAGCTTCAAGTTGTTTCTTGCCTGTGCTTTTGCTTGGGAGCAAGACAGAAATCGCCAAAGATGGAGAAGGAGACAACGTAGGCGTTTTTGGAGGCACGCCATTATCGAACTACATGAGAGCCGTGGAGCCTACCACACGCTCTATGCCGAGCTTAATGCCAACCCGGAGAAATTCCAGGAATACACACCAATGTCGCAAGACTCGTTCCGGGATTTGCTTTCTCGTGTCCAAGGAGCCATACGGCGACAGGACACCCAGCTCCGTAGAGCGATTCCACCCGAGGAACGTCTGCTGGTTACATTAAGGTACGTTCAAAATCTAAACCAATGATAGTCCAAATTTAGTGTTTTCTGACATGTATTTTTTGGGTATTTTCCTTTTTTTCTTTAGCGTAACCACACCATAAAAAGAATAGATTGTAATGTTTTTTGTGTTTGTTTTTCTTCCAGATTTCTGGCCACCGGAGAGAGTTTATCATCCCTCCACTTCCAATACCGGCTTGGAATATCCACCCTGTCTGGAATAGTTGCGGACACCTGCCGGGCTTTGTGGAATGTACTCCGGGATGAGTTTATACCCCTACCCACCTTGAACATGTGGCTAGAAATTGCAGAGAAATTCTGGAGTGTGTGTGATTTCCCCAACTGTTTAGGAGCGGTGGATGGAAAGCACATTCGCATTATCAAACCAGCCAGAACAGGATCGGAGTACTTCAATTACAAAAAATATTTTTCTGTTGTGCTCATGGCAATTGCCGATGCGAACTGTCGCTTCATCGCTGTGGACATTGGAGCTTTTGGCCGTGGCAACGATTCCCAGACTTTCAAGAACTTGGATATGGGCCGCCGTGTGTATGGCAACAATTTCAATTTTCCCCCGCCACAACCTCTCCCCAACACTCAAGGACCACCGATGCCATTTGTTATGGTTGGGGATGAGGCCTTTCAGATGTGTGAAAACCTACTGAAGCCCTATTCCAGTCGGGACTTGAACCACACTAGAAGGATCTTTAACTACAGACTGACCAGGGCCCGAAGAACAGTAGAGTGTAACTTTGGCATTCTGGTCGCTAAATGGCGCATTCTTGCATCAGCCATAAATCTAAAAGTGGAAACAGTCGACGAGGTGGTCAAAGCCTGTGTGGTTCTGCACAATTATATAATGGTTAAGGAGCAACCCAACATTGAACTGGATGAACCAGTTGCACACCCACTGCCCGATTTCCAGCATCACCCACTGTGGTCAACTACACCAGTTGGTCACATGCGGGACCAATTTGCGGCCTTTTTTGATTCAGATATTGGACGTGTGTCATGGCACGACAATGTTGTGTAAATGTCCTGTTGTAAGGTGAGACAAACCTGACATTACAGACACATTGGGAGGTGAAGGAAGAGGAATGCTAAGAGTCCTCTGTTTTGTTTTTTTTTGTAATTTCTTTTTGGTTTGCCTGGTTGTGGGAGGTCTTGGTGGGCTCATATGGCGTGGCGTGGTGGCGGGTGACCTGTCAGGGTCCGGCTGCACTGTGCCAGAGTCCATAGTGCTCGTAGAGCATGCAGCCATGCCAGAGTCCATAGGGCTCGTAGAGCGTGCAGCCATGCCAGAGTCCATAGCGCTAGTAGAGCGGAAGGCCATGCCAGGGTCCTGCTGCATCGTGGTGGTGGCAGTACGGAAGGCCATGCCAGGGTCCTGCTGCATCATGGTGGTGGCGGTACGGAAGGCCATGCCAAGGTCCTGCTGCATCGTGGAGGTGGCGGTATGGAAGGCCATGCCAGGGTCCTGCTGCATCGTGGAGGTGGCAGTACGGAAGGCCATGCCAGGGTCCTGCTGCATCGTGGTGGTGGCGGTACGGAAGGCCATGCCAGGGTCCTGCTGCATCGTGGTGGTGGCGGTACGGAAGGCCATGCCAGGGTCCTGCTGCATCGTGGAGGTGGCGGTACGGAAGGCCATGCCAGGGTCCTGCTGC
Organism: Ranitomeya variabilis; assembly: GCF_051348905.1. Lineage (NCBI taxonomy): Eukaryota > Metazoa > Chordata > Amphibia > Anura > Dendrobatidae > Ranitomeya > Ranitomeya variabilis. Next base: position 753,605,009 of record NC_135234.1, on the reverse strand, counting down.
ATCGTGGTGTCAGTGGAGGAGGTCCAAGCAGGAGCAGTGGATGTCATGGTGGTGGCGGTGGGATGTCCAACTGCACTCGGCATGGTGGTGGTACTGTAGTGGTGTCCGGCTGTGGAAGGAATTGAGGTGGCCGTGCAGTGGGATGCAGCAGAGGTCGACATTGAGGTCAAGCATGACAGTGAAGGCACAGGTGGATATGCCCCCACTGTCTGCTGGAAATGCCGACTCTGCTGCATAGCCTGCATGTAAGCAGCATTGCAGGCCTGCATGACACTCAGCTGGAGATCAGGCGTAAGGTGCTCAGTTTGATTAAAAAAATTATGTGCTGGCCTCTGGAGATCGGCTTTCACTTGATCAAGGCTTTTGCTGACCTCCTGGATATGTGCATTTAAGAGGTTATGTGAAACATCCATTCAGTCACCCAAAGCCTTGATCGCGTCGTGTAAAACCGAGCTCAAGTGCAAAAACTCGGGCAGGAGTGACCTGTCCGAAGCCCTCTGCCGCTGCCGGGATGAGCCCAAAAAAAGGGGGCAGTGGAAGAGGACTGCGAGAGGGGAAGACCTGATGGACCAGCTCCCTGGTCTCCAGTTAGTGTGGAAGGCCCACTTGCTGCTGCGCTGCTGGATGGCTGGGACGGGTCCGTGGCTGTCGGATGAAGGACCGCTCCAGAACCTGGGCCAACAGTAGTGCTGTTTGTGCTGTGAAAAAAGGAAAAAGATAATTAATATCAAAAATTTACCAGACGCAAAATCCTGTGGAATGTAAAAATACAGATTATGGCAATACAATACAACCTAATGCATGTGATAAATACTTACGTGGGCAAGGACCGGTCTTAAAAATGACAGAACGCAATGGTATTTGTAGTGTCTGATCCTTGCTCCTGAACCACTGGGAACATGGCTCTCTTGACGCAGGTCCTTGTTGAAGCGGTCCTTCATCGAACGCCAACGTGTTTTGACTTTGGATACTGTTAAAAAAAAAATTGTGGTCAGAAAAAGTACTTTTGGCCGTGCTCACACAACTGTGTGTGATGAGAGAAACTCCAGAGAGTTTCTTTCATAACACACAGTCGAGTGAGCACGGCCAAAGTCTCTGCTGCTTCTCACTGCAGTACAATACTTACCAAATGCAGCTCGGACCCGTGTCGGGGCGTTGTCCCAGCCATCCCACATCGCTTGGGCCACCTCATTCCATAACCGCCGGATTGTTTGAGTGCAGTGGATCCTGGGTGTCCCACAACGGGGCTCTCCTGGACCAGGGAGATGAGGAGGTCATTCTCGATAAGATCATCCTCCCGTTGTGAAACCTAAAAATTAAAGAAAGTCATTACAGTTTGCTCAATTAACAGAAGGAAAAGAAAGAAAAAAGATGCTGAGAAATGGCATGAATAGTAAAGTCAACATACAAAAGGATTCCAGAAGAAAAAAGTAAAGAAATAAGAATGGAAAGAAAGGAAGATTCAAGAATATTACACTGAGGACAGTAAGCCTTGTATATGTACCCGCTGCCGTCTTTCCACCGGACCTTGACTCCGCTGCTCCTGCCCTGTCTCAGCCGCAGTAGAAGAGCTCTAAAAAAAAGAAAAATTTAAATTGTCACATGTGTCGATGTGACAGTGAATACTTACCAATCTGACGAGGCAAATACTCACCTCACTGACATGCTCCACTTCCGACTGTCCTGGCCGAAACTCCTCACCAGATGAAGAATCTGAAGAAGACATTCTGATGCATGTAGAAAGAAAGAAATGGCAGAAATTAGGACATGTAGAGACAGAAAATAGAAAATGAAGGCATTGGCTAGGATATACTCACATTGTTCAGGGTCTTGTTTTCCTCCAAGATGTAGCCTGTCTGTGTCTCGTCTGCTTCAGAGTCTGGTGAGAAGTGACCTGCAACTGTCCACACCCTCCCTTTTATCACCTTGATGGTGGGGGGTGGCTTATCAGTGTCTAGACATGTTTTTCTCAATTGAAACGCATGCGTTCAAAAACGCAACCAAACGCATGTGCTGAAAAACGCATGCGTTTACATAGACAGCAATGCGTTTTTTTGTAGCAATCCTTGCGCAATCGACCGCATGCGTTTCCTGGCGGCAAATAGACACCTCTAGAAATTACTACATGTTGCATTTCCGCGCCAAGCCGCAAACGATGAGACGGCGCATGCGTCGTCAAACGCGGCAAAACGCGAACAAAAAAACGCATGCGTTTTTAATGTTAAATATAGGAATACACGACGCATGCGTTTATATGCGGTACAAACGCTGCGGCAACAAACGCAAATGTGAAACCAGCATAAGGGAGGGAAGAGGTGGGATTGTGTTAAAGGTGCAGTTTGAAGAAAGGAGAAGACCCACTCCTCCACAATGTCTGTTGCCGGGGCGAGGGGTGTGGGTGAAGTGGAGGCCTCCGTAACACAGAGCAGCAGGGGAGGCGGTGTCAGTGGATGTTAGCCATGTTTCTGTGAGGCCAAGGAAGGCAAGATTGCGAAAGAAAAAAAGATCGTGAATCACATGAAGCTTATTGCAGATTGAGCGGGCATTCCAGAGTGCTCCAGAGAGAGGGAGCAGGGGGTGGGGGTCAGGGGCATGGGTTTTATGTTGGAAAGATTGCAGTAGTTAATATTAGATAGGGAGCGGTAGGAGGGGGTAGTAATGGGAGGTATGACCTGTGGGGGTCCAGGGTTGGGAGATATGTCTCCAGCAGTGAGGAGAAGCAGAGAAAGGGAGAGCAGGTTTGGTGAAAGAGAGTGGCCGGCTTGTTTTTATTTTTTTAGGACAGATTTGAGGTTGAGCATATATAATATACTAGATGGTGGCCTGATTCTAACGCATCGGGTATTCTAGAATATGTATGCATGTATGTATGTATATAGCAGCCACATAGTATATAGCACAGGCCACATAGTATATAGGAGCCACGTAGTATATAGCAGCCACGCAGTATATAACACAGCCCACGTAATGTATAGCACAGGCCACGCAGTACATAACACAGGCCACGCAGTACATAACACAGGCCACGCAGTATATAACACAGTCCACGCAGTATATAACACAGCCCACGCAGTATATAACACAGCCCACACAGTATATAACACAGCCCACGCAGTATATAACAGCCCACATAGTTATATAACACAGCCCAAGCAGTATATAACACAGCCCATGTAGTATATAGCAGCCACGCAGTATATAACACAGCCCACATAATATATAGCACAGCCCACGCAGTATAAAATACTGCCCACGTAGTATATAGCAGCCATACAGTAAATAACACAGCCCACGTAGTATATAGCAGTGTGGGCGCCATATCCCTGTTAAAAAAAATAAAAAAATAATTATATACTCACCCTCCGTCGTCCAGTGAAGCTGTCCCAATGCGCAAGCAGCTGCTGCCAGCTTCCGTTCCCAGAGATGCATTGCGAAATTACCCAGAAATTCTGGGTAATTTCACAATGCATCTCTGGGAATGGAAGCTGGCGGCAGCCGCGCGCGCATCAGCGGACAACGGAAGGTGAGAATAGCACGTTTTTTGTTTTTTTATTATTTTTAACATTAGATTTTTTTTACTATTGATGCCGCATAGGCAAAAAGTTGGTCAAACAGGGTTAATAGCAGCGTTAACGGACTGCGTTACCAGCGGCATAATGCGGTCCGTTAACGCTGCCATTAACCCTGTGTGAGCGGTGACTGGAGGAGAGTATGGAGCGGGCGCCGGGCACTGACTGGACGGAAGTAGGGAGGGACTAATTCTCGGCCGGACTGTGCCCGTCGCTGATTGCCAATCAGCGACGCGGGATTTCCGGCACAGACAGACAGAAGTGACCCTTAGACAATTATATATATATAGATAATAGATAGATAAGTAGATAATAGATAGATAGACAGATAGATAGATAGACAATATATACACAGATTTGGAGCAAAGACTCAGTACATGGAAAGAAACAGCTATGACAGTACAATAAACAAAACTGGCAAAAAGCTCCTGAACTTATGTAGAAGTTTAGGACTTCATATACTCAATGGCCGCACCAAGGGAGACTCTCTAAGAAGGTGTATACTTATCTCCCATATATTAATGAGTGTAGTAGATTATGCCATTACAGACATGGACCCGGAATTTGAAAATATCGGCACCTTCATAGTCACCCCACAAATGCACCTGTCAGATCACAGCCATCTTCTTCTGTACATGAAATCTACAAAGAAACCATCCACACAAAAACCTCAGCCGAGCGGCCTCTTCAAGCTGCCTCCATCCTATAAAAGGTCCAAGACTTCAGCAATAAAATATTCAGAGGTTCCAAGCTGACCTGAAATACAGGAGGTGCTCCACCACTTCTACAACTACAAGTACAAGCCTAACCCAGAAGGAGTGAGTCAAGCTGCAAAAGACCTCAATGATATATTCTACACCATGGCCAGATTGTCCGACCTTAAAGTCAACTACAACAGGCCAGATGAAAAACAGATCAATGGTTTGCCTGACAGAGAATGCAAAGCCATACGGAAGATCCTGAGAACAGCCTCAAACAAGAAACACAGAGACCTAAACCACTCGGTTCCATGGTATGCCTATGACAACATACAAAGGCAATACAAAACAATCCTCGGGTGGAAGGAGCAGAGTTATATCTCTACCAAAATTAGCTCACCCCAAAATAACTCCTTCTGGGAACTATGGAACCCATTGGGCACAAAAAAGCAAGAAAAACAACATCCACATCCAAAACGGCAATATCCGGCTCCAGTACTTTAGAGCAGGGCCGCCATCAGGGTATTACTGCCCTTATTGGCATATGGGGCCCAGTGAGCAGAGAGGGTCCAGACCGGGCCCCACTGTACTCACCGGGTCCCAGGGGCAGGAGGAGTCTGCCCGTTCAGTAACTGAACGCATGGCTTTTTAAAATCTATTACTGTGCACGCCCGCATGGCAATAGTTACAAGCTGCCAGTCAATCACAGGCCGGCAGCTGACGTTGGAAGGAGGAGATGACCACACTTGACCACGGCCACGTAAGGAGAAAGGTTTTTTGTTTGTTTTTGCTTTAGTGAAAGCAGCAAGCCACAATAAGTAGACAGATGGGGCAAGATCATGGGACACATAGAGCAGGATGGAGACAGATGGGGAAGGATGGAGACAGATGGGGCAGCAGCATCATGGGACACATGGAGCAGAATCATGGGACACATGGGGCAGGATGGAGGCAGATAAGTCAGGATCATGGGAGAGATGGTGCAGGATCATGGGACAGATGGGGCACGATCATGTGACAGATTGGTCAGGATCATGGGACAAATGGGGAGGGATCATGGGACAGATTGGTCAGGATCAAGGGACAGATGGGGTGGGATCATGGGACAGATTGGGCAGGATCATGGGACAGATGGGTGCAAGCGGTGCTCTAGATAACTTATTTTCTGCAGAAATAAGTCCTGGTTGGAAGAAGTGATGGTGGTCGAAGCTGGATGATGAAGAAAAATGAAGTTGAAGGACTTAATCTACAGACGTCACTGGTGAGTCAGTGTGTTACCTATACACTATATAGTATATACAGAGTTCCTGCCACTGGTGATCACTGTAATATCTGTACACTGACACTACATACAGAGCTCCTGTGTATAATGTCACTGGTGATCACTGTATTGCCTATACACAGAGCTCCTGTGTGTAATGTCACTGGTGATCACTGTATTGCCTATACACAGAGCTCCTGTGTGTAATGTCACTGGTGATCACTGTATTACCTGTACACTTTACACTATATACAGAGCTCCTGTGAATAATGTCACTGGTGATCACTGTATTACCTGTACACTATATACAGAGCTCCTGTGTATAAAGTCACTGGGGATCACTGTATCAGCTGTACTAGGCAGCGCTGGCTTCTTGGCTTTGTTTCATATTGGTTTGTGGCTGACCACCACTTTGGCCGTGTGCGCTTGGTTATGTACGCAATTTTATCTGTCTTTATCGTGATTGACCTAGGTTGTTGTACACACTTGCAGCAGTCCTACCCTCTCCCATAGGCTCTACTTGATTATGCATCTGTGTCGGGGCCTGTTTCACCCTTCATCTATAGTTGCTGGTCTGGCAGTGTGGAGGTCAGATCTGAAATGTCCGGACGTCTTATCCGTACCTGGTCGACCTTTATCTGCGCTTGCCCTTTTGGCGCCATAGGAGTGTTTTAGAAATGCTTCAGGTACATTTGCATTTAATATTGTCTTGCTTTTAATACATTTAGGAGGCCGTAATGGCAAAGCGTATAAAAAAAACGTAAAGTAGGACTGCCCCTATCTGAGAATGTCGTGACATGGCGGGGTAGCTCAAAGAATTGATTGCTTGCTAGAAGTCTCAGTTTAAAAGTACAGTTTGAAATTAATATGTGCATATGAACTTTATGTATTGCGTGATGACCATAGGCAGCACTGGCTTCTTGGCTTTTTTTTATCACCTGTACTCTAACAGTATAGATTGTATTCTATGTACAGAGCTCCTGTGTATAATGGCACTTATGATAATATTACTATTTTTTTTTTAATTAACGATCAGTATTATAGTATTTGGTCACTATGTAGCCGTAATATGTAATGTGGTCATGGTGTGGCAGTATTTGTTCGATGGGAACTGCAAATGTGTGATTGGTGAGGACATGGTGCAGAAGTGGAGTTTTTCCACTGGTGGTACTGTGGAAGGTTCAAGTGGTGGAGGCGGAGTGGAGCCTGGGCAGAGTCTCAAGGAGGCCCGGATATGTTGTCAGTATGGGGCCCTGAAATTCCTGGTGGAAGCACTGCTTCAGAGACCTCTATAAAGACATCTCGAAGGAAGGACTAAGCCAAGAACAGAAAAACATGACGGCAAAACTAAAGGCAATGGAGGAAAAAGCATTACTGGAAGTTACAGAGAGAATCTCTTCCAAAAGGTGTAGAAAAGCCAGTGGCCTGAACAGAATCCCACCAGAAATGCTGAAGTACAGCCCACCAGAAGAAATACAGGCAGCAGTGGTTAAACTGTTCAATATCGTACTGGCGACTTCCCTTATACCTGGAACCAAGGCCTCATCACACCCATCCACAAAAGTGGGGACAGGCATGACCCTGCCAACTACCATACTAGCCATATGTGTTGTGGAATGGCGACTGGTCATGTGATTAATGGGCGGTATGTATCACAGAGGTGGGTGGCCCTGTGATGGAAGCCTGGGCGTGTTTTGCTCAGCAGATCTACTGCTGAGGGATTTGTTTTACATTGGGAAGGCTTCCAGGTGACTTGGAGAGATGGGTGGGTCCAGTCACCTACAAACCCACCCAAAGGGGTGTGTCTGAACACCTAAGATGGTTGTGTGTTTGGGGACCTGCGGTGATGTCATGACCACCTGACTAGCCATGTGATAGGTACCTGGAAGTGGTTAGGGCTATGTAATGGAGGTGTGTTTGGCATATGGGAGCTAGTGCTGGCTAGTCTGAGCCAGAGCAAGGAAGCCTGTGAGATATCTCCGGAGTGGACGGTCTGATAACCGTGAGTGATACTGACCGGGGTCAGTGAGAGACGTCTGTGGGATACCTCTGAGGATAAGAGGCATCTGGGAACCTGTGTGGCCGACACCAACAGGTAACGGACAGAGATCCGTGTTATACTGACCAGAGGCAAAAAGAGAGACTGTGTTTACTCTATGGGATACCTGTTGTGAATTCTGTTCTTGGGCTCCATCCTGTGGTTGCGAATGGCATTTTTGGGAGTTCTGTTCTTGGGCTCCCTCTGGTGGTTTCAAGTGGAACTTAGCAGCTGCTCTCACTAATCAGTTCCCTGGCCTTGTTATTTAACTGGGCTTTTGGCTGTAGTTGATGCCAGCTGTCAATGTTTCTTCCTGTGGATTCGGTCCTTTCCTGGAAGTTCTCTGTTGGCCAGTCCATTTCAGCTTAAGATAAGTTCTGCTAGTTTTGGGGTTTTCCCTGCTTATGACCTTCTGTTCAGTTTAAGTTATGTCTCTTTTGTCCAGCTTGTCATTATGAAATATTCCGGCTAGTTGGAAGCTCTGGGGTTGCAGTTTTGCCCCTCCAAACCGTGAGTCGGTGTGGAGGTTATTTTTGTAAACTCTGCGTGGACATTTAGTTTTTATACTGACCGCACAGTAGCCTTTTCTATCTCTGTCTATTTAGATAGTATTGGCCTCCTTTGCTAAAAATCTAGTTTCATTTCTGAGTTTGTCATTTCCCTCTTCACTCACCGTCAATATCTGTGGGGGGCTATCCTTCCTTTGGGGGTTTCTCTGAGGCGAGATAGTTTTCCGTTTCCATCTTCAGGGGTAGCTAGTTCTTAGGCTGTGAAGAGGCGTCTAGGCAGAGAGGAACGCTCCACGGCTATTTCTAGTGTTGGTGTTAGGAGTAGGGATTGCGGTCAGTAAAGCTACCACCTCCTCAGAGCTAGTACATTATTTGTTTTACCCACTAGGTCATTTCAGTGCTGCTCTGTAATCACTTGGTCACATTGGTGATTACTGTCTGTGGAGCTGCCACCTCCTCTGAGCTTGTCCATGATTGGTTTTACCCACCAGGTCATCTCAGTACCACTCCGTAACCACCAGGTCATAACAGTACAGCTGGCCCACAATGTGTTAAATGCATCTCAAAAGAAGGAAGAGAAAGTTCTGAGTCATTGTTTTTTTTTTTCTTGTTGCTTGTTTCGTCTTTTTTTTTCCCCTTGATTTTTGGATGGTGCAGGAGCTCGGTGCTGATATGGAGGTTCAGGGTCTGTCTGCGCGTTGTGACAAAACACTTCGGGATCGCCTTTGCTGGGGTCAAAGGTCACGTGGTTTGTGCATTGAATCTGAGGCGTACAGCAAGTTTCTTAGCAGACTGACTTCAGGTCAGATTTATTAAGTTGAAAGCAACATAGATAAAACAAAGCATAAAAATAAATCCTAGCCTGTCCGGCACTAACTAAACAAATACGCTGCTATCTAACAACTGGGGGGCTTCTCCCACCCAGCTAACAACACACAGTGCTTGAGCACAGCTCTCACGTTTGTCTCACACAGACAGGCAATCTGTGTGCCCCAGGCTGACACCGGAAACCCTCAGCTGGTCATCCTTTATTCCCGCACTCATTAACCCATCATTATCCTGAAGATACTGAGCGGCCTAATTCACATAGGACAAATACCTGGGCGAGATATACCTGCCCCCGACTACCAGACCGACATGATTCTTACATATCCTCCCCCCCTGCTCAGACCACTCAGGTCGAGCAAGAACACTCTCGAAACAGTGCACTCGGGACAGGGCATCAGCGTTCCCCATCTGCACCCCGGGGCGGTGCTCCACCGTGAAAGAGTAAGCATGCAGGGCAAGGAACCACCGGGTTACCCAACTATTACGGTCTTTGTGGAGGTGCATCCACTTGAGAGGGGCATGGTCCATGACCAGCTTAAACTTCCTACCTGCCAGGTAATACTTGAGGGAGTCGAGAGCCCATTTAATGGCTAGGCACTCTTTTTCAACCACGGCATACCTCTGCTCATGTACATTCAGTTTCCGGCTGAGGTAGAGGACCGGGTGTTCCACTCCGTCCCTCACCTGGGAGAGTACAGCTCCGACACCAGTATCAGAGGCATCAGTTTGAACCACAAACTCGCTGCTGAAATCAGGAGTCACTAATACGGGCTGAGAGCACAAAGCTCGTTTCAGGCTGTGGAAGGCCTCTCCAGCCGCTGAGGTCCATTTTACCATGACGGAACCCTTCCCTTTGGTAAGATCCGTCAAGGGGGTAGCCATGGCTGCAAAATTGGGTATGAACCGGCGATAATAGCCGGCGATCCCCAGGAAAGCTTGTACTTGTTTCTTGTTCACTGGTTGCGGCCAGCCCTGAATTGCCTGCATTTTGTCGATCTGTGGTTTAACCACTCCTCTGCCGATCACGTAGCCCAAGTAGCGGGCTTCTTCAAGCCCGATGTGACATTTCTTGGGGTTTGCCGTTAAGCCTGCGTCTCGTAGGTCATCAATCACCGCCTGTACCTTCCGGAGGTGAGTTTCCCAGTCCAAACTGTAAATTACGATGTCATCCAGGTAGGCCGAAGCGTACTGCCTGTGGGGCCTCAAGACCCGATCCATCAACCTCTGGAACGTTGCTGGAGCTCCGTGAAGTCCAAACGGCATGTAGACATACTGGAACAGACCTTCCGGTGTAGCAAATGCCGTCTTCTCTCTGGCCGGGTTTTATCAGATTCACATGATAAATCTGTTCTGGTTTTCTCTTACCGGGCTGGTACACTTTATAGTTCACCTCACCAACTCTTTCCATGACCTCAAAGGGGCCCTGCCATTTTGCCAGAAATTTACTATCCACCGTAGGGATTAGGACCAACACCCTATCCCCAGATGCAAATGTACAGACCTTAGCACCTCTATCATAACTTTGCCTCTGGGCTCCCTGGGCCTGTAACATATGGTCCCTAACAATGGGCATGACAGCGGCAATACGGTCCTGCATTTGTGTTACATGGTCGATCACCGTTTTAAAGGGAGTGACTTGACCTTCCCCGGTTTTTTTTTGTGACATCCAACAGTCCCCGGGGACGACGGGCGTACAACAGTTCGAAAGGCGAAAACCCTGTGGAAGACTGGGGAACTTCCCTAATGGCAAACAGCAAATAGGGTAGCAAGTAATCCCAGTTCTTCCCATCTTTGTCTATCGCCTTCCGGAGCATCTGTTTTAAGGTTTTGTTGAACCGCTCAACCAGGCCATCTGTTTGAGGGTGATAGACAGACGTACGCAACTGGTCTATATGTAAGAGTCTGCAGAGCTCCTTCATCACCCTTGACATAAAGGGAGTCCCCTGGTCGGTGAGTATCTGTTTTGGAATTCCCACCCGACTAAACACTTGTACCAACTCTTTGGCGTTCGTTTTGGTAGCAGTGTTACGTAAAGGGACGGCTTCTGGGTAACGAGTAGCATAATCCATGATGACGAGGATATGTTGGTGCCCACGTGCGGACCGGGGAAGGGGCCCAACCAGATCCATCCCAATTCTCTCAAAAGGGACTCCAATGATAGGGAGGGGTACCAAAGGGCTACAGAACCAAGTTTTAGGCGCAGAGATTTGGCACTCTGGACAGGACTCACAATAATTACGTACATCACTATGTATTCCGGGCCACACAAAACAATGCGATATCCTTTCTGTGGTTTTCTGTACCCCCAGATGTCCCCCCATTATATGTCCGTGGGCCAGGTCCAGTACCTTCCGCCGTTAAGTTTGGGTACCACTAACTGTTGCACAGTGTCTTCTCCTTTTTTCTCTACCTGGTAGAGCAAATCATTTTCAAGAACCATGTACGGGTACGCTAGCCTAGTGTCAGGTTCTACGGGTACCCCATCTATCATTTTTACATTTTTCCTAGCCGGAATCAGGGTAGGATCTTTCATTTGCTCGCTGTGGAAGTCATCCAACTGGACTCCCAAATCTGGCAGGCCAGGTGCTGGATGACTGTCTACCCCCGCCTCTCGCTGAGTTTCCTCAGTTTCCTCAGTTTCCCCCGCCAGAACTGAGAAGGGGAACTGAAGGTTAGTTTCAATAACCTCCCCAGCAACGTCTTCCTGTGGGACCTCCTCTAGGAGTTCGGGACCTCCAGATGGCATGGGAAAAGACTCACAGCTACCGTGAAGGAGCAACTGATTCTCCCACAACTGCCAGAAATGGGGAAAATCCCTGCCCAGGATTACATCCTGTAACAATGCGGGAACGAGTCCCACCTTGTGTTGCACAGACCCATAGGGAGTGGAAATCGATATGACCGCTGTTAGGTACGAGCAGGTGTCACCATGCACACACGTTACAGAAAATTTGTCAGACGAACCAGATGGAAGTGCCACCAAACTAGCTTTCACCAGAGTCACCACACTTCCAGAGTCTAGTAATGCCACAACACTTTTCCCATCAACAGATAATTCACACAGGTGTTTCGCTATATCATTTTGACCCGCATTCACATTCAGTAGCTGTGTAACCAAAGACATGCGTTTCTTAGAGTCTGTAACATCGCACCGCATGGGTTCAGTGGTAACAGGACAGTTCGCAGAGATATGGCCCTTCTCACGGCAGCGAAAACACCTCACAAGCCCCCTACTGAGACCACCGTCCCACCCTCTCGGTCTCGGAGTACGAGCAGTCCCGTGTTCCTCCCCCACAGTTTTCGGCAATTTTCCTTCACCCGTAGTCGCTGGAACAGTCTTACCGGTTCCACGAGGAGAAGGCACAGACCGGGTGCTAGCGGTTTCGTCGGGAAGTCCTTCTGTCACGGAATAACGCTCGACCAACTCCACAAGTTGATCCGCTGTCGTGGGATTTCCTTGGCTTACCCACTTTTTCAGCGCTGGTGGTAGTACTCTCAGGTACTTGTCCAAGACAATCCGCTGGATTATTTCGGGTGTTGTCAGTACCTCGGGTTGCAGCCATTTCTTTGTCAAGCAGATCAGGTCGAACATCTGAGACCGCGCCGGTTTATCTTGCTGGTATGTCCACTGGTGTACCCTCTGTGCACGGACAGCCGTCGTTACACCCAGCCGGGCTAGGATCTCAACTTTCAGCTTCTCGAAGTCCTGAGCGACTTCTGGGTCCAAGTCATGGTAAGCTTTTTGGGCCTCGCCGGAGAGAAACGGAGCAATCAAATTGGCCCAGCGTGCCTTCGGCCACTTCTCCCTCAATGCCGTCCGCTCAAACGTTGTCAGGTATGCCTCGACGTCATCTTCTGCAGTCAACTTTTGCCAGTATCGACTCACATGGATCCTTCTGGACTCTGCTTCCGGGTCTGCCTCAGGCATGCTCACCAGGCGCTGCGCCACCTGTTGGAGGAGCTGGCGGTCTGCAACCGTCATGTCCATTAACTCCTTCAGCTGTGCGGACATCAAGCGATTAGCTTCATGCTGTGCGGCAGTGGCCTGCACTAGGGCTTTCACCACGTCTTCCATACTGTCGCCTGTGCCACGTAATTGCCCGCGTTCTCCACCACAATGTGACAAAACACTTTGGGATCGCCTTTGCTGGGGTCAAAGGTCACGTGGTTTGTGCATTGAATCTGAGGCGTACAGCAAGTTTCTTAGCAGACTGACTTCAGGTCAGATTTATTAAGGTGAAAGCAACATAGATAAAACAAAGCATAAAAATAAATCCTAGCCTGTCCGGCACTAACTAAACAAATACGCTGCTATCTAACAACTGGGGGGCTTCTCCCACCCAGCTAACAACACACAGTGCTTGAGCACAGCTCTCACTCACGTTTGTCTCACACAGACAGGCAATCTGTGTGCCCCAGGCTGACACCGGAAACCCTCAGCTGGTCATCCTTTATTCCCGCACTCATTAACCCATCATTATCCTGAAGATACTGAGCGGCCTAATTCACATAGGACAAACACCTGGGCGAGATATACCTGCCCCCGACTACCAGACCAACATGATTCTTACAGCGTGTTGATCATCTCGCTGCAAGGGTACAGCGTATCCAAGACTATGTTGTTCAAACTCCTGTTTCTGAGCCTAGAATTCCTATCCCTGATTTGTTTTCTGGGGATAGATCTAGGTTTTTGAACATTAAAAATAATTGAAGATTGTTTTTTGCTCTGAGACCCCGTTCCTCTGGTGACCCCATTCAGCAGGTAAAGATTGTTATTTCTCTGCTGCGTGGCGACCCGCAGGATTGGGCATTCTCCCTTGAGCCAGGAAATCCTGCATTGCTCAATGTAGATTCATTTTTTCAAGCACTTGGATTGCTTTATGACGAACCCAATTCTGTGGATCGGGCAGAAAAAATTTTGCTGGCTCTGTGTCAGGGTCAGGAAGCGGCAGAGATATATTGTCAGAAATTTAGAAAGTGGTCTGTGCTTACAAAATGGAATGAGGATGCTCTGGCGGCTATTTTCAGAAAGGGTCTTTCTGAAGCTCTTAAAGATGTTATGGTGGGGTTTCCCACGCCTGCTGGTTTGAACGAATCAATGTCTCTGGCCATTCAGATTGATCGGCGCCTACGTGAACGCAAGGTTGTGCACCATATGGCGGTGTCCTCTGGGCAGAGTTCTGAGCCTATGCAATGTGATAGAGTTTTGACGAGAGCAGAATGGCAGGAGTTCAGATGTCAGAATGGGCTGTGTTTTTACTGTGGTGACGCTACTCATGCTATCTCTGACTGCCCGAAGCGAACTAAGAAGGTTGCTAGGTTGGTTACCATCAGTACTGTACAGCCTAAATTTCTCTTGTCTATTACCCTGATTTGCTCATTGTCGTCCTTTTCTGTAATGGCATTTGTGGACTCTGGCGCTGCCCTGAACTTAATGGACCTAGAATTTGCCAAGTGCTGTGGTTTTTCCTTGGAGCCTTTGCAGAATCCTATTCCCTTGAGGGGGATTGATGCTACGCCATTGGCCAAGAATAAACCTCAGTACTGGACACAGTTAGCCATGAGCATGGCTCCAGCACATCAGGAAAATATTCGCTTTTTGGTGTTGCATAATTTGCATGATGTGGTTGTGCTGGGGTTTCCATGGTTACAGGTACATAATCCAGTGCTGGATTGGAAATTATGTCTGTGACTAGTTGGGGTTGTCAGGGGATACATAGTGACATTCCTCTGATGTCAATTTCCTCGTCCCCTCCTTCTGAAGTTCCTGAGTTTTTGTCGGATTTCCAAGATATATTTGAGGAGCCTAAATCCAGTCCTCTGCCTCCTCATAGGGACTGTGATTGTGCTATTGACTTGATTCCTGGCTGTAAGTTCCCTAAGGGTCGACTTTTCAATCTGTCTGTGCCAGAGCATGCCGCTATGCGGACTTATGTAAAGGAGTCCTTGGAGAAGGGGCATATTCGCCCGTCTTCGTCACCGTTGGGAGCGGGGTTCTTTTTTGTTGCCAAGAAGGATAGCTCCTTGAGGCCCTGTATAGATTATCGCCTTCTCAATAAGATCACGGTCAAATTCCAGTACCCTTTGCCTTTGCTCTCTGATTTGTTTGCTCGGATTAAAGGGGCTAGCTTTTTTACCAAGATTGACCTTCGAGGGGCGTATAATCTGGTCCGCATCAAACAGGGCGATGAATGGAAAACAGCATTTTATACGCCCGAAGGCCATTTTGAATATCTTGTGATGCCTTTCGGGCTCTCTAATGCTCCATCTGTGTTTCAGTCCTTTATGCATGATATTTTCCGGGAGTATCTGGATAAATTTATGATTGTATATTTGGATGATATTTTGTTTTTTTCCGATGATTGGGAGTCTCATGTGAAGCAGGTCAGGATGGTATTTCAGATTCTTCGTGCTAATACACTGTTTGTGAAGGGGTCTAAGTGCCTTTTCGGAGTTCAGAAGGTTTCTTTTCTGGGGTTCATTTTTTCTCCCTCGGCTATTGAAATGGACCCTGTTAAGGTCCAGGCTATTTATGATTGGACTCAACCCACATCTGTGAAGAGCCTGCAGAAATGTTTGGGCTTTGCTAATTTTTATCGCCGCTTCATTGCTAATTTTTCTACTGTGGTTAAACCTCTGACCGATTTGACCAAGAAAGGTGCAGATGTGGTGAATTGGTCCTCTGCGGCTGTGGAGGCCTTTCAGGAGCTGTTCTGTCTCAGAGAAGTTCTGATGGCTCTGTGTTGAAGCCGTGTGCTTTCTTCTCCAGAAAGTTTTCGCCTGCTGAGCGTAATTATGATGTCGGCAATCGGGAGTTGTTGGCTATGAAGTGGGCATTCGAGGAGTGGCGACATTGGCTTGAGGGAGCCAAGCATCGTGTTGTGGTCTTGACCGATCATAAGGATCTGATCTACCTTGAGTCGGCCAAGCGGTTGAATCCTAGACAGGCTCGGTGGTCTTTGTTTTTCTCCCGTTTTGATTTTGTGGTCTCGTATCTTCCGGGATCTAAGAATGTGAAGGCTGATGCCCTGTCTAGGAGTTTTTTGCCTGATTCTCCTGGAGTCCGTGAGCCGACTGGTATTCTCAAGGAGGGGGTGATTCTTTCTGCTATCTCCCCTGATTTGCGGCGGGTGCTTCAGAAGTTTCAGGCTGATAGACCCGACCGCTGTCCTGTGGGGAAATTGTTTGTTCCTGATGGATGGACTAGTAAGGTGATTTCTGAGATTCATTGTTCGGTGTTGGCCGGTCATCCTGGGATCTTTGGTACCAGAGATTTGGTTGCCAGGTCCTTTTGGTGGCCTTCTTTGTCACGGGATGTGCGTTCTTTCGTGCAGTCCTGTGGGATCTGTGCCCGGGCTAAGCCCTGCTGTTCTCGTGCTAGTGGGTTGCTTTTGCCTTTGCCTATCCCTGAGAGGCCTTGGACGCATATTTCCATGGATTTTATTTCTGATCTTCCTGTTTTTCAGAAGATGTCTGTCATCTGGGTGGTTTGTGACCGGTTCTCTAAAATGGTCCATTTGGTACCTTTGCCTAAGTTGCCTTCCTCCTCTGATTTGGTTCCTTTGTTTTTCCAGCATGTGGTTCGTTTGCATGGTATTCCGGAGAATATTGTGTCTGACAGAGGTACCCAGTTTGTTTCTAGGTTTTGGCGGTCCTTTTGTGGTAGAATGGGCATTGATTTGTCTTTTTCTTCGGCGTTTCACCCTCAGATGAATGGACAGACGGAGCGAACCAATCAGACCTTGGAAACCTATTTGAGATGCTTTGTGTCGGCTGATCAGGATGATTGGGTTACCTTCTTGCCGTTGGCCGAGTTTGCCCTTAATAATCGGGCTAGTTCGGCTACCTTGGTTTCACCTTTTTTTTGTAATTTCGGTTTTCATCCTCGCTTTTCTTCAGGACAGGTTGAGCCTTCGGACTGTCCTGGGGTAGATTCTGTGGTGGACAGGTTGCAGCGGATTTGGACTCATGTGGTGGACAATTTAGCATTGTCTCAGGAAAAGGCTCAACGTTTTGCTAACCGCCGTCGGTGCGTTGGTCCCCGGCTTCGGGTTGGGGATTTGGTCTGGTTGTCTTCTCGTCATGTTCCTATGAAGGTCTCTTCCCCTAAGTTCAAACGTCGTTTTATTGGTCCTTATAGGATTTCAGAAATTATCAATCCGGTGTCTTTTCGTTTGGCCCTTCCAGCTTCGTTTTCCATTCATAATGTGTTCCATAGATCTTTGTTGCGGAGACATGTGGTGCCCATGGTTCTCTCCGTTGACCCTCCTGCTCCAGTGTTGGTTGAGGGGGAGCTGGAATATGTGGTGGAGAAGATTTTGGATTCTCGTCTTTCAAGGCGGAAACTTCAGTATCTGGTCAAGTGGAAGGGTTATGGCCAGGAGGATAACTCTTGGGTTTTTGCCTCCGATGTCCATGCTGCCGATTTGGTACGTGCTTTTCATTTGGCTCGTCCCGATCGGCCTGGGGGCTCTGGTGAGGGTTCGGTGACCCCTCCTCAAGGGGGGGGTACTGTTGTGAATTCCGTTCTTGGGCTCCATCCTGTGGTTGCGAATGGTATTTTTGGGAGTTCTGTTCTTGGGCTCCCTCTGGTGGTTTCAAGTGGAACTTAGCAGCTGCTCTCACTAATCGGTTCCCTGGCCTTGTTATTTATCTGGGCTTTTGGCTGTAGTTGATGCCAGCTGTCAATGTTTCTTCCTGTGGATTCAGTCTTTTCCTGGAAGTTCTCTGTTGGCCAGTCCATTTCAGCTTAAGATAAGTTCTGCTAGTTTTTGGGTTTTCCCTGCTTATGACCTTCTGTTCAGTTTAAGTTATGTCTCTTTTGTCCAGCTTGTCATTATGAAATATTCCGGCTAGTAGGAAGCTCTGGGGTTGCAGTTTTGCCCCTCCACACCGTGAGTCGGTGTGGAGGTTATTTTTGTAAACTCTGCGTGGACATTTAGTTTTTATACTGACCGCACAGTAGCCTTTTCTATCTCTGTCTATTTAGATAGTATTGGCCTCCTTTGCTAAAAATCTAGTTTCATTTCTGAGTTTGTCATTTCCCTCTTCACTCACCGTCAATATCTGTGGGGGGCTATCCTTCCTTTGGGGGTTTCTCTGAGGCGAGATAGTTTTCCGTTTTCATCTTCAGGGGTAGCTAGTTCTTAGGCTGTGAAGAGGCGTCTAGGCAGAGATAGGAACGCTCCACGGCTATTTCTAGTGTTGGTGTTAGGAGTAGGGATTGCGGTCAGTAAAGCTACCACTTCCTCAGAGCTAGTACATTATTTGTTTTACCCACTAGGTCATTTCAGTGCTGCTCTGTAATCACTTGGTCACATTGGTGATTACTGTCTGTGGAGCTGCCACCTCCTCTGAGCTTGTCCATGATTGGTTTTACCCACCAGGTCATCTCAGTACCACTCCGTAACCACCAGGTCATAACAGATACCTCTGAGGATAAGAGGCATCTGGGAACCTGTAAGGCCAACACCAACAGGTAACGGACAGAGATCCGTGTTATACTGATCGGGGTCAGAGAGAGGGACTGTGTTTACTCTATGGGATACCTCTGAGGATAAGAGACATCCGGGAACCTGTGTGGCTGACACCAACAGGTAACGGACTGGGATCCGTGTTATACTGACTGGGGTCAGAGAGTGAGAGACTATGGTTCCACTATTGAGCCGAATGTGTAATGGACAGTGTACAGGCTGTTGCATGCTACCCAGTTCCTGAGGTGTGGTTTATGCTGATGTTGAAATAAACCGAAATAAGACTGTTTATGTGAAAAAGCGTCCTTGTGTGCGTTTATCCCGTTGCCAAGCGAGTGTCCCCCAAGACACGCAGTAAGTGCTATCTTACAGTGTCAATGTGTCAGCAGCAACATGGGAGAACTGTTCAGCAACATCCTGAGCCAGAGGATCCTCAGTTTCCTCACCAAGCACAACATCCTCATCAAAAGCCAAACAGGGTTCATGTCAAACCGCCGCACCACCGACCACATCTACACCCTGCACAGCCTCATTCAGAGCAATGTCCACAACATGAAGCACGGGAATATATATGCCTGTTTTGTAGACTTCAAGAAGGCCTTTGCATCGGTCTGGCACCCGGGTCTATCTCTGAAACAGCGAATAGGAGGAAAGACCTATGATGTAATCAAAAGCTCCTACACAGTGAACCTCCGCAGCATGAGTGGAAACAGTAGAAGAATGGCTGATTTTCAACAGAGCTGCGGAGTCAGACAGGGCTGCACCCTAAGCCCAACGCTCTTCAACTTTTACATCAATGACCTGGTCACTGCTCTGGAACCCTCCGGGGCACCAGGTTTCACATTCCATGATGCCCAGGTGAAACTCTTGCTGTATGCTGATGACCTACTGCTGCTGACACCAACTGAGAAAGGCCTCCAAGACAACCTGAAAATCTTGGAGAAATTCAGCTCCACATGGGCACTACCCATCAACCCAAAAAAAACCAACATCATGGGGTTCCAAAGGAGAAAGCCAAGATCGGAACAGCACCCTTTATTTGTGCTAAACAATTGTACTCTTACATGAACAGTTAAATACACCTCCCTGAGCCTGTAAATTCACCTGTCAGGGAACTTCAAACAATCCAAAGAGACTCTGAAGGACAAGACCTGCAAAACCTTGTATATCATCTGAAGGAAACTATCATCTGAAGCCGCCAGTGAGAGTTTGCCTAAAAATCTTCAATGTCATCATCGCTCCAGTCCTCCTGCACAACAGTGAAATCAGGGGCCCTCACTCATACCCAGACTGGTCAAGGTGGGATTCCAGCCCAACAGAAATATTACACCTTGAATTCTACATAGCAAGGAAAATCCAAGTATGTAGCCGGCGCTCCCGTATAGAGATTCTCATAGATGTTATATATAAATATCTGCTTTATTGAGGTAATAAAAAATTACAGGACAACGTGTTTCGACTTCTACATCCTGGAGTCTTCTTCAGGTCATTAAAAAATAAATAATATAAGATCAGCCATACTCTATTTTTATACATTCAACTTCCAAAGGATCAAATAGGGCGGAGTACTGGAGAAGCTCTAAAGCCCCACCCAGATAAACGAAAAAAACACCCTATACCAAAGGGACAAATCCTCCCAGGACAGGTTCTCATTAATGCACTAATTTACTTGTATCTATATATACACTATGTAAGAAACTACCATATAAAATACCATAAAAATAAAAAGCCCCCAAAAAACTTTTCTAAAAAAAAAAACATTTTAATTCTTTTTTTTTATTTAAATCCCCCCAAATTTTTTCCTTTCTTTCACTCCTCCCTTCTTTATCTTTACTTTTCTCTTTATCTTTCTTTCCCTTTTCTCTCTCCTTTCAATTTTTCAATAACAATCAAATATTCATAATAACAAAATAATCATAAAAAGAGGTATTCAATCGATATCAAAACCATTATACTGTCCCTTCTACAATATTATTCAGACTTCCTCTACCACATCATTCAAACCATTGGGAAACAAAGTTTGGAGCTGATAAATCCAGAAAGATTCTTTCCTGTTTAGCACTTGGTTCCGATTTGTTATATTTTCAGGAACATGTTCTACAGGAATCACCGTAATATTAAACTTTTTTTGGTGTTTAATTAACAAGTGTCTAGATAAGCTGTGTTGGACTAAGCCAACTTAATGTGGGGGCGATGTCCATTCATTCTAGCATGTAGCGTTTGCGTTGTGCGGCCGACATATTGTAGGCCCAAACAAAAAGATGATTACATAAATCACAAAAGTGCTTTCACAGGTTAAATGTTGCTTTATCATAAATTTATTTCCTGTACTGTTAGATGTTATCGATTTTGCTCAGTGATGAATAATGGTGCAGGTGCAACAATTTTTTGATCGGCATTTGTATACTCCTGCATTTTTTGTTTGTCTCATAGGGTCAGAACCCTCATTTTTTTCTGGGAACATTACTGGGAGCTATTAGAATTTTTAATTGTGCAACCCTTCCTAAAAGTGATACCAGACTGATTTGGTAGAATATTTTTTTTTTAAAAAAAAGAATCCTTTAATAGCAAGTGCCAGTGTTTATTTAAAATACTCCTTATGAGCTTATTTCCTTTATTAAAACCTGTGATGAAGTTAAACTTAAAACGACAGGTTTTTTTTTTGGGGGGGGAGGGGGGTTTAGAATTTTTTTCTCTACAATTTCACCTTCCTCTTTGGGTTCCTGTTCATTATTCACCAAACATTCCCATTGTGTTTTAGTCCAGATTTTTTTCAAAAGCAAAACTTATTAGTTTCTGTGGATATTTTTTATCGAAAAATCTCTTTTTAAAGGATTTCAGACTGTGCAGTATAATCCGAAGCTTTACTGCAGTTTTTTTGAATCCGTCGAAATTGGATGTGTGGAATATTTATTTTCCATTTGGTATAATGTGCACTTCTGGAATCTAAGTAACCGCTGCTATCCACTTTTTAAAAAATGTTTTTGTACCAATCTTATCTGGGTGGGGCTTTAGAGCTTCTCCAGTACTCCGCCCTATTTGATCCTTTGGAAGTTGAATGTATAAAAAGAGAGTGTGGCTGACCTTTTCATATTTTTTACTTTTTAATGACCTGAAGAAGACTCCAGGATGTAGGAGTCGAAACGCGTTGTCCTGTAAATTTTTATTACCTCAGTAAAGCAGATATTTATATATAACATCTATGAGAATCTCAATACGGGAGCGCCGGCTACATACTGGGATTTTCCTTGTTAATTTTTTACCACGGATGTCTGAGGGTCTTTTCCGTGTGCCCAGTCGGCCGAGCTGCAGACCGTTCCCCTTGGATTCCTGTCGGATCCCCTTTGAATGCTTCATTTTCGCCTTTGACTAGGTGAGTGCAATTATATGAGAGTGCAATTTACACCTAGTTTCTACTGCACTTAGATCGTGCGCGGCGTTGTACCCTTTTTTATTCCCTATCCTCAGAGTTGTTTGGATTCACCTTGAATTCTGTAAGCCCCTTCTTCATGTCCATCAGAGCACCACCAACACTGCCTGTCGGGCTGAGCTGGGCAGATTCCCTCTACCTCTAGCAGTTCTCCAGAGGGAGCTGTCATTCTGGGCTCATCTACATACTAGCACTCCAAGCTCTCATTGCTATAAAGCCCTCCTACATATTGGTGGTCCACCCGAACCAGGACCCCCGAAACAGCTCACCCAAACCCAACCGGATCAAAACACTAATCACAGCAGTCTGACAAAAACCAGATTCAGGAAAATGGTAGAAGAAGAGAGCGCAATGTAGAGAGCAGCGCAGTATGAGAGCGTGGAGGAGAGAGCAGCGGAGTATGACAGCTAGGGGGAGAAAGTGTGGGGGAGAAAGCAGAGCAGGGGGAGAGTGTTGGGGAGAGTAGTACAGTATGAGAGCTCGGGGAAGAGAGCAGCACAGTATGTGAGCGTCGGGGAAGAGCAGAGCAGTATATTAGTACAGGGGAGAGAGCAGCGCAGTATGTGAGTGCAGGGGAAAGAGCAGTGCATTATGAGAGTGTGGGGGGAAAACAGTGCAGTATACGATCGCAGGAGAGAGCAACGCAGTATGAGAGCATGGGGTAGACAGCAGTGCAGTATGTGAGCGGGGGGAGATAGCAGCACAGTAAGAGAGTGTGGGGGAGAGCAGTGAAAAATGAGAGCGTGGGGGAGAAAGCAGCACAGTATGAGAGTACAGATGAGAGAGCAGCACAGTATAAGAGTGTGAGGGAGAGAGCAGCGCAGTATGTGAGCATGGGGGAGAGAGCAGCGCAGTATGAGAGTGTGGAGGGAGAAAGCAGCGTAGTATGTGAGCGTGGGAGAGAAAGCAACGCAGTATGAGAGCGCGAAGGAGAAATCAGTGCAGTATGTGAGTGCGGGGGAGATAGTAGCGCAGTATGTGAGCAAGGGGGATATAGCAGTGCAGCATTAGAGCTTGGGGGAAGAGAGCAGCATAGTATGTGAGAGCGGGAGGGAGCAACGCAATATGAGCACGGAGTTCAGAGCAGTGCATTATGTGAGGGTGGGGGGAGAGCAGCACAGTGAAAGAGCATGGGGAGAGCAGTGCAGTATGAGCGTGGGGGAGAGGGCAGTGCAGTATGTGAGGGCGGGAGAGAGCAGTGCATTATGTGCGTGTGGGAGAGAGAGCAGTGCAGTATGTGAATGTGGGGGGAGAGAGCAGTGCAGCATGTGAGCATGGGGGAGAGAGCAGCACAGTATATGAGTGGGGGAGAGAGCAGCGCAGTATGAGCATGGGGGAGAGAGCAGAACAGTATAAGAGTGTGGGGGAGAGAGCAGCGCAGTATGTGAGCATGGGGGAGAGAGCAGCACAGTATAAAAGTGTGGGGGAAAGAGCAGCACAGTATGTGAGCGTGGGGGAGAGAGCAGTGAAGTATAAGAGTGTGGGGGAGAGAGCAGCGCAGTATGAGCGTGGGGGAGAGAGCAGTGCAGTATGTGAGCATGGGGGAGAGAGCAGCACAGTATAAGAGTGGGGGAGAGAACAGCGCAGTATGTGAGCATGGGGGAGAGAGCAGCACAGTATAAGAGTGTGGGGGAGAGAGCAGCGCAGTATGTGAGCGTGGGGGAGAGAACAGCGCAGTATATGAGTGGAGAGAGCAGCGCAGTATGTGAGTGTGGGGCAGAGAGCAGCACAGTATGTGAGCATGAGGGGAGAGCAGCGCAGTATGTGAGTGTGGGGGAGAGAGCAGCGCAGTATAAGAGTGGGGGAGAGAACAGCGCAGTATGTGAGCATGGGGGAGAGAGCAGCACAGTATAAGAGTGTGGGGGAGAGAGCAGTGCAGTATGTGAGCGTGGGGGAGAGAGCAGCGCAGTATATGAGTGGAGAGAGCAGCGCAGTATGTGAGTGTGGGGGAGAGAGCAGCACAGTATGTGAGCATGAGGGGAGAGCAGCGCAGTATGTGAGTGTGGGGGAGAGAGCAGCGCAGTATGTGAGCGTGGGGAGAGAGCAGCACAGTATATGAGTGGAGGAGAGAGCAGCGCAGTATGTGAGTGTGGGAGAGAGAGCAGTGCAGTATGTGAGCATGAGGGGAGAGAGCAGCGCAGTATGTGAGCATGAGGGGAGAGAGCAGCGCAGTATGAGTGTGGGGGAGAGAGCAGCATAGTATAAGAGCGTGGGGGAGTGAGCAGTGCAATATGTGAGCACGGCCATAGGCTGCAAGAAAGAGAACTATGATCTGCCCTGGACTTCTATAGTCCCCACCCTGGATGTGCCCCATTCATCGTTCCTACAGTCCCTATTCCCTACTTGACCGCGTATCGCCAATACAGGGTCCTTTCTGTAGGTAATCTTCCCCCAACTACCCTGACCCCTAAGCAACTCTGCTTGCCCACCCTAGAAATTCAAACGAAAACATTAATTTCTTTGGATAATTTGGCCACAGCGGCCATTTTTATTAAACAAACAATTACATGAATAACAACATGTATACCATTGCAAATGTAAAAAACCTTGAGGGGAGGGTTCTTGGAGCTAAAAAATCTGGCTCATAATAGGCAGAAAGCCAAACCAAAAACACTTATTTACCCTCAGCCGTAACCACCAGCTCGAGGGCACCATGTAACCCGATTTCGGGCAAACAAACCCCAAAGCTCCTGAGGTAAACTCCCCGTCCAGAGCCCGTAACAAAAGCCAGATCAACCCCATAAGCATCATCACCAACTCCAAGAACCCCACCCCCCGCCAACCTGCCACTGTGACAATAATAACAAAATTCTTTCCCCCCGTTGGACTGGAACAAAAACAGAAAACAACAAACAAAAAGAAAACCTACCACCCCGCTACCCCAACCTAAAAGTGTGCTCGTCTTAATTATCATGAAAAAGGGAGGGTGGGAGGGCTTCTTGTGGCACCGCAATAATGATCCCTTCCCGCACTTTTCCCTAGCCCCTGCCTCCTTGTCCCAACAAAACGCCCCCTCCCATCCATAACCCCACCAATCCCGGGACAGTGCCTATTTACTTTTAAAATTCTCCACTCCTCTTCCTGGCAACGCAGTCATGTGGGGGCTTCCTTCTAGCTGCGCCCATTACAGCCCCCCCGCTTTACACGTGCTTTGGCAAAACTATTGTTAATTTGGTCCTGTCAATAAAGCTTCTTTGAATTTGAGTTTGATATGAGATAGATAATGGGAAAGATAGATAGACAGACATGATAGCTACGGTAGATAAATGAAACCAGTGCCTGGTTCTGTAATTCCCCACTACAGTCCCCCATCTGGTGCAGAAAGCACAGGATAATCTGCTGATATTTCTTCTCCAGACTAGATCAGCCGCAGCCTCAGCAGAGCTCTAATGCTCAGATACAGCCGACACATTAAGATCTCCGTGCTGCATTAATCCTGCGCTCTCCTTTTCATTGCCCTCGTTGGCTTTTTCTACTCTAGCGATTTACATCATTTTAGATTCATGTCCCAGATGACTAGTTATGTAATGAACAAAGAGATTACAGAACAAACCCAGCACATGGATTTACAGCCTAAATGTGGAGCCAATTAGCCAGATTATGTACAACGATGGCAAAGATGTCCCATCAGTTTACAGATAATTGTGTGTACAGTGTATGGGGATGATTGAGAGAAAGATGGATATTATTCTACGTTCACATTTGCGTTGCGTCGGGCGCAGGTTCGGCGACGCATAGCGGCGCATGCGTCATGCGCCCCTATATTTAACATGGGGGCGCATGGACATGCGTTGTCTTGCGTTTTGTGACGCTTGCGTCATTTTTGGCGCAAGCGTCAGGGCGCACAGGACGCTACATGTTGCATTTTTTTTGCAGCCAAAAATGGGCGCATGCGTCACAAAACAATGCGTTTTTGCATGCGTTTTGCATGCGTTGTGCGCTGCGTCGCCGACGCAACGCCCAACAACGCAAATGTGAACGTAGCCTTAGATAGATATGTAATAGATACATAGATGGATTTTGCATCATATTCAAAGGTACAATCAGCCTCCTGTTGATTCTACTTCCGTGTGACAAGCCGATTGCCACACAAGGAATAGTCCTAGTCGGACATCTCAACCACGAGATATATGAACAGAGATGGAAATATGAGCTACATAAAAAAGCTAAAGACCAATTTAAAAAATAGAAGGTTATTATGAGGTCAAAAGTGGGGAAGTAGGGGATGCAGCTGAAGTTGGGGGGATGTATAATGAAGCAAATAATTATTTGATCTCTTGCTGATTTTGTAAGTTTGCCCACTGACAAAGACATGAACAGTCTATAATTTTAAGGGTAGGTTAATTTTAACATTGAGAGATAGAATATCAAAAATAAAATCCAGAAAATCACATTGTATAAATTATATACACTTATTTGCATTTTGCAGTGAGAAATAAGTATTTGATCCCTCTGGCAAACAAGACTTAATACTTGGTGGCATTGTTGGCAAGCACAGCAGTCAGATGTTTTGCAGTTGATGATGAGGTTTGCGCAGATGTCAGGAGGCTCTTTGGTCCACTCCTCTTTGCAGATCGTCTCTAAATCATTGAGATTTTGATGCTGTTGCTTGGCAACTCGGAGCTTCAACTCCCTCCATAAATTTTCTATGGGTTTAAGGTCAGGAGACTGGCTAGGCCACTCCATGACCTTAATGTGCTTCTTTTTGGCTGTATGTTTCGGGTCATTGTCTTGCTGGAAGACCCAGCCACGACCCATTTTTACTGGGAAGGAGGTTGTCTCCCATTGATGCGGCGAAGTAGTCATGTGCCCTTAGCAGAGAAACACCCCTAAAACATAATGTTTCTACCTCCATGCTTGACAGTGGGGACGGAAGTTCTTTGGGTCATAGGCAGCATTGCTCTTCCTCCAAACTCGGCGAGTTGAGTTAATGCCAAAGAGCTCAATTTTTGTCTCAACTGCCTGTAACAAAATTTGCCGTGGGGGGTAGCTGTGGCCAAGCTATTTAACTCCTTTCTGACATTAGACGTACTATCCCTTCGAGGTGGGGTGGGCCTGTATGACCACCGACGCGATAGTACGTAATATGCGATCGGCTGCGCTCACGGGGGGAGCGCGGCCGGGTGTCAGCTGACTATCGCAGCTGACATCCGGCATTATGTGCCAGGAGCGGTCACAGACCGCCCCCAGCACATTAACCCCCGGCACACTGCGATCAAACATTATCGCAGTGTTCCGGCAGTATAGGGAAGCATCGCGCAGGGAGGGGGCTCCCTGCGTGCTTCCCTGTGACCCCCGGAGCAACGCGATGTGATCGCGTTGCTCCGATGGTCTCTTACCTCCCTCCTCCCTGCAGCAGGCCCAGATCCAAAATGGCCGTGGGGCTGCATCCATGTCCTGCAGAGAGGTGGCTTCACAGTGCCTGCTCTGCGCCGGGAAGCCTCCAGGAGCTGTGCATGTCAGATCGCTGATCTAACACAGTGCACAGCAAAGTGTCAGATCAGCGATCTTACACTATAACATGATGCCCCCCCTGGGGCAATGTTATAGTGTAAAAAAAGTTTTAAAAAAATTCCCCCCCCCAAAAAAAAAAAAAATATATATATATATTGCTCCTATAAATACATTTCTTTGTCTAAATTAAAAAAAAACAATAAAAGTACACATATTTAGTATCGCCGCCTCTGTAGCGACCCAACCTATAAAACTGGCCCACTAGTTAACCCCTTCAGTGAACACAGTAAAAAAAAAAACAAAAAAAACGAGGCAAAAAACGTTTTGTTATCATACCGCCAAACAAAAAGTGGAATAACACACGATCAAAAAGACGGATATAAATAACCATGGTACCGCTGAAAACGTCATCTTGTCCTGCAAAAAACGAGCCACCATACAGCATCATCAAATGAAAAATAAAAAAGTTATAGTCCTCAGAATAAAGCAATGCAAAAATAATTATTTTTTCTATAAAATAGTTTTTATCGTATAAAAGCGCCAAAACATTAAAAAATGATATAAATGAGATATCGCTATAATCATACTGACCCGAAGAATAAAACTGCTTTATCCATTTTACCAAACGCGGAACGGTATAAACGCCTCCCCCAAAAGAAATTCATGAATAGCTGGTTTTTGGTCATTCTGCCTCACAAAAATCGGAATAAAAAGCGATCAAAAAATGTCACGTGCCTGAAAATGTTACCAATAAAAACGTCAACTCGTACCGCAAAAAACAAGACCTCACATGACTGTGAACCAAAATATGGAAAAATTATAGCTCTCAAAATGTGGTAACGCAAAAAATATTTTTTGCAATAAAAAGAGTCTTTCAATGTGTGACGGCTGCCAATCATAAAAATCCCCTAAAAAACCCTGCTATAAATAGTTAATCAAACCCCCCTTCATCACCCCCTTAGTTAGGGAAAAATTAAAAAAATGTATTTCCATTTTCCCATTAGGGTTAGGGCTAGGGTTAGGGCTAGGGCTAGGGTTAGGGTTGGGGCTAGGGTTAGGGCTACAGTTAGGGTTGGGGCTAAAGTTAGGGTTTGGATTACATTTACGGTTGGGAATAGGGTTGGGATAAGAGTTAGGGGTGTGTCAGGGTTAGGGGTGTGGTTAGGGTTACCATTGGGATTAGGGTTAGTGATGTGTTTGGATTAGGGTTTCAGTTATAATTGGGGGGGTTTCCACTGTTTAGACACATCAGGGGCTCTCCAAACGCGACATGGCGTCCGATCTCAATTCCAGCCAATTCTGCATTGAAAAAGTAAAACAGTGCTCCTTCCCTTCCGAGCTCTCCCGTGCGCCCAAACAGGGGTTTACCCCAACATATGGGGTATCAGTGTACTCAGGACACATTGGACAACAACTTTTGGGGTCCATTTTCAACTGTTACCCTTGGAAAAAATACAAAACTGGGGGCTAAAAAATAATTTTTATTTTCACGGCTCTGCGTTATAAACTGTAGTGAAACACTTGGGGGTTCAAAGTTCTCACAACACATCTAGATGAGTACCTTAGGGGGTCTAGTTTCCAATATGGGGTCACTTGTGGGGGTTTCTACTGTTTAGGTACATTAGGGGCTCTGCAAACGCAATGTGATGCCTGCAGACCAATCCATCTAAGTCTGCATTCCAAATGATGCTCCTTCCCTTCTGAGCTCTGCCATGTGCTCAAACGGTGGTTCCCCCCAGATATGGGGCATCAGCGTACTCAGGACAAATTGGACAACAACTTTTGGGCTCCAATTTCAACTGTTACCCTTGGAAAAATACAAAACTGGGGGCTAAAAAATAATTTTTATTTTCACGGCTCTGCGTTATAAACTGTAGTGAAACACTTGGGGGTTCAAAGCTCTCACAACACATCTAGATGAGTTCCTTAGGGGGTCTACTTTTCAAAATGGTGTCACTTGTGGGGGGTTTCAATGTTTAGGCACATCAGGGGCTCTCCAAACGCAACATGGCGTCCCATTTCAATTCCTGTCAATTTTGCATTGAAAAGTCAAACAGCGCTTCTTCCCTTCCGAGCTCTCCCATGCGCCCAAACAGTGGTTTACCCCCACATATGAGGTATCAGCGTACTCAGGACAAATTGAACAACAACTTTTGAGGTCCAATTTCATCTCTTACCCTTGGGAAAATAAAAAATTGGGGGCGAAAAGATCATTTTTGTGAAAAAATGATTTTTTATTTTTACGACTCTGCATTATAAACTTCTGTGAATCACTTAATGGGTCAAAGTGCTCACCACACATCTAGATAAGTTCCTTAGGGGGTCTACTTTCCAAAATGGTGTCACTTGTGGGGGGTTTCCATGTTTAGGCACATCAGTGGCTCTCCAAATGCAACATGGCGTCCCATCTCAATTCCTGCCAATTTTGCATTGAAAAGTCAAACGGCACTCCTTCCTTCAGAGCTCTCCCATGCGCCCAAACAGTGGTTTACCCCCACATATGGGGTATCAGCGTACTCAGGACAAATTGTACAACAACTTTTGGTGTCCAATTTCTTCTCTTACTCTTGGGAAAATAAAAAATTGTGGGTGAAAATATACTTTTTTGGAAAAAATATGATTTTTTATTTTTACGGCTCTGCTTTATAAACTTCTGTGAATCACTTAATGGGTCAAAGTGCTCACCACACATCTAGATAAGTTCCTTAGGGGGTCTACTTTCCAAAATGGTGTCACTTGTGAGGGGTTTCCATGTTTAGGCACATCAGGGGCTCTCCAAACGCAACATGGCGTCCCATCTCAATTCCAGTCAATTTTGCATTGAAAAGTCAAATGGCGCTCCTTCGCTTCCGAGCTCTGCCATGCGTCCAAACAGTGGTTTATCCCCACATATGGGGTATCGGCGTACTCAGGACAAATTGTACAACAACTTTTAGGGTCCATTTTCTCCTGTTACCCTTGGTAAAATAAAACAAATTGGAGCTGAAGTAAATTTTTTGTGAAAAAAACTTAAATGTTCATTTTTATTTAAACATTCCAAAAATTCCTGTGAAACATCTGAAGGGTTAATAAACATCTTGAATGTGGTTTTGAGCACCTTGAGGGGTGCAGTTTTTAGAATGGTGTCACACTTGGTTATTTTCTATCATATAGACCCCTCAAAATGACTTCAAATGAGATGTGGTCCCTAAAAAAAATGGTGTTGTAAAAATGAGAAATTGCTGGTCAACTTTTAACCCTTATAACTCCCTAACAAAAAAAATTTTGGTTCCAAAATTGTGCTGATGGAAAGTAGACATGTGGGAAATGTTACCTATTAAGTATTTTGTGTGACATATCTCTGTGATTTAATTGCATAAAAATTCAAATTTGGAAAATTGCGAAATCTCAGAATCACCGGGATCCGTTGAAGCGTTCCAGAGTTATAACCTCATAAAGGGACAGTGGTCAGAATTGTAAAAATTGGCCCGGTCATTAACGTGCAAACCACCCTTGGGAAAATGGGACCAGCACAGTTCTTTCCCCATAAATTACCTTCTCCTGGTCACAGCGATCCAGACAAATAAGAATACGGAAGGCGGCCATTGTCCAACAGGGAAAATAACTTTTTATTGAACAGTGATGAGGAAATGAGGTACGAGTACAACACTGGTTTTCCTACTCTCTCCCTGTCAAGCTTTCCAACCGCACCCACAGCAGTTGCAGCAGCCAAGCTTTAGTGGAATTCCACACATCGGGGATAACTCCTTCAGAAGCGGGGGCCCTTCTTCCATTTTTTTGCTATTGCACTAACATTTGTCTCCTTCTCACCCAGTGTCTTCCCTATGGTTTTGTAGCCCATTCCAGTTTTGTGCAGGTATATGATCGTGTCCCTGACAACCTTATAAAGATCTTTGTAGAGGATGCAGCTGAAGTAGGGGGATGTAGCTGAAGTCGGGGGATGTAGCTGAAGTCAAGTGATGAAGCTGAAGTCGACGGATGGAGCTGAAGTAGGAGATGTTGCTGAAGTAGGGGACGAAGCTGAAGTAGGGGGATGTAGCTGAGGTAGGGGGATGTAGCTGAGGTAGGGGGATGTAGCTGAGGTAGGGGGATGTAGCTGAAGTAGGGGGATGTAGCTGAAATAGGGAGATGTAACTGGTCAGGGGGATGTAGCTGAAGTAATAGATGATGCTGAAGTAGGGGACGCAGCTGAAGTACGGGGATGCAGCTGAAGTAGGGAATGCAGCTGAAGTAGGGGGATGTAGCTGAGGTAGGGGGATGTAGCTGAGGTAGGGTGATGTAGCTGAAGTAGAGGATGTAGCTGAAGTCGAGGGATGTAACTGAAGTCAGGGGATGTAGCTGAAGTAGGGGATGTAGCTGAAGTAGGGGATGTAGCTGAAGTAGAGGGATGCAGCTGAAGTAGGGGGATGAAACTGAAATAGGGGGATGTAGCTGAAGTAGGAAGATGTAGGTGAAGTAGGGGGATGAAACTGAAATAGGGGGATGTAGCTGAAGTAGGAAGATGTAGCTGAAGTAGGGGGATGAAACTGAAATAGGGGGATGTAGCTGAAGTAGGAAGATGTAGATGAAGTACGAAGATGTAGCTGAAGTAGGGGGATGTAGCTGAAGTTGGAGATGTAGCTGAAGTCGGGAATGTAGCTGAAGTCGGGGGTCGCAGCTGAAGGAGGAGATGCAGCTGAAATAGGCGACGCAGCTGAAGTATGGGGATGTAACTGAAGTAGGGGATGGAGCTAAAGTCGGGGAATGGAGCTGAAGTAGGGGATATACAGTATGGAGGTAAAGTATTCAAACCCCTTTATATTTTTCACTCTTTGTTTCTGTTAGAATCTGTTTAGTTTGTAACTATCAACCATTTTCTTGTGGAGTTCTGGCTGCTGGTCTTTTTCCTCTGGTGCTGGGTTTGTCTTGGGTCAGGTGTTTGTTTCACTCTTCATTAACCAGCACCTGCCTCCCAGTCCTTGCTGGACAACAGTGTTAATCTGCTTGAGCTCTAGCTTGGTGCTTTGCTTTGTCTCCTGTGTGTGTTATTTGTGCAGTGCTGGTACCTCTGGTTCTGCTAGCCTTAGTTTGTTTTCTATTGGTTTCTGGAGCCTTCTCTTTGTTTTACACTAGGAGGTGACCCATTTTTGTACCCAGTCCTTAGTTCTTTTAGGGAACCCCTTCCCCTTATCTATAGGTCTTCACTTGAGATTATCCTAGGATCGTCGGTGGGTCTATTCGCAAGGAATAGGTGGCCCACTCCATCTTAGGTTTTCAGCCTAGTCATAGTGCAGGGTCAGTTTTCCCCCTTCTACCTTAGTCCTGTGTTGCAGATCCGTAACAGTTTCATTGCAGCCATTTGGTAAATTCAAAAAAGTTTTTTTTTTCTCAATAATTTACACTTTTCACCCCATCTTGACTGAAAAAAAAACAGAAATGTAAAAATGTTTGCAAATTTATTAAAAAAGAAAAAATGAAATATCCCATGGTCATAAGTCTTCAGCCCCTTTGCTCAGTATTGAGTAGAAGCCCCTTTTGGGCTAGTACAGCCATGAGTCTTCTTGGGAATGATGCAACAAGTTTTTCACCCCTGGATTTGGGGATCCTCTGCCATTCTTCCTTGCAGATTCTCTCCAGTTCCGTCAGGTTGGATGGTGAACGTTGGTGGACGCCATTTTCAGGTCTCTCCAGAGATGCCCAATTGGGTTTAGGTCAGGGCTCTGGCTGGGCCAATCAAAAATGGTCACAGAGTTGTTCTGAGGCCGCTCCTTTGTTATTTTAGCTGTGTGCATAGGGTCATTGTCTTGTTGGAAGGTGAACCTTCGGCCAAGTCTGAGGTCCAGAGCACTCTGGAAGAGGTTTTCATCCAGGATATCTCTGTACTTGGCCGCACTCATGTTTCCTTCATTGGCAACCAGTCGTCCTGTCCCTGCAGCCGAAAAACACCCCCATAGAATAATGCTTCACCACGTTTCACTGTTGGGATTGTATTGTGCAGGTGATGAGTAGTGCCTGGTTTTCTCCACACATACTGCTTGGAATGCAGACTTTGATGGAATGGTCTGCGGGCGTCAAGTTGCAGAGCCCCTGATGTACCTAAACAGTGGAAACTCCCACAAGTGACCCCATTTTGGAAACTAGACCCCCCCATGGAACTTATCTAGATGTGTGGTGTGCACTTTGAACCCCCAAAATGATTTTTTAGTCCCCAGTTTTGTATTTTCCCATGGGTAACAGGAGAAATTGGACCCCAAAAGTTATTGTCCAATTTGTCCTGAGTATGCGGATACCCCCATATGTGGGGGTAAACCACTGTTGGGCGCACGGCAGAGCTCGGAAGGGAAGGAGCACCATTTTACTTTTTCAACGCAGAATTGTATGGATTAAGATCGGGTGTCATGTTGCGTTTGCAGAGCCCCTGGTGTGCCTAAACAGTGGAAACTTCCCAATTCTAACTCCAACCCTAACCCCAACACACCCCTAAGCCTAATCCCAACCCTAACCACACCCCTAACCCTAATCCCAACCCCCCTAACCCTAATCCCAACCCCAACCCTCCTAACCCTAATCCCAACCCTATCCATACCCCTAACCCTGACACACCCCTAACCCAACCGTACACTGTGCTCCAAGTTATTATGCAAATTGGATTTAAGTGTCAAAACGATTTAAAGGGAACCTGTCACCTGAATTTGGCGGGACAAGTTTTGGGTCATATGGGCGGGGTTTTATAGCTGAAAGTTGCTTTGGATGTCTCTAGGAACTTTCCACGTCTTGCAACTGGGATTTTTACCCATTCTTCAAGGCAAAACTGCTGCATGCTCTTTTGAAGGCTGGACAGACATCTGTCTGGGATGATTTAGCGAAACCTGCTTTGAGCAGGGGTTTGGACCAGATGACCCAGGAGGTCCCTTCCAACTCTAACATTCTATGATTCTAAGTTAGATGGTTTCCTCTGGTGAAC
Source organism: Ranitomeya variabilis (assembly GCF_051348905.1). Classification (NCBI taxonomy): domain Eukaryota; kingdom Metazoa; phylum Chordata; class Amphibia; order Anura; family Dendrobatidae; genus Ranitomeya; species Ranitomeya variabilis. The sequence continues at coordinate 753,570,806 of NC_135234.1, read as the reverse complement.
AGCAATCTTCTTACCACAGATTTTCAATTGGATTAAAGGGAACCTGTCACCTGAATTTGGCGGGACCAGTTTTGGGTCATATGGGCGGGGTTTTCGGGTGTTTGATTCACCCTTTCCGTACCCACTGGCTGCATGCTGGCCGCAATATTGGATTGAAGTTCATTCTCTGTCCTCCAGAGTACACGCCAGCGAAAGGCAAGATTGCCTTGCGCAAGCGTGTACTCCGGAGGACAGAGAATGAACTTCAATCCAATATTGCGGCCAGCATGCAGCCAGTGGGTACGGAAAGGGTGAATCAAACACCCGAAAACCCCGCCCATATGACCCAAAACTGGTCCCGCCAAATTCAGGTGACAGGTTCCCTTTAATTGTTTTGATTTTCAAATAAACTCATGGATGGCATTGTGTCTCAGGGATCAATGGATCACTGAAATCAATCTTAAACACATGTGATAATTAGTTTTCCAGGTGATTCTAATTAAAGGAAAACTACTTAAAAATGATGTTCCACATTATTAAGCAGGCCACAGGTTTCAAGCAATATGGGAAATAAAAAGGATCTCTGCTGCTGAAAAGCATCAAATAGTGCAATGCCTTGGTCAAGGGATGAAAACATTAGATATTTCCTGAAAACTTAAGCGTGATCATTGTACTGTGAAGAGATTTGTGGCTGATTCTGAGCACAGACGTGTTCATGCTGATAAAGGCATAATGAGGAAGGTTTCTGCCTGACAAGTTCATTGGATTAAGAGAGCAGCTGCTAAAAAGCCATTACAAAGCAGCAAACAGATATTTGAAGCTGCTGGTGCCTCTGGAGTCCCTCAAACCTCAAGGTATAGGATCCTTCAAAGGCTTCCTGTGGTGCATAAACCTACTATTCGGCCACCCCTAAACAGTGTTCACAAGCAGAAACGGTTGCAGTGGGCCCAGACATACATTAAGACTAATTTCCAAACAGTCTTGTTTACTGATGAGTGTCGAGCAACCCTGGATGGTCCAGATGGATGGAGTAGTGGATGGTTGGTGGATGGCCACCATGTGCCAACAAGGCTGCAACGTCAGCAAGGATGTGGAGGAGTCATGTTTTGGGACAGAATCATGGGGAAACAGCTGGTAGGGCCCTTTAAAGTTCCTGAAGATGTAAAAATGATCTCTGCAAAGTAAATAGAGTTTCTGACTAACAACTTTCTTCCATGGTATGAAAAGCAGAAATGTGCCTTCAGGAGCAAAATCATCTTCATGCTGACAATGCACCATCTCATGCTGCAAAGAATACCTCAGAGTCATTGGCTGCTATGGGCATAAAAGGAGATGTACTCATGGTATTGCCACCATTGCCAGTGTGGGACATCATGTTATAGTGTCAGATCGCTAATCTGACACTTTGCAATGCACTGTGTCAGATCAGTGATCTGACAGGCAGTGCTCCAGGCTTGCCAGCGCCTGCTCTGAGTGGGCCCTTGGAAGCCACCTCCCTGCAGGACCCGGAAGGAGCCCAGTGGCCATCTTGGATCAGGGGCCTGCAGGGGGGAGGACGGAGGAGAAGCTCAGAGCAACACGATCACATCGCGTTGCTCCGAGGGTCTCAGGGAAGCACGCAGGGAGTCCCCCCTCCCTGTGCGATGCTTCCCTATGCCGCTGGAACGCTGCGATCATGTTTGATCAGTGTTCCGGGGGTTAATGTGTCAGGAGCGGTCCGTGACTGCTCCTGGCACATAGTACCAGGTGTCAGCTGTGATAGTCAGCTGACACCCGGCCGCGATCGGCTGCACTCCCCCCGTGAGCGCAGCTGATCGCGTTAGACGTACTATCCCATCGGTGGTCATACGGGCCCAAACCACCTATATGGGATAGTACGTCTAATGTCAGCAAGGGGTTAAACAGTAAAAGAAAACTAAAAAATTAAATACATATGGCATCCGGGTATTGTCCATTTTTGTTCATGGACCTATGACAGCAGGATTTATACACTGCTCAAAAAAAATAAAGGGAACACTAAAATCCCACATCCTAGATAACACTGAATGAAATATTCCAGTTGTAAATCTTTATTCATTACATAGTGGAATGTATTGAGAACAATAAAACCTAAAAATGATCAACGAAAATCACAACTAATATCCCACGGAGGTCTGGAGTTGGAATGATGCTCAAAATCAAACTGGAAAATTAAGTTACAGACTAATCAAACTTCAGTGGAAATGCCTCAAGACAAGGAAATGATGCTCAGTAGTGTGTGTGGCCTCCACGTGCCTGTATGATCTCCCTACAATGCCTGGGCATGCTCCTGATGAGGCGGCAGATGGTCTCCTGAGGGATCTCCTCCCAGACCTGGACTAAAGCATCCACCAAGTCCTGGAGAGTCTGTGGTGCAACGTGACATTTGTGGATGGAGCGAGACATGATGTCCCAGATGTGCTCAATCAGATTCAGGTCTGGGGAACGGGCGGGCCAGTCCATAGTTTCAAGCCTTCATCTTGCAGGAACTGCTGACACACTCCACCCACATGAGGTCTGGCATTGTCCTGCATTAGGAGGACCCCAGGGCCAACCGAACCAGCATATGGTCTCACAAGGGGTCTGAGGATCTCATCTCGGTACCTAATGGCAGTCAGGCTACCTATGGCGGGCACATGGAGGGCTGTGCGTCCCTCCAAAGTTATGCCACCCCACACCATTACTGACCCACTGCCAAACCGGTCATGCTGAAGGATGTTGCAGGCAGCAGATTGCTCTCCATGGCGTCTCCAGACTCACATGTGCTCAGTGTGAACCTGCATCTGTGAAGAGCACAGGGCGCCAGTGGTGAATTTCCAATCCTGGTGTTCTGTGGCAAATGCCAAAGGTCCTGCATGGTCTTGGGCTGTGAGCACAGCCCCCATCTGTGGACGTCGGTGTTATGACCCCAATGGCGAGGGTCTCAGAGGAACGTGGAAGTCTGCAGAATACAAAAATCCAGCTCATAGGGCAGTGGTAGCTGGGTTGACCATATATCTACTCCTAACGCCAACACTAGAAGTAGCCGGGGATCATTCCTACGTTGATTCTAGATGACACGCTCCAGCCGGAGAATCTAGCTACCCCTAGTAGAGGAAAACAAAAGACCTTTCTTGCCTCCAGAGAAGGGGACCCCAAAGCTGGATAGAAGCCCCCCACAAATAATAACGGTGAGGTAAGAGGAAATGACAAACACAGAAATGAACCAGGTTTAGCACAGAGAGGCCCGCTTACTGATAGCAGAATAAAGAAAGGTAACTTATATGGTCAACAAAAACCCTATCAAAATCCACACTGGAAATTCAAGAACCCCCGAACCGTCTAACGGTCCGGGGGGAGAACACCAGCCCCCTAGAGCTTCCAGCAAAGGTCAGGATATATATTTGGAACAAGCTGGACAAAAATACAAAACCAAAACAAAATAGCAAAAAGCAAAAAGCGGACTTAGCTGATATAACTGGAACCAGGATCAGTAGACAAGAGCACAGCAGACTAGCTCTGATAACTACGTTGCCAGGCATTGAACTGAAGGTCCAGGGAGCTTAAATAGCAACACCCTTAACTAACGACCCAGGTGCGGATAAAAGGAATGACAGAAAAACCAGAGTCAAAAAACTAGTAACCACTAGAGGGAGCAAAAAGTAAATTCACAACAGTACCCCCCCCCTTAGTGAGGGGTCACCGAACCCTCACCACGACCACCAGGGCGATCAGGATGAGCGGCATGAAAGGCACGAACTAAATCGGCCGCATGAACATCAGAGGCGACCACCCAGGAATTATCCTCCTGACCATAGCCCTTCCACTTGACCAGGTACTGAAGCCTCCGCCTGGAGAGGCGAGAATCCAAGATCTTCTCCACCACGTACTCCAACTCGCCCTCAACCAACACCGGAGCAGGAGGCTCAGCAGAAGGAACTATAGGCACAATGTACCGCCGCAACAAGGACCTATGAAATACATTGTGAATAGCAAACGACACAGGAAGATCCAGACGAAAAGATACAGGATTAAGGATTTCCAATATCTTGTAAGGCCCAATAAAACGAGGTTTAAATTTGGGAGAGGAGACCTTCATAGGAACAAAGCGGGAAGAAAGCCATACCAAATCCCCAACGCGTAGTCGGGGACCCACACCGCGGCGGCGGTTGGCAAAGCGCTGAGCCCTCTCCTGTGACAACTTCAAGTTGTCCACCACATGATTCCAGATCCGCTGCAACCTATCCACCACAGAATCCACCCCAGGACAGTCAGAAGGCTCCACATGACCCGAAGAAAAGCGAGGATGGAAACCAGAGTTGCAGAAAAAAGGCGAAACCAAGGTGGCGGAACTAGCCCGATTATTAAGGGCAAACTCAGCCAACGGCAAGAATGTCACCCAATCGTCCTGATCAGCAGAGACAAAACACCTCAAATAAGCCTCCAAAGTCTGATTGGTTCGCTCCGTCTGTCCATTAGTCTGAGGATGGAAAGCAGACGAAAACGACAAATCAATGCCCATCCTACTACAAAAGGATCGCCAGAATCTGGAAACGAACTGGGATCCTCTGTCTGACACAATATTCTCAGGGATGCCGTGCAAACGAACCACGTTCTGGAAAAACACAGGAACCAGATCGGAAGAGGAAGGCAGCTTAGGCAAAGGAACCAAATGGACCATCTTTGAGAAGCGATCACATATCACCCAGATAACGGACATGCCCTGGGATAGCGGAAGATCAGAAATGAAATCCATGGAGATATGTGTCCAAGGTCTCTTCGGGACAGGCAAGGGCAAGAGCAAACCGCTGGCACGAGAACAGCAAGGCTTAGCTCGAGCACAAGTCCCACAGGACTGCACAAATGACCGCACATCCCTTGACAAGGAAGGCCACCAAAAGGACCTGGCCACCAGATCTCTGGTGCCAAAAATTCCCGGGTGACCTGCCAACACCGAGGAATGAACCTCGGAAATGACTCTGCTGGTCCACTTATCCGGGACAAACAGTCTGTCAGGTGGACAAGACTCAGGCCTATCAGCCTGAAATCTCTGCAACACACATCGCAGATCCGGAGAAATAGCTGACAAGATAACTCCATCTTTAAGAATACCAACAGGATCAGCGACTCCAGGAGCATCAGGCACAAAGCTCCTAGAAAGAGCATCGGCCTTCACATTCTTTGAACCTGGTAAATACGAGACAACAAAATCAAAGCGGGAGAAAAACAATGACCAGCGGGCCTGTCTCGGATTAAGGCGTTTAGCAGACTCGAGATACATCAGATTTTTGTGATCAGTCAAGACCACCACACGATGCTTAGCACCCTCGAGCCAATGACGCCACTCCTCAAATGCCCATTTCATGGCCAACAACTCCCGATTGCCCACATCATAATTTCGCTCGGCAGGCGAAAACTTCCTAGAGAAAAAGGCACAAGGTTTCATAACAGAGCAACCAGGGCCTCTCTGCGACAAAACGGCCCCTGCTCCAATCTCTGAAGCATCCACCTCAACCTGAAAGGGAAGTGAGACATCGGGCTGGCACAAAACAGGCGCCGAAGTAAACCGGCGTTTCAACTCCTGGAAAGCCTCCACGGCAGCAGGAGCCCAGTTAGCTACATCGGAGCCCTTCTTGGTCATATCCGTCAAAGGTTTCACAATGCTAGAAAAATTAGCGATAAAACGACGGTAGAAGTTAGCGAAACCCAAGAACTTCTGTAGACTCTTAACTGACGAGGGCTGAGTCCAATCAAGAATAGCTCGGACCTTGACTGGGTCCATCTCCACAGCAGAAGGGGAAAAAATGAACCCCAAAAAGGGAACCTTCTGTACACCAAAGAGACACTTTGAGCCCTTGACAAACAAAGAATTTTCACGCAAAATTTTAAAGACCAACCTGACCTGCTCCACATGCGAATCCCAATTATCAGAAAAAACCAAAATATCATCCAGATAAACAATCAAAAATTTATCCAGATACTTCCGGAAAATGTCATGCATAAAGGACTGAAAAACTGAAGGCGCATTGGAGAGCCCAAAAGGCATCACCAAGTACTCAAAATGACCTTCGGGCGTATTGAATGCGGTTTTCCATTCATCACCTTGCTTAATGCGCACAAGGTTGTACGCACCACGAAGATCTATCTTGGTGAACCACTTGGCACCTTTAATCCGGGCAAACAAGTCAGACAACAGCGGTAAAGGATACTGAAATTTGACAGTGATCTTATTTAAAAGCCGATAATCAATACAAGGTCTCAAAGATCCGTCCTTTTTTGCCACAAAAAAGAATCCCGCACCAAGAGGGGAAGAAGACGGACGAATATGTCCTTTCTCTAGAGACTCCTTGATATATGAACGCATAGCGGTATGTTCAGGTACCGACAGATTAAACAGTCTTCCCTTAGGAAATTTACTGCCTGGGATCAAATCTATAGCACAGTCACAGTCCCTATGAGGAGGCAGTGCACTGGACTCAGACTCACTGAAGACATAATCAGACAAATACTCCGGAACTTCCGAAGGCGTAGAAGAAGCAATAGACACAGGCAGGGAATCCCCATGAATACCACGACAGCCCCAACTTGAGACTGACATAGCCTTCCAGTCCAGGACTGGATTATGGGTCTGTAACCATGGCAGCCCTAAAACAACCAAATCATGCATTTTATGTAAAACCAGGAAACGTATCACCTCGCGGTGTTCAGGAGTCATGCACATGGTAACCTGTGTCCAATACTGCGGTTTATTTGCTGCCAATGGCGTAGCATCAATACCCCTAAGAGGAATAGGATTTTCTAATGGTTCAAGAGTAAAACCACAGTGCTTAGCAAATGACAGATCCATAAGACTCAGGGCAGCACCTGAATCTACAAACGCCATGACAGGAAAAGACGACAGTGAGCAAATCAAAGTTACAGACAGAATAAATTTAGGTTGCAAATTACCAACGGTGACAGGACTAACAACCTTAGCTATACGTTTAGAGCATGCTGAGATAATATGTGTAGAATCACCACAGTAGTAGCACAAGCCATTCCGGCGTCTATGAATTTTCCGCTCATTTCTAGTCAGGATTCTATCACATTGCATTAAATCAGGTGTCTGTTCAGACAACACCATGAGGGAATTTGCGATTTTTCTATCACATTGCACCGAATTAGGTGTCTGTTCAGACAACACCATGAGGGAATTTGCGGTTTTGCGCTCCCGCAATCGCCGGTCAATTTGAATAGCCAGTGCCATAGTATCATTCAGACCTGTGGGAATGGGAAAACCCACCATAACATTCTTAATGGCTTCAGAAAGGCCATTTCTAAAATTAGCGGCCAGTGCACACTCGTTCCAATGTGTCAGCACGGACCATTTCCGAAATTTTTGGCAGTACACTTCAGCCTCGTCCTGCCCCTGAGACATAGCCAGCAAGGCCTTTTCTGCCTGAATCTCAAGATTGGGTTCCTCATAAAGTAAACCGAGCGCCAGAAAAAACGCATTAATATCAGCCAATGCCGGATCTCCTGGCGCCAGCGAAAAAGCCCAATCCTGAGGGTCGCCCCGTAAGAACGAAATAAAAATTTTTACTTGCTGAGCAGAGTCTCCAGATGAACAGGGTCTCAGGGACAAAAACAATTTACAATTATTCACAAAATTCCTAAACTTAAACCTGTCTCCGGAAAACAGTTCAGGAATCGGTATTTTAGGTTCTGACCTAGGATTACTGATAACATAGTCTTGTATGCCCTGCACACGAGTAGCCAGCTGGTCCACACTTGTAATCAAGGTCTGGACATTCATGTCTGCAGCAAGCATAGCCACTCTGAGGTAAAGGGGAAGAAGAAAAAAAAAAAAAACTCAGAATCTTCTTTCTTATAATCCCTCTTCTGCAATGCATTAAACATTTAATACTGGCCTGGCAAACTGTTCCGACCCCAATGGCGAGGGTCTCAGAGGAACGTGGAAGTCTGCAGAATACAAAAATCCAGCTCATAGGGCAGTGGTAGCTGGGTTGACCATATATCTACTCCTAACGCCAACACTAGAAGTAGCCGGGGATCATTCCTACGTTGATTCTAGATGACACGCTCCAGCCGGAGAATCTAGCTACCCCTAGTAGAGGAAAACAAAAGACCTTTCTTGCCTCCAGAGAAGGGGACCCCAAAGCTGGATAGAAGCCCCCCACAAATAATAACGGTGAGGTAAGAGGAAATGACAAACACAGAAATGAACCAGGTTTAGCACAGAGAGGCCCGCTTACTGATAGCAGAATAAAGAAAGGTAACTTATATGGTCAACAAAAACCCTATCAAAATCCACACTGGAAATTCAAGAACCCCCGAACCGTCTAACGGTCCGGGGGGAGAACACCAGCCCCCTAGAGCTTCCAGCAAAGGTCAGGATATATATTTGGAACAAGCTGGACAAAAATACAAAACCAAAACAAAATAGCAAAAAGCGGACTTAGCTGATATAACTGGAACCAGGATCAGTAGACAAGAGCACAGCAGACTAGCTCTGATAACTACGTTGCCAGGCATTGAACTGAAGGTCCAGGGAGCTTAAATAGCAACACCCTTAACTAACGACCCAGGTGCGGATAAAAGGAATGACAGAAAAACCAGAGTCAAAAAACTAGTAACCACTAGAGGGAGCAAAAAGTAAATTCACAACAGTCGGGCACTCAGACCATCCTCATGGAGTCGGCTTCGAACCATTTGTGCCGACACATGCACATTTGTGGCCTGCTGGAGGTCATTTTGCAGGGCTCTGGCAGTGCTCTGTTGTGGATTCTGTTTGCGGGCTCCCTCTGGTGGTTACTGCTGGTACTGGGTGACTTTGGTGGGTTGCGGCCTTTGGTTTCCATCTGTCCATCAGAGGCTGGGTGTTTCCTATTTTACCTGGCCTCGCTGTCATTTCCCTTGCCGGCTATCAATGTGTTCAGATGTGCTCTGTTTGGTTCCTGCCTACCTGCTCCCAGATCTTTCAGGATAAGCTAAGTGCTGATTTTCAGTTGTTTGGTTTTTGTCCAGCTTGCTTATTATGTCTCTATGCTAGCTGGTAGCTCTAGTGGACTGAGGTTCTCCCCATGTGCCATGAGTTGGCACATGGGTTCTTGTAATCTCAGGATGGTTTTTTTGATTAGGGTTTTTTGCTGACCGCTCAGTCCCCTTTTGTGTCATTCTGCTTTCTAGTTTTCAGCGGGCCTCTATTTGCTAAAGCTATATACATCATCTCTATGTGTGTGCCTTCCTCTCATTTCACCGTCAATACATGTGGGGGGCCACTATACCTTTGGGGTTAATTCCTCTGGAGGCAAGTGAGGTCTTTGTTCTCTCTGCAGTACTAGTTAGCTCTTAGGCTGGTGCGTGGCGTCTAGAACCAACGTAGGCACGCTCCCTGGCTATCTCTAGTTGCGTTTGTCAGGCGTAGGGCAGCGGTCAGCCCAGGTTCCATCACCCTAGAGCTCGTCCGATATTAATTATTCTTTGCTTATCCTGTGCTATCCCTCGCCATTGGGGATTCATGACAGTATAGCCGGCCCACAAAGTGTTAATTGTTTGGGCTGAAGCAGGAGAAAAAGAAGTGTTCAAGGGAAATTTTTTTTTTTTTTTTCCTTCAGAGTTTTGCTGCCTAGCCCTTAATTGCTGTCTAGCTGCTTCTTACCTCCTCTTAACCCTTGAATGGCTCTGATCTTAGCTGTTTATCATGGATGTCCAGAGTTTGGCTTCCAGCCTGAGTAATCTCGCGGCAAAGGTTCAAAACATACAGGATTTCGTTGTTCACACTCCCATGTCTCAACCTAGAATTCCTATTCCAGAGTTTTTTTCTGGAGATAGATCTACCTTCCTGAATTTCAGGAACAATTGTAAATTGTTTCTCTCTTTGAAATCTCGCTCCTCTGGAGACCCTGCTCAACAGGTCAAGATTGTTATATCATTCCTACGGGGCGACCCTCAGAATTGGGCATTTGCATTGGCACCAGGGGATCCTGCGTTGCTCAGTGTGGATGCGTTTTTTCTGGCATTGGGATTGCTCTATGAGGAACCTAACCTAGAGATTCAGGCTGAAAAGGCTTTATTAGCCCTCTCTCAGGGGCATGATGAAGCGGAAATATATTGTCAGAAATTTCGGAAATGGTCGGTGCTTACTCAGTGGAATGAGTGCGCCCTGGCTGCAAACTTCAGAAATGGTCTTTCTGAGGTCATTAAGGATATTATGGTGGGGTTCCCTGCGCCTACAGGTCTGAATGAGTCTATGGCTATGGCCATTCAGATTGATCGGCGTTTACGGGAGCGCAAACCCGTGCACCAGTTGGCGGTGTCTTCTGAACAGGCACCTGAGACTATGCAATGTGATAGAATTCAGTCCAGAAGTGAACGGCAAAATTATAGGCGGAAAAATGGTTTGTGTTTTTATTGTGGTGATTCAGCTCATGTTATATCAGCATGCTCTAAACGCACAAAAAGGGTTGATAAATCTTTTGCCATTGATACTCTGCAGTCTAAGTTCATTTTGTCTGTGACTCTGATTTTTTCACTGTCTTCCATTTCCGTCGATGCCTATGTGGATTCAGGCGCTGCCCTGAGTCTTATGGATTGGTCATTTGCTAAACGCTGCGGTTTTAGTCTAGAGCCTCTGGAAGTTCCTATTCCTCTGAAGGGAATTGATTCTACACCATTGGCTATGAATAAACCGCAGTATTGGACACAAGTGACCATGCGCATGACTCCCGTTCATCAGGAGGTGATTCGCTTCCTTGTACTGTATAATTTACATGATGTACTAGTGCTTGGTCTGCCATGGTTACAAACTCATAATCCTGTCCTGGACTGGAAAACAATGTCTGTGCTAAGTTGGGGATGTCAGGGGGTTCATGATGATGCACCTCCGATTTCTATCGCTTCATCCACTCCTTCGGAGATCCCTGCGTTTTTGTCGGATTATAGAGATGTTTTTGAGGAGCCTAAGCTTAATTCGCTCCCTCCTCATAGAGAGTGTGACTGTGCTATAGAATTGATTCCTGGCAGTAAGTTCCCTAAGGGTCGTTTATTTAATCTGTCACTGCCAGAGCATACTGCTATGCGGAATTATATTAAGGAGTCCTTGGAAAAGGGACATATTCGTCCATCTTCGTCCCCTCTGGGAGCAGGTTTTTTTTTCGTGGCAAAAAAAGATGGTTCCCTGAGGCCTTGTATAGGTTATCGCCTTCTGAATAAGATTACAGTCAAATATCAGTATCCATTGCCATTATTGACTGATTTGTTTGCTCGCATTAAGGGGGCTAGGTGGTTCACTAAGATAGATCTTCGTGGTGCGTATAATCTGGTGCGGATAAAACAGGGTGATGAGTGGAAAACCGCATTTAATACGCCTGAGGGCCATTTTGAGTATTTGGTAATGCCTTTTGGACTCTCCAATGCTCCGTCAGTCTTTCAGTCCTTTATGCACAATATTTTCCGTGAATATCTGGATAAGTTTATGATTGTGTATTTGGATGATATTTTGGTGTTTTCTGATGACTGGGAGTCTCATGTTCTACAGGTCAGGAAGGTGTTTCAGGTTTTGCGGGCCAATTCTCTGTTTGTGAAGGGCTCAAAGTGTCTCTTCGGAGTCCAGAAGATTTCTTTTTTGGGGTACATTTTTTCTCCTTCTACTATTGAGATGGATCCCGTTAAGGTTCAGGCTATTTGTGACTGGACACAACCTACATCTGTTAAGAGCCTTCAGAAGTTCTTGGGGTTTGCTAATTTTTATCGTCGGTTCATTGCTAATTTTTCCAGTATTGTTAAACCTTTGACTGATTTGACTAAAAAGGGTGCTGATGTTGCTGATTGGTCTCCTGCGGCCGTGGAGGCCTTTCGGGAACTTAAGCGCCGGTTTTCTTCTGCTCCTGTGTTGTGTCAACCAGATGTTTCATTTCCTTTTCAGGTGGAGGTTGATGCTTCCGAGATTGGAGCGGGGGCGGTTTTGTCACAGAGAAGTTCTAATGGCTCGGTGATGAAGCCATGTGCTTTCTTCTCTAGAAAATTCTCGCCCGTCGAGCGCAATTATGATGTGGGTAATCGGGAGCTTTTGGCCATGAAGTGGGCATTTGAGGAGTGGCGTCATTGGCTTGAGGGTGCTAAACATCGCGTGGTGGTCTTGACTGATCACAAGAATCTCATTTACCTTGAGTCTGCCAGGCGTTTGAATCCTAGACAGGCTCGTTGGTCGTTATTTTTTTTCTCGTTTCAATTTCGTGGTTTCATACCTGCCAGGTTCAAAGAATGTGAAGGCAGATGCTCTTTCCAGGAGTTTTGTGCCTGACTCTCCTGGAGACACTGGGCCTGCTGGTATCCTTAGGGATGGGGTAATATTGTCCGCCGTATCCCCAGACTTGCGACGCGCATTGCAGGAGTTTCAGGTGGATAAACCGGATCGATGTCCACCAGAAAGACTGTTTGTTCCGGATGATTGGACCAGTTAGAGTCATCTCCGAGGTCCATTCTTCTGTGTTGGCTGGTCATCCTGGAATATTTGGTACAAGAGGCTTGGTGGCCAGGTCTTTTTGGTGGCCTTCCTTGTCTAGGGATGTGCGTACCTTTGTGCAGTCTTGTGAAGTGTGTGCTCGAGCTAAGCCTTGCTGTTCACGGGCTAGTGGGTTGTTGTTATCCTTGCCCATCCCGAAGAGGCCTTGGACGCACATTTCCATGGATTTTATTTCTGATCTCCCGGTTTCACAGATGTCCGTTATCTGGGTGGTGTGTGACCGCTTTTCTAAGATGGTTCATTTGGTGCCCTTGCCTAAGTTGCCCTCCTCCTCTGAGTTGGTTCCTTTGTTTTTTCAGAACGTGGTTCGTTTGCATGGGATTCCGGAAAATATCGTTTCTGACAGGGGATCCCAGTTTGTGTCTAGATTTTGGCGGACGTTTTGTGCCAAGATGGGCATTGATTTGTCTTTCTCGTCTGCATTCCATCCTCAGACGAATGGCCAGACGGAGCGAACTAATCAGACCTTGGAAACTTATTTGAGGTGTTTTGTTTCTGCTGATCAAGATGACTGGGTTGCTTTTTTGCCACTGGCCGAATTTGCTCTTAATAATCGGGCTAGTTCTGCCACGTTGGTCTCTCCTTTTTTTTGTAATTCGGGGTTTCATCCTCGTTTTTCCTCTGGTCAGGTGGAGTCTTCGGATTGTCCTGGAGTGGACGTGGTGGTGGACAGGCTGCATCAGATTTGGAACCAGGTGGTGGACAATTTGAAGTTGTCTCAGGAGAAGACTCAGCAGTTTGCTAATCGCCGTCGCCACGTGGGTCCCCGACTTCTTGTTGGGGACTTGGTGTGGTTGTCTTCTCGTTTTGTCCCTATGAAGGTCTCTTCTCCTAAGTTCAAGCCTCGGTTCATCGGTCCTTATAGGATCTCGGAGATTCTTAACCCTGTATCTTTCCGTTTGGATCTCCCAGCATCGTTCGCTATTCATAATGTGTTCCATCGGTCGTTGTTGCGGAGGTATGAGGTGCCTGTTGTTCCTTCGGTCGAGCCTCCTGCTCCGGTGCTGGTGGAGGGAGAATTGGAGTATGTTGTTGAAAAGATCTTGGATTCTCGTGTTTCCAGACGCAAACTCCAGTATTTGGTTAAGTGGAAGGGTTATGGTCAGGAGGACAATTCCTGGGTGGTCGCCTCCGATGTTCATGCGACTGATTTGGTCCGCGCCTTCCATAGAGCTCACCCTGATCGCCCTGGGGGTTCTCGTGAGGGTTCGGTGACCCCTCCTCAAGGGGGGGGTACTGTTGTGGATTCTGTTTGCGGGCTCCCTCTGGTGGTTACTGCTGGTACTGGGTGACTTTGGTGGGTTGCGGCCTTTGGTTTCCATCTGTCCATCAGAGGCTGGGTGTTTCCTATTTTACCTGGCCTCTCTGTCATTTCCCTTGCCGGCTATCAATGTGTTGAGATGTGCTCTGTTTGGTTCCTGCCTACCTGCTCCCAGATCTTTCAGGATAAGCTAAGTGCTGATTTTCAGTTGTTTGGTTTTTGTCCAGCTTGCTTAGAATGTCTCTTTGTTAGCTGGTTGCTCTAGTGGACTGAGCTTCTCCCCATGTGCCATGAGTTGGCACATGGGTTCTTGTAATCTCAGGATGGTTTTTTTGATTAGGGTTTTTTGCTGACCGCTCAGTCCCCTTTTGTGTCATTCTGCTTTCTAGTTTTCAGCGGGCCTCTATTTGCTAAAGCTATATACACCTACTGTATTCTCACCCATCCCTTGTAGATTGTGAGCCCTCGCGGGCAGGGTCCTCACTCCTCCTGTACCAGTTATGACTTGTATTGTTCAAGACTATTGTACTTGTTTTTATTATGTATACCCCTCCTCACTTGTAAAGCGCCATGGAATAAATGGCGCTATAACAATAAATAATAATAATAATAATAATAATAATAATATACATCATCTCTATGTGTGTGCCTTCCTCTCATTTCACCGTCAATACATGTGGGGGGCCACTATACCTTTGGGGTTAATTCCTCTGGAGGCAAGTGAGGTCTTTGTTTTCTCTGCAGTACTAGTTAGCTCTTAGGCTGGTGCGTGGCGTCTAGAACCAACGTAGGCACGCTCCCTGGCTATCTCTAGTTGCGTTTGTCAGGCGTAGGGCAGCGGTCAGCCCAGGTTCCATCACCCTAGAGCTCGTCCGATATTTATTATTCTTTGCTTATCCTGTGCTATCCCTCGCCATTGGGGATTCATGACAGTGCTCCTCCCGTTCCTCCTTGCACAAAGGCAGAGGTAGCGGTCCTGCTGCTGTGTTGTTGCCCTCCTACGGCCTCCTCCACATCTCTTGGTGTACTGGCCTGTCTCCTGGTAGCACCTCCAGCCTCTGGAGACTACGCTGACAGACACAGCAAACCTTCTTGGCACAGCTTGCATTGATGTGCCATCCTGGATGAGCTGCACTACCTGAGCCACTTGTGTGGGTTGTAGAGTCCGCCTCATGCTACCACGAGTATGAAAGCACAACCAACAATCAAAAGTGACCAAAACATCAGCCAGAAAGCATTGGTACTGAGATGTGGTCTGTGGTCCCCACCTGCAGAACCACTCCTTTGTTGAGGGTGTCTTGATAATTGCCAATAATTTCCATCTGTTGTCTATTCCATTTGTACAGCAGCATGTGAAATTGATTGTCAATCAGTGTTGCTTCCTAAGTGGACAGTTTGATTTAACAGAAGTCTGATTTACTTGGGAGTTATATTATGTTGTTTAAGTGATCCCTTTATTTTTTGAGCAGTGTATATATCTATCCTGACTATTGAGGATATTCTCTCTTTCCTTGGGAGATGGAGTATATGATCAGATAATGAGGTCTCAGGAATATTTTTATCTAACAGACCAGACTTAGAGAAAACATAGGAAAGTGAGAGAAAACAAAACTAAGTGAGAAACACGCCTAAACTATTCAGCTGGGTGTAGACAATCACCTTTACCAATGAGATGTATGTATGCTAATGCCAGCACATACTAAGAGATTAGATGAGCCAATTATATTGTTACAATGTATGAATACTAATAACCTATGTAAGATGATATAATGAGGTAATAAAGCGAGATCTGCTTTGATGCTTAATGTATCAGCGTGGCTCTTCCGTGCACGTGTTTCAATTTTACAATTTAATTTGGAACAGGCACAACATCTCAGAATGTCCCACATTATGTGGCGACGACAGACCCATTGACTTGAGTTGGAGAGTTTGATCCGACACTTGATTCACGAACAAATTCGAACATGTGAACAGTGCTCTATACAGTCATGGCCGAAAGTGTTAGCACTCTTGAAATTGTTCCAGAAAATGAAGTATTTCTCCCAAAATACTACTGTACTTACACATGTTTATTTCATTTCTGTGTATTGGAACAAAACCAAAAAAATAGAAAAAACAAACAAAATTGGACATCATTTCACACAAAACCCCCAAAATGAGCCAGACAAAATTGTTGCCACTTTTCCAAAAGTGTGGGTAAACAACTTTGTTTCACGCATGTGATGTCCGTTCAAACTCCCCTGTGGCAAGTAACAGGTGTGGGCAATATGAAAATCAAAAAGTTGATTAAATGTTAGCATTGTGTGTCTGTGTGTACCACACTAAGCATGGAGAACAAAAGGGAGAGGAGAACGATGTAAGGACTATATCAACAATCTTAAGGTTACATGTCCATCTCCAAAAATCATGACGTTCTTTTGTCCATGGTGCGGAACATAATCAAGAGGTTTACAACCCATGCCCTGTAGCTAATCTCCCTTGATGTTGATGGCAGAGAAAAATTGATGAAAGGTTGCAAAGCAGGATAGTACAGATGGTGGATCAGCAACCTCAATCAAGTTCCAAAGAAATTCAAGCTGTCCTGCAGGCTCAGGGTGCATCAGTGTCAGCGTGAACTATCCATCGACATTTGAGTTAAACGCTATGGCAGGAGACCCAGGAGGACCCCACTACTGACACAGATGCATAAAAAAGTTAGACTGCAGTTTGCCAAAATATACGTAAGCCAAAATCATTCTGGGAAAGCATCTTGTTGACATATGAGGCCAAGATAGAGTTTTTTGGTAAAGCACATCATTCTATTGTTTACCGAAAACACAATGAGGCCTAAAAAGAAAAGAACACAGTACCTACAGTCAAATACGGAGGAGGTTTGAAGATGTTTTGGGGCTGTTTTGCTGCCTCTGGCACTAGGTGCCTTGATTGTGTCCAAAGCATCATGAAATCTGAATGCTTTGGATTGCAAAGTAGTGCACAGTGTCAGAAAGCTGCGAGTGAGTCCTAGATCATCGGTCTTCCAGCAGGACAATGACCTCAAACATCCTTCAAGAAGATATTTAGCAAAAAAGTATTGTATCCAGCTCCCAATGTGTTCATCTAGAAAATATTCTTAAAATATTACATCCATGGAGGCGGTGGGGTAAGCAGGTAATACAACGCTTCCGGAGTTCTTTATCACAGCTCTCACGTCAGGGTGCGAGCAAACACTAATTGCTGGCTGTAATTACAGGTGTTTCAGCCCAGTCATGTGGTGAAGGATATGTGCTCGCAATCGGAAAGGAAAAAGACACATATCCAAGAAAAACGAAAACACATACAAAACAGGAATAAAAATATCTGATTTACAATTAAAAACTAATCCTGTCCAAGTGAGAGGAATAATTAATAGTGAAATATAATTTCTCTGTGAATATTTAAACCAAAAGGGACACAGGGGTCTAAATTATAGATCCAAAAAGCTTCCCTGGTGCGCACATGATGTCTCACATTATGGACAGTGTGGGGTTAACAATCTCATTGACATTTTTAATTTTTTTTTTTTATTGATGAGATCACATCTATTTTCCATTTGAATAATGTTGGCAGCCCTGTTTAGGGACCAGGAGGGATAACCCCCTTTTTTCCAATCTAATCGCTAATTTCCCTATCCAATTTATTTAGGTTACTGCAATTTCTTACAATCCTACTGAACACTCCAACTTGGATGGAATGAATCGTGTGTTCAGGATGGCTACAATGAATAAGAAAAAAATTAAAAATAATATGAATGAGTTTCTTAAGCAGTTTTTATACTGTAAATCAGATTTTTTTTTTTTTTCCTGTTTAGTATGTGTTTTCATTTTCCTTGTATACACTGGAATTGCATATATATCTGAGTTTTTCGTTTCAGATTGCGAAATATCCTACCCCATATGACTGGGCTGAAACACCCGCATGTACCGTAATTACAGCCAGTATTATGACATGAGAACTGTGACAAAGAATGCCAGAGTTGTGTTTGAAACGCATTGCTTTACCTGGCGACCCCTTGACATACCCCCCCTCCTCCATGGAAGTAATATTTTAAGATTTTTTTCTAAATAAACGCATTGGTTTTACCAGGAGCTGGATGCAATCCATTTTTTCTTGTCTGCTCAGGACGATTTCTATGCTCTTCAAATGAACCTCATCAGGTGAGCTGGCTGACTTTCTTTACCGTACTTCAAGAAGGCTCCAGAAATGGTTGCAAAGAAAAGTGCTGGAGAGTTCTGAAGTGGCAACAATGAGTCTGGATCTAAATCTCATCGATCACCTGTGGAGAGATCTTAAAATTGCTGTTAGGAGACGGCACCGTCACATACGAGAGACCTGGAGCAGTTTACAGAAGAAAAAAAAAAAATGGAGGTCTGAATAAGACCTTAGGGTTTTTTTACACTTATTTCAAGAGCCTTACAGGGGACTACAATAAACGGATCTATAGACGCCCTTCATTCACTGGTCAGAAGGTAATTTGGGCTTAGTTTAGAGGTAAGCCATCGTCCCCAATTAATCAAAAATGGCAATTTGGACACCAAACTTGATGAAGAGTGCACTGAAGTAAGAACTGCCAAATTCATTAAGACGCGTGATTTTGGCACAGCTGTCAGCTGTCAAGAGCAAAAAATGTCAAGGACTAGTGCAGATTACTGTAGAAATGTGCGTCTGTTTTGTGGTGTGAATTACAGCGAATTCGACGCTCCCTTCTGGTGAAGCTCCAGACACTTTTCAAAAAGTTGGCCTGGATTGGCAAGAAAATGGCGAAAGTTACACAATGGAATATTTTAAACAGTTTTGCTGCAATAATTCTGTTGAAAACAGTTTAGTGAATCTGCCCTGTTGTCTTGGCGGTACGGAATATCTCAGCAGTGGTGTCCAGTATAAAAACAAAATAAAACATCACGAGGAGAGCATATATAACAATGGGATTATGGAAATCACATGATGGAGACGTTACTGATGTTCTAATGATCACTGCTGGCAGCTCCCGTGAA
This sequence comes from Ranitomeya variabilis, assembly GCF_051348905.1. Lineage (NCBI taxonomy): Eukaryota > Metazoa > Chordata > Amphibia > Anura > Dendrobatidae > Ranitomeya > Ranitomeya variabilis. The sequence continues at coordinate 753,552,034 of NC_135234.1, read as the reverse complement.
ATCACTGACCAATGATGTGCTCGATGTGAGACAAGTCCAGAGACGCTGCAGACCATGGTAGGACATTCAGCTGCTGCTTACAATAAAGAGAGCAAGACGTGGCCCAATGCGGTCATCATGGAAAATGGCTCCTAGGACTTTGGATACATGGCCGCACCATTGGTTCCACCACCAAATCAATGTAACACCAAGCTGTTAGTGCACCTGGGATGAAGACTAAAGGTGTCCATCTACCGTACATTATGCCACCTCCCACCATAATCCCTACAGTAGGACCGGTGAGAAGTTCCCATAATCCAGGGAATAAGAGTGATGTGACGTTTCCTCATGAAGGACTCTTTATGGCGTTGATCACGTGGTCTCCTCACTAATCTCTGACTATCACTGTGACCAAGAAAAAAGCGGGATTCATCGCGGGACCTCCATTCTATTCTCCATCTGGAGGCCACTTGGGTAACGTCATGAACAGGCCTTCATGAGGGAACGTCACACCGGGTGTACTCCATGGCGTGGGGTGGTATAATGTTCGATAGCCAGACCCCTTTAGCCTTATTCCCAGATATATTAACAGTTCAGCTTTAAATTGATCTGGTGGTGGAACCAGTGGTACGGCCATTTCTGCAAAATGTCCTAGGAGCCATTTTTCAGCACAACACTACGTGTGCTACTGTGAGCAGCCTGCAAGACCTAAATATGCTACGATGGCCTGCAGCGTCTCCAGACTTGTCTCCCAGCCAGCACATCTGGGACATTATTGGTTGGCCATTGCACAGGGAGGAGCCAGCAGCCAATCCTGATGGTTTGCCCATGTGCATTCAGGGTGGCAGAAAATCCTCAACCTCAATGCCAAGGAACGTAAATGCAAGGATTTTTAGGCGCTGATACTCCAAACTTAATACATTTGAATTATTTTTCCACTTTGCCAATAGTTGCAGATCAGTAACTTTTCTTTCCATCCCGTGATTTCCATCATTCCAAGACTTTTCTCTCTCAAAGTTGCAATTTCAATTTTAAGTGGTATATATATATATATATATATATATATATATATATATATATATAGTTTTTTTGAGGGGTGGACGTCACTGAGTGGCAGACAAGCCCAATGATTACAGTACCATCAAACTTATAAAGATGGGAATTTGGCTGATACACGATCCCTGTATGTAACCCCTTTCTCATGTACAGCACCATGGAATTAATGGTGCTATATAAATAAATAATAATAATACACATACATTTTATGGCACAGCTCCAATATGTATGTATACATACAGTATATGTAAATTCACACTCAGAATAAATGACAATGACAGTGAAGGAGGGGATGAAAATGGACCTTTACTTAGGGAAAAAAAAAAAGTACATTTCTTATTTAATTACATTTAATAAACCTAAAAACACTCAACAAGAAATTGGAATAAATATTTTACATATTCCACGAAACAAATGTAATGAGTCGCAGCAAAAATCCCCTTTGTTACAGCTGTTCCTGATGCTTTTTCCCCCCAAAGCTTCATAGCCGCACGCTGTTCGTGTGTATTAGCCATCAGATAGGCAAAAGATTAAAAAACCTTGTTAAAAAAAAAAAAAAAAAATCACTGGAGCCAAACACAACACTGGCTGTCCTACTGACTCAGAAGGGTTCAGTGAACGTTCCCCTAGTGGCAGAAACACAAAAGTCAAACACCCCATCGCCCAGAAGATGCTTCCTGTTTCTTTTAGGTGTCCTCAGTAATATTTTTTTTTTTTACATTCCCATGATGAGCTTTTTGAGGTTGCAGAATTTCGGCACCAATTATTTAAATTAGGTCACTTGCTTTTCTTCTGTCTCTTTTTCAGTGCCTTTTTTAACATTATTGTGTTTTTGATGAAGCAAAAATCTGCGCGTCAAAACGCACCAAAAGCTCATTGTGGGAACTCAGCCAGTCTAAATTCGTTATTGCATAATTTTAAAAAAATATAATAAAAAAAGTAAACATAATACTAGTACTGATCATAGATTATAATAGAAATAACAATACAAAGACATAATTTCAAACGTCAATATAATACAAATAATAATGAAAAACGAAGCAAATAACACAAAAAAAAATACATTAAAAATGAGTGTAAAAAATAATAATGCTAAATAGTAAATTATAATAAAAATACTAATACAATGAAATAATGTTACAAATGTATACTAATAATATATAACAATAATAATACTAAATTATAATATAATTAATACAATGAAATTGTATTTTTAAATATGACACAATAACTATACTATAAATGGTAATACATTGAAATGACGCTAATTATTAATATATATTAGCATTTATTTAAAAAACATATATATTAACATTTAATATAATACTAGTAGCATATACACTATATAAATATAATACTACTATGATATATGCGTACTTTGAAATGATCATTTGATGAAACCTGAATATTGTAGAACATATAGTTGAAATTATGATTAACATAGAATAGTAATATTATGATTTATGCAATTTTTGTAGACTTTCATTATAAATTATTATGATTATGTGCCAATAATACAATTTCAAAAGGAACATTATATAATAAAATAACATAATAATAAAAAAATAATGACTAAATAATAATGTCAGAAATAATAATAATAATAATAATAATAATAATAATATGCCCACCTTTCTTCTTCACTGGCATTCTCCCTGGCTGATATATTTATAAATTAAAAAAAAAAGTGAAATCCTCACGAGCAGGAACAGAAGTCCAAGCTAAAAATTATTGCAGATGTGACAACATAGATCAATTTGTTTAAAAAAAAAAAAAAAAAATGAATACAAATATTAAAAAAAAAGTAGAATCGTTCATGCAAATTTTGCAATTAAAATTTAATAAAAAAATTAAGATAAAATTAAATGAAATATTAAATGAATCCCCCATCAGAGGTCGTTTCAGTTTTACTAGGAAAAAGAAATATGCATAGTACAAAAAAAATGCCTAATGGCATCTGGGCTGCGGTGTAAGTTAGTGTTCCCTGGTGTGGATGGGGGCAGCCCTCCCTGCCGTAGTGCTAGGTAGAGGTGGTGGTCACCAGCGCATCCTCCCGCCAGCTGCTGGGGGGGCTTGTTACAGGGGTCTTGGGTAGCCAGGCAGAGACAGGAGGCAGGGGAGGCCATCCCAGCTGCCGGGCCACAGGGCAGGACGACACATGGCTGCAGGGGGCGCTGCTGCCGATCTCCCTGCTGCCGATCTCCCGCCTCAGGTCATGTCAGGTGCGCTCACACCGGAGCCCAGGCTGCAGCTGGGGCTGGTCCAGGCGTCTGCGTGGTCACATGACTCCGCGCCGCGTCACGTGACGGCCAAGATGGCTGCGCCCATGCAGGCACGGGGGTGAAGGTGAAGAGCGGAGCAGGGCCACGGTCCGGTCGTCGTGTAGGTGAGGACGGACGGGTTTGTGGCGGCCGGTGTGGGGGAGAAGCATACAGGGGAGAGGTGGGTGTCTTCTGTGGATTACTTGCCCTTATTACACCCCCGTGGCTTCTGACAATCACCAATGCTCTTATTTCGTGCTTTTTATTTTTGATAGATTGGATTGTTTTATTATTATTTTCGGGATTGGAAGTAATTTCATATATTTATTTTTTTATAATTTTGACTACTTTTTACACCATTTTTTGGTCCTTCTAGTGGACTTGAACCTGCAGTTGTTTCATCGTGCTATATACTATCAAATGGTCGCCTGCGGAGGGGCGTCGTAAGAGTAAGTGGACGGCGGTGACCGGGAGTGCGGGCGATGGGCAGCCGGACGGGGGTCCGCACAGGTTACAGCGGAATGTGAAGGGTTAATCAGCAGCGATCTGAGCCGCCTCCGGTCACTGCTGTTAGGCCTCTTACACAGGTCCGGGTGGTGTCTGTTTTATTCACAGATCCGACACCCATTATCACCTATGCTGCTGTTCACATGCCCGTGTTTTTCCGGCAGCACGGATGACAAGTAACAGCACAAGTCAACGGGTCCATGACAAATACATAAAGCATATGGGTGACAACTGTCTGCTGTACGTGTGTAACATTACAAGGTATAGAGACTTTGTAATTTATTTTTTAATCCATGCTGGAAAAAAACTGATGATGATGTGTGATGGTGAACACAGGCTAAACACAGATGACACACTAATGGTAAACCCAGATGACACACGGACTAAGCACGGATGACACAATGATGACAAATGGAGTATACACTGATGGTAAACAAGGATGACACACGGATGGCACCAGTACTGTTTTTCCAGGCGTTTAAGTACAGACGTGTGAAGGAGGCCTTGGAGGCAGATACTGGGCATATAACACAGCTCCTGACCCTGCACCGTACATCCACAAATGACATTTCGTGTACTATGGTTGGGAAGGGGTTAACGTATCATAGACCAAGGACCCAATTTTTTGAAGTCTGTAATGCAATTGCAAGGCAGTTGCACGCAACCACCACCAGGGGGCTCAGGTAAGGGGGAAAAGGTGCAAAGTGAGGAGCGCCACCAGGAGGCGGCAGAGTAGTCAGACAGGCCGGTCAGCAACATATGGGAAGACGAAGTACCAGAGGTCACAGCCATGCACGAGGTCAGAGACAAGCCAGAAATCAGAACCAGACGGGAGCGCGGGATCCAAAACGTGAGACAAAAAACGCAGTCAGGGTGCAAGCCAGAGAGTCAAAGCCAGACGGGAAACGTAGTAACAGAGGCGGAAAGCAGGAGAGAGAGATCAAAATACAAGCCGAGTCATACACTGTAGGGAACCACCAAACACACACCAAGTCAGGGAACGGGTGAGGCACAGGTAATCAGAGGCAGAAGGATCACTAGGGTATACGGATCAGCTGCCCAAGCCAGGGACTGCAACTATTACTGACAAAAGCTACCAGGAGTGGCACCAATAAATAGCCACCCAGGAACCAAAGAGAGGCAGGAAAGGTTAACCCAACCATAACCAGGCTGGGGAAAGAAAAGCAACAAGAAACCCCGACCTGGATCATGACAAGTTACTTTTTAAACTCCTTTCTGACCTCGGACGGGATAGTGCGTCCGAGGACAGACATCCCGCTTTGATGCAGGGCTCCGGCGGTGAGCCCGCATCAACGCCGGGACATGTCAGCTGCTTTGAACAGCTGACATGTGCCCACAATAGAGGCGGGTGAAATCGTGATTCACCCGCCGCTATTAACTAGTTAAATGCCACTGTCAAACGCAGACAGCGGCATTTAACCGGCGCTTCCGGCCGGGCGGCTGGAAATGAGTCACATGATCGGGGGTCAGCGATGCTTCTGCAAAGTAACCATAGAGGTCCTTGAGACCTCTATGGTTACTGATCCCCGGTAGCTGTGAGCGCCACCCTGTGGTCGGCCCTCACAGCACACCTGCATTTCTGCTGCATAGCAGCGATCTGATGATCGCTGCTATGTAGCAGAGCCGATCGCGTTGTGCCAGCTTCTAGCCTCCCATGGAGGCTATTGAAGCATGGCAAAAGTTAAAAAAAATGTGAAAAAAAATATAAAAGTTTAAATCACCCCCCCTTTCAAAATAAATCAATAAAAAAAATATCAAACCTACACATATTTAGTATATCCGCGTTCAGAATCCCCTGATCTATCAGTAAAAAAAAGCATTAATCTGATCGCTAAACAGCGTAGCGAGAAAATAAATTGAAACGCCAGAATTACGTTTTTTTTCGTCACAACGACATTGCATTAAAATGCAATAACGGGCGATCAAAAGAATGTATCTGCACCAAAATGGTATCATTAAAAACGCCAGCTCGGCACGCAAAAAATAAGCCCTTACCCGACCCCAGATCATGAAAAATGGAGACAGTACGGGTATCGGAAAGTGGCGCAATTTTTTTTTTTTATAGCAAAGTTTGGATTTTTTTTTCACCACTTAGATAAAAAAATAACCTAGACATGTTAGGTGTCTATGAACTCGTACTGACCTGGAGAATCATAATGACAAGTCAGCTTTAGCATTTAGTGAACCTAGTAAAAAAGCCAAACAAAAAACAAGTGTGGGATTGCACTTTTTTTGCAATTTCACCACACTTGGAGTTTTTTTCCCGTTTTCTAGTACACGACATGCTAAAACCAGTGATGTCGTTCAAAAGTACAACTCGTCCCGCAAAAAATAAACCCTCACATGGCCATATTGACGGTAAAAATAAAAAAGTTATGGCTCTGGGAAGGAGGGGAGCGAAAAACGAACACGGAAAAACGGAAAATCCCAAGGTCATGAAGGGGTAATCATTCAAGTTGAAGACCTCTCCAGAAACCTTATTCTAATCAAGGACAGGAGTGAGATATAAAAAAAAAATGCAACAGTTGGTAAAATTCGCATTTTACAAATCTGCCTAAAGGTTTATTCAGATGTCTGTTTTTTCAAGTACAAGAAATACTGAACAAGTTTGACCAGAGTTTGGTCCAAGTGTCATTAGTTTTTTTTTTTTGTACATTAAAAGTGGGAAAAAAAATTCTCTGTTCTTTTCCTATGTAACAGTCCATGAAAATCGGACCATACTCGGATGCCATCCAAGTGCTGTCTGTTTTTTTGTTTTTTTTTAAAGGACCCATAGACTTGCATTGCTCTTGTGAGATTAGCCCTTTTTTTCCTGAGGGAGATAAGGCACTGCCATAGCTCGCTGACAGCAGCTTTCTCCTCTCTTCTGATAGAAATACATGAATGGTCAGCCAAGCCGAATGTTCATTTGTATGAGGGACTCAAACAAAATTGTCTGCTAGCTCAAAGGATTATTCCCATTTTCACAAATCACTGTTGTTGGATAGAGCTTGTGGATACAAGCAATTTTGCTTTTTACCGCTTTTTAAATTTTTCAGTCGTTCTTGTGATATTAACACTTTCCTTTTGTTTTCATCTCGTTGCTTTGGTGACCGACCACCGCTGCAAGACAGCAGAACATTCTCAGCGCTTACAAGCTCAAAGTTCTGTTTTTAAGCTGACCGGGATCACTGGAGAGTGCTGTTACCTCCTAATCGCGTGCAGATTCATTGCAGCGCTTAAAAGCTAGACAGCAACGGTGGTCGGTTTCCTAGGCAACGAGCTATAAACATAAGAAAAGGTATAATATCTCAAGCACGACTGGAAATTTTAATAAGCAGTAACTTGCAAAAGTGCTTGTTTTTACCAGTGCTGTCCGACAATATCCATCTTTGCGAGTGAAAGCCAGGAATTAGAGTGCCGCAGCACAGCTTTGTGCCGCTGCCTCCCAGCGCATACACAGTGCTCAGCTAAAGCCAAAGCAAGCTTTACCGAGCGAGGCCGGATTTTAGGAGTTATTCTCGTGACTTCAGACCTCCCTTTAGCAAGTCAATCACGTGAGATGAAAAAAAGAGGGAGAGCGGCACTTCCAGCCTCTGGAAGTGCCCCTTTACCTTTTTTTTTTTTCCTTCTATTGTTGCTGTGCTGCACCAGCTAGACATGGCACCCAGCGGTTTTTGCCTCCCGTGGACTTTAATCTAACAACCACCCCTTTTAATCATATGAGACACTATGGCTCCCAGCATGCGCTGCCAGGGCTTTGGAAATTGTACTTTCTCAGCGACGCATCGGTCTGCCACTATTGGTCTCCACTGTGTTCTCATCTCCTGTCTTGTATGTTACAGGTTTACAGCACGAGAGTCATTTGGACATAACCGAGCCACGATGGGGCATCCAGAGAATCCGCAGAGCGAGTTTGCAAAGTTCCTAAACGTGAGATTGAGTGAACTCCCTGCAGTTGACCGGTGAGTATCGCCGTGTAACGGAGCCGCGTTACTACTCTACACAAAACCCCTTTAGAATATCCAGACGATTTTTTTTTTTTTCTATAGCGGCCAGTCAGTTTAGCATGCGCAGTCCTCGACGCGCTCTGCATCTTCTGCTCATGCATTCTTCACCATCATAAATATGAGTGGCTTACTTAAAAAAAAAGCAATATTTTTATTGAAAAATTTGAAGCTGTGATCCCGTTTGTAATATTGCGTGTCAATATCACACTTAGTGGCATATTCAAAAAAAAAAAAAGACCTGGCGCCTGTGCAAGGCTCATGACTGCCATGCTGACCTACTACACAGGCGCTTCCCACCTTGGGCGCCAAAGTTGTTAAAGGGTTTTTCTGTTTTTACAAACCTCCTGCAGCTTATTAAAAAAAAAAAAATGATCTGTGCTTTGGTCGCCCTCCCGGATCCTGCACTGAGTTTACGCCGCTGCTCTTGGTGTCTGTAATTGCCTGCAGCACTGACGTGACATTGACAGCGCTGCAGCCAATCATGGAGCTCAAGGTCATGTATGTTTAGTGTGTAAGAAAAGCCCCCGACATACATGCTAAATGGGTGCTCAAGGCTAAATGTCCTTTTGGCCTTGATCTAGCTGATAAATGTAAAAATAAGAAAAAAAACAAGTTTACAGCTTGGTGTACGTTTTTTTTTAGGACCCTATGGCTTTCTGATGTAACTTTATACCATTAACGTTCATGTCTGGAGCTTTTCATGGTGTATACGTGAAACAGAAGTCCTAAGCATGTTGAGAGCAGAGATCCTAAATGGGAAGGCATTAAAGCAAAGTATATGAGAAAGTAGCCGAGGTTTACTCCGGGAATTGGCCTTGTCCACATAAAACACAGAAGTGATTTCAAGTATTGCAAAATAAATTAAACTATACCTGTGACTTTCCAGAATAAGCTGTATTGTGTGTGTACATGATGAATGAAACCATTTCTGGCCATTATATGACTTGAATCCTGCATTTTCCACCATTTTCCCCTGTGCAGGCTCTGTAAATTTTCAGTTGTTTTTGTGGACACTAGCTACTATGATGTCTCCCATACACAGTACACAAAGACATGAGGGATTCCTGCTCTCTTGTCTCTATGTAAAACATATTCAAAAGCAGCAGCATGGAGGACATTATACAGCAATACTGAGCAGTGTGGCTGTGAATCCAGCTTCAGGGTGAGATAATCATTGCAAGCAGCAGCACAATCTGTGTCTCCCTCTGTTTGTTCTGTGACTTTGCTCCTTCCCTCCCTGCAGACTTCAATAGACAGATATAATCAAATCGCCATACACAGCACAAACAGAAAAGAGGGGTCACTGCTCTCTTGTCTCTGTGTAGCACATGTTTAGAAGCTACAGCAGCAAGGAGGATATTATATTGCAGAACTGAGCATTGAAGCTGTAAAATAAGCACTGGTGTGATGTAAAATACTAAGAAGTCAAAGCTTCGAGAACATTATATTGTAGCACTGAGCGGTGTAACTGTGAATCCAGCTATGGGATGAGATTAACACTAGAATCAGAAGCACAATCTGTGTTTCTCTCTGTTCTGTGACTTTGTTCTTTCCTTCCCTAGAGACTTCAATAGGCAGATATAATCTGCTTCCCATATACAGCACACACAGATAAGAGGGATCACGACTCTCATGTCTCTATGTAGCACATGTACATAATTAGCATTGAGGACTTTACAGCAGTACTGAGCAGTATAGCTGTGAATCCAGCTCCAGGGTGAGATTAACACTAACAGCAAGAACATAATGTGTTTTCCTCTGTCTGTTCTGTGACTTTGCTCCTTCCTTCCCTGCAGCCTTCAATAGGCAGATGTAATCTGCTTCCCATAGACAGCACACACAGACCAGACGGATCACTGTTCTCCTGCCTTTCTGTAGCACATGTACAGAAGCTGCATGGATGATATTATATTGCAGTATTGAACAGTGAAGCTGTGAAATAAGCAATGGGGTAACGTAAAACACTAATAAGCAGACGCATGGAGGACATTATTGAGCAGTATAGCTGTGAATCCAGCTCCGGGGTGATATATACACTAGAAGCAGCAGCATAATCTGTGTCCTTCCTCTTTCTGTTCTGTGTTTTTGTTCCTTCCCTCTGACGTAATCTGATCTCTCAGTGAGCTAGCTAAGTACAAAGGAAACACAAATATTAAAGGGGTTGTCAACACCTTCTTGAAACTAAATGTTTGGCTTAGCATCGCCTCCCGACGCGCGTCGGCGCCGTTCCAGCGGTGTCAATAATGAAGGAAAGTGAGCGGCTGTCATCATGTCTGCATTGTCATTGGTTCCGCCAGAATTGATTAATTAATATTTATATTGCCTATTAAAGGGCCAGTTTCCCTTTGTAAGATGTAGGGTTTGTTTTTTCTTACCCTTTTCTCTCCTGTCTCATAGGAAATATTTCAAGTATGGAAGCTTGCTGATCGGTTTAAGTGCCGCGACTTCTGGTTTTCTGAGCAGCCAGGTATTCAGACAAACCATGAAGGTCAGACGTGGCTTCCTCATCTCCTCATTCATCGTGACCAGCCTCCCCCTGTTCCAGACCACGTTCGTTTATCAGCTTGCTATACCCAATACCATCATGTCTGGTAAGGAATAGTTACCCCATATGTAACTATATACCGGGGGGGCGTCACAGCTCGGGATTTGGGGGATGTGCATGTGGATACTTGACAGATTTTCTGTCGACATTTGCAGTCAGAAAATCTATAAAACAACAGTGGCAGCAAAGTGGATGCAAATGCAGAAATTGACCTGCAATTCGGATCTTTGACCCCTTTAAGATGCGGCCATTTTTCTTATCTGTGCTTTCATTTTCTCTCCCCTCTTCGAAGAGCCACAATTTTTTTTTCTTTTTTTTCCCTTGGCCATACGAGGGCTTGGTTTCTTGTTGTTGTTGCAGTTTTAAATTAATTTTATCATATAATGTACTGAAAAAGGGGGGGGGGGGAATCCAAATGGGGGAAAATTGGAAAATTAAGCAGCAATTCTGCCTTTTGGATTTTTTTTTGTTTTTACGATGTTCACTTTGTGGTACAAAAGGGCAGAGTAACTTTGCTCCACGGGTCAGTACTGTTATGGTGTTACTAAACCTATATAATTGGCACCCGGGTGCTGTCCGCTTTTTACTGTCTAATGGGTTGGAGACGCTTGAAAAATGCATTTCTATATTTTTCACATATGACATTCATAGTAAAAAGGACACATGGACCGGAAAGGGATAAAAACAAAGAAAAAAAACAAGGATCAAAACTGATGTCTTGATTGAGGCTTTAAAGGGGTCATCTGATCTTTTGTTAGAAGTCTGCAGACGCTCTATGTGACAGCGGACGGCGCTCTGTGTGACTGCGGATGGCGCCGTATGTGACTGCGGATGGCGCTCTGTGTGACTGCGGACGGTGCCGTATGTGACTGCGGACGGTGCCGTATGTGACAGCGGATGGCGCTCTGTGTGTCTGCGGACGGCGCTCTGTGTGTCTGCGGACGGCGCTCTGTGTGTCTGCGGACGGCGCTCTGTGTGTCTGCGGACGGCGCTCTGTGTGTCTGCGGACGGCGCTGTGTGTCTGCGGACGGCGCTCTGTGTGTCTGCGGACGGCGCTCTGTGTGTCTGCGGACGGCGCCGTATGTGACTGCGGACGGCGCTCTACGTGACTGCGGACGGCGCTCTACGTGACTGCGGACGACGCTCTACGTGACAGCGTGTTATGTGGCCGCAGATGACGCACTATGTGACCGCAATCTTCTGAATCCTGGCAGCGTTAACACCACACGCTGTCAGGATTCTCCAGTGTCGGTGGTGAGAGCGGGCGGTCATATTATTATTATTTATTATTATAGCGCAATTTTTCCCATGGCGCTTTACATGTGAGGAGGGGTGTACATAATAAAAACAAGTACAATAATCTTGAACAATACAAGTCACAACTGGTACAGGAGGAGAGAGGACCCTGCCCGCGAGGGCTCACAATCTAGAAGGGATGGGTGAGAATACAGTAGGTGAGGATAGAGCTGGTCGTGCAGCGGTTTGGTCGATCGGTGGTTACTGCAGGTTGTAGGCTTGTCGGAAGAGGTGGGTCTTCAGGTTCTTTTTGAAGATTTTGATGGTAGGCGAGAGTCTGATGTGTTGTGGTAGAGAGTTCCAGAGTAGGGGTGATGCGCGAGAGAAATCTTGTATACGATTGTGGGAAGAGGAGATAAGAGGGGAGTAGAGAAGGAGATCTTGTGAGGATCGGAGGTTGCGTGTAGGTAAGTACCGGGAGACGAGGTCACAGATGTATGGAGGAGACAGGTTGTGGATGGCTTTGTATGTCACGGTTAGGCTTTTGTACTGGAGTCTCTGGGTAATGGGGAGCAAGTGCAGGGATTGACAGAGGGGAGAGGCCGGGGAATAGCGGGGGGACAGGTGGATTAGTCGGGCAGCAGAGTTTAGAATAGATTGGAGGGGTGCGAGAGTGTTAGAGGGGAGGCCACAGAGTAGAAGGTTGCAGTAGTCAAGGTGGGAGATGATGAGGGCATGGACTAGGGTTTTTGCAGATTCTTGGTTTAGGAATGTACGGATCCGTGAAATATTTTTGAGTTGGAGGCGGCAAGAAGTGGAAAGGGCTTGGACATGTGGTTTGAAGGAGAGATCAGCGTCAAGGATTACCCCGAGGCAGCGAGCTTGTGGGACTGGGGAGAGTGGGCAACCATTTACTGTAATGGATAGGTCTATTGGGGGGGGGGGGGGTCGTGTGAGATGGGGGAAAGATGATGAATTCTGTTTTGTCCATGTTAAGTTTTAGAAATCTAGCGGAGAAGAAGGATGAAATAGCGGATAGACATTGAGGGATTCTGGTTAGTAGGGAGGTGATATCTGGTCCAGAGATGTAGATCTGTGTGTCATCAGCATAGAGGTGATACTGAAAGCCGTGAGATTCTATGAGCTGTCCCAGGCCAAAGGTGTAAATGGAGAAGAGCAGGGGCCCTAGGACTGAACCTTGTGGGACTCTGACAGATAGGGGGCGAGGTGAGGAGGTGGTGTGTGAGTGGGAGACGCTGAATGTCCGGTCTGTTAGGTATGAGGAGATCCAGGATAGGGCCAAGTCTGTGATGCCAAGGGATGAGAGGGTCTGTAATAATAGGGAGTGGTCCACTGTGTCAAAGGCAGCCGACAGGTCGAGGAGGAGGAGGATATAGTAGTGTCGCTTGCTCTTGGCGGTTAGTAGGTCATTGGTGACCTTAGTTAGGGCAGTTTCAGTGGAGCGGTGTGACCAGAAGCCAGATTGAAAGCGGTCGAAGAGGGAGCAAGAAGAGAGATGGGAGGACAGTTCAAGATGGACGTGTTGTTCCAGTAGTTTTGAGGCATAGTGGAGAAGTGATATAGGGCGATAGCTAGATACAGAGGATGGGTCAAGAGAGGGCTTTTTGAGGATAGGTGTGATTGAGGCACGTTTAAAGCTTGAGGGGAAAACACCAGTTGTTAGTGATAGGTTGAAGAGATGGGTTAGGGTTGGGATGAAGACTGTGGTGAGGTTTTGGATGAAGTGGGATGGGAGCGGGTCAAGTGCACAGGTGGTGAGATGCGATCTTGAGAGTAGAGTGGAGAGTTGATCTTCTGTAATGGTGGAGAAGTTGGTTTTGGAGGTGGAGGGCTGGGTAGTTGGGAGGAAGGGTTCTGGGGATTGTTTACTAAAACTGTCTCTGATATGACTGCTTGTAAGCGATTTGCATACTCTCGGCCACATTTTGATTAGACGTGCGCAGACTTGATAAATTCACTTTTATTGAACGAGCCCTAGCACCTGTCGATATGTGGCTGGGAGTAGGCAAATCGCACACTAGCATTTTACGTGAATATCCGGTCTTGCTGCCGACACCAGAAAATCCTGACAGCGTACAGTGTGCACGCCATGAGGATCCAGAAGTCAGCAGATTTCTCACAAAGGACCGGACAATCCCTTTAAGGTTGCCAGGGTTTTTCACACAGATGCATTATATTCTATTGGGCTATTGCTTACCTTATTGGCATATCCTCCTTTTCTTTGCTATTCACATGTCAGAGGTTGTTTGTTTTTTTTGACAGATGATTTACATTAAAAATAAAAAAAAAATGGAGACGTCATGTTTTGGGTGCGACTTGCAGACCGAACTTGACCATTCAAGTGAATGGGTCTGCGAAAAAAAAAAAATAGCACACTGACACTGTCCGAGCTGCATCCTAGTGCTTTCCACTGTAGGAGAAACTTTGGAAACCTTAAGCAGTTGTATAAAGGAAAAAAAAATAAAACAAGAAAAATTGGATGCTACACAGACCACAAACTTTTATATCTGTCTATCCAGATAAAAATGCACTAGACAGGAAATACCATTTATAAAAAGTATATACAGTCATGGCCGAAAGTGTTGGCATCCTTGAAATTGTTCCAGAAAATGAAGTATTTCTCCCAGAAAATTATTGCAGTTACACGTTTTGTTATACACATGTTTATTTTCTTTGTGTATATTGGAACAAAATAAAAATAACAGTGGAAAAAAAAGGCAAACTGGACATAATTTCACACAAAACCCCCAAAATGGGCCTGACAAAATAAACTGTTGGCACCTTTCCAAAATTGTAGATAAATAACTTTTTTTTTCAATCATGTGATGCTCGTTCAAACTCGCCTGTAGCAAGTAACAGGTGTGGGCAATATAAAAATCACACGTGAAACCAGATAAAAAGGGGAGAAGTTGACTCAATCTTTGCATTGTGTGTCTGTGTGTGCCACACTAAGCATGGAGAACAGAAAGGGGAGAAGAGAATAATGATGAGCGAACGTGCTCAGATAACGTCTTATCCGAGCATTCTCGAGTGTTGAGACTGTCTGACAGCCGCAGGGACTTGAACATAATATACGAGCACGCCCAGATGCTCGGATAAGACGTTATCCGAGCAAGTTCGCTCATTACTTGAAGAGAACTGTCTGAGGATTTGAGAACCCAAATTGTTGAAAACTATCAACAATCCCAAGGTTACAAGTCCATCTCCAGAGATCTTGATGTTCCTTTGTCCATTGTTCGCAACATAATCAAGAAGTTTACAACCCATGGCTCTGTAGCTAATCTCCCTGGATGTGGACGGCAGAGAAAAATTGATGAAAATTTGCAACGCAGGATTGTCCGGATGGTGGATAAGCAGCCCCAATCAAGTTCCAAAGAAAGTCAAGCTGTCCTACAGGCTCAGGATGCATCAGTGTCGGCGCAAACAGTCCGTCGACATTTGAATTAAATGAAACGCTATGGCAGGAGACCCAGAAGGACCCCACTACTAACACACAAACATAAAAACCTAGACTGAAGTTTGCCAAAACGTATGTGAGTAACCCAAAATCCTTCTGGGAAAGCATCTTGTAGACAGATGTGACCAAGATAGAATTTTATGGTAAAGCACATCATTCTACTGTTTACTGAAAACGGAATGAGGCCTACAAAGAAAAGAGCACAGTACCTTCAGTCAAATATGGTGGAGGTTCAAAAATGGTTTGGGTTTTTTTGTTGCCTCTGGCACAAGGGTTCCTTTACTGTGTGCAAGTCATCATGAAATCTACAGATTACCAAAGCATTTTAGGTCGCAATGTAGCGCCCAGTGTCAGAAAGCTGGGTTTGTATCCTAGGTGTCCAGCAGGAAAAAAAGACCCCAAACATACTTCAAGAATCCCCCAGAAATGGATATAAACAAAGTGCTGGAGAGTTCTGAAGTGGCCAGCCATGAGTCTGGATCTAAATCCCATTGATCACCTGTGGAGAGATCTTAACCCCTTTACCCCCAAGGGTGGTTTGCACGTTAATGACCGGGCCAATTTTTACAATTCTGACCACTGTCCCTTTATGAGGTTATAAGTCTGGAACGCTTCAACGGATCCCGGTGATTCCGGTATTGTTTTGTCGTGACATATTGTACTTCATGACAGTGGTAAAATTTATTTGATATTACCTGCGTTTATTTGTGAAAAAAAAAAAAAAACAGAAATTTGGCGAAAATGTCGCATTTTTCCAACTTAGAATTTTCATGCCTTAAATCACAGAGATATGTCACATAAAATACTTACTAAGTAACATTTCCCACGTCTACTTTACATCAGCACAATTTTGGAACCAAAATTTTTTGTTGTTGTTAGTTATATTATTATTTTTTATTTATTTAGCACCATTAATTCCATGGTACTGTACAGAGGGTTAAAAGTTGACCAGCAATTTCTCATTTTTACTACACCATTTTTTTTTTTTTTTAGAGACCACATCACATTTGAAGCCACTTTGAGGGGTCTATATGATATATAATATCAAAAAGTGACACCATTCTACAAACTGCACCCCTCAAGGTGCTCAAAACCACATTTAAGAAGTTTATTAAACCTTCAGATGCTTCACAAGAATTTTTGGAATGTTTAAAAAAAATAAAAATGAACATTTAACTTTCTTTCACAAAAAAATTACTTCAGATCCAATTTGTTTTATTTTCCCAAGGGTAACAGGAGAAATTGGACCCCAAAGGTTGTTGTACAATTTGTCCTGAGTATGCTGATGCCCCATATGTGGGGGCAAACCACTGTTTGGGCGCATGGCAGAGCTCGGAAGGGAAGGAGCGCCATTTGACTTTTTCAACGCAGAATTGGCTGGAATTGAGATCGGACGCCATGTCACGTTTGCAGAGCCCCTGATGTGCCTAAACATGGAAAAATAAAGATTATTATAATTCCCCAATTCTAACTCCAACCCTAACGATAACCCTAACCACACCCCTAACCCAGCTGTAAACGTAATCCAAGCCCTAACCCTAACTTTAGCGCCAACCCTAACCCTAATGGGAAAATGGAAATACATTTTTCTTTTATTATTTTTCCCTAACTAATTGCGTGATACCGTTCCACGTTTGGTAAAATTGATAAAGCAGTTTTATTCTTCGTGTCAGTGCGATTGCAGCGATACCTCATTTATATCATTTTTTTTATATTTTTTTGGCGCTTTTATACTGTAAAAACTATTTTATATAAAAAATTTGTTTTTGCATCGATTTATTCTGAGAGCTATGACTTTTTTTATTTTTTTGCTTATGATGCTGTATGGTGGCTCGGTTTTTGCGGGACAAGATGACGTTTTCAGCGGTACCATGGTTATTTATATCCGTCTTTTTGATCGCGTGTTATTCCACTTTTTGTTCGGCAGTATGATAATGATAATAAAGCGTTGTTTTTTGCCTCGGTTTTTTTTTTCCCTACGGTGTTCACTGAAGGGATTAACTAGTGGGACAGTTTTATAGGTCAGGTCATTACGGACACGGCGATATTAAATATGTGTACTTTTATTGTTTGTTTTTTATTTACATAAAGAAATGTATTTATTGGAATATTTTTTTTTTACTTTATTTAGAAATTTTTTTTAATATGTTTACACAGTGTAATTTTATTTTATTTTTCTTAGTCCCAGGGGGGACATCACAGTATAGTGTCAGATCGCTGATCTGACACTTTGCAATGCACTGTGTCAGATCAGCGATCTGACAGGCAGTGCAGGAGGCTTGCCGGCGCCTGCTCTCATCAGGCGCCGGCAAGCCACCTCCCTGCAGGACCCCGCGGCCATCTTGGATCCGGGGGCTGGCAGGGAGGAGGATGGAGGAGACCCTCGGAACGCAATTGCTCCAAGGGTCTAAGGGAAGCACCCAGGGAGCCCCCTCCCTGCGCGATGCTTACCTATGCCGCCGGGACACTTCGATCTTGTTTGATCAGTGTTCCGGGGGTTAATGTGCCGGGAGCGGTCCGTGACTGCTCCTGGCACATAGTGCCAGATGTCAGCTGTGATAATCAGCTGACACTCGGCCTCTCTCCCCCTGTGAGCGTGATGACCTGTCGATGGTCATACGGGCCAAGGTCACATGGACGGGATGGTACGTTGGATGTCAGAAAGGGGTTAAAATTGCTGTTAGGAGAAGACGCCTTCACATGAGACCTGGAGCTGCTTACAAATGAAGAGTGAATCAAGACTCCAGCTGAGAGGTTTTAGAAGCTTGTGGATGGTTATAGGAAGTGATTGATTGCAGTTATTGATTCCAAAGGGTGTGCAACCAAATATTAAAGGGAATCTGTCACCCCAAAAATCGTATATGAGCTAAGGCCACCGGCATCAGGGGTTTATTATTATTATTTATATAGCACCATTAATTCCATGGTGCTGTACATGAGAAAGGGGTTACATACAGAGTTATAGGTATCATTGACACAAATTTACGATGACAGACTGGTACAGAGGGGAGAGGACCCTGTCCTTGCGGAGTTACATTCTACGGGATATGCTTATCTACAGCATTCTGTAATGCTGTAGATAAGCCCCCGATGTAACCTGAAATTTAAGAAAAACAGGTTATGTTATACTCACCCAGGGGCGGTCCGGTCCGATGGGTGTCGCGGTCCGGTCCGGGGGCCTCCCATCTTCTTACGATGACGTCCTCTTCTTGTCTTCACGCTGCGGCTCCGGCGCAGGCGTACTGATTTGCCATGTTGAGGGCAGAGCAAAGTACTGCAGTGCGCCGACGCCGGAAAGGTCAGAGAGGTACAGCGCCTGCGCACTGCAGTACTTTGCTCTGCCCTCAACAGGACAGATAAAGTACGCCTGCGCCTGAGCCGCGGCAGGAAGACAAGAAGAGGACGTCATCATAAGAAGATGGGAGGCTCCGGACCGAGACGCCCATTGGACCGGACCGCAGCGGGACCGCCCCTGGGTGAGTATAATCTAACCTGATTTTCTTACCTTTCAGGTTACATCGGGGGCTTATCTACAGCATTACAGAATGCATTACAGAATGCTGTAGATAAGCCCCTGATGCCGGTGGCCGCAGCTCATATACGATTTTTGGGGTGACAGACTCCCTTTAAGTTGAGGGTGCCAAAAATTTTGTCCTGCTAATTTTTAGGTTTTGTGTGAAATTATGATCAATTTGCCTTTATTTCCTCTTGTTTTGTTTTTTTTTTGTGTGATATTCCAGTACACAAATATGTGTGTAGCAAAACGTGTAATTGCAGTGATTTTCTGGGAGAAATACCTCATTTTCTGGAACAATTTCAAGGGTGCCAACACTTTCAGCCATGACTGTATTCTAGTAAAACACCGGCCCCACGATGCCTTAAAGTCTAAAAATTAGCTTATTGAAATGAAACTATGAGAAAAAAAACAGTTACACAGAAAATATAAATTGTTTATTGATTGACAAATATTGATAAAAAAGACACCCAAAATACAATAAAAAAGCTTAAAAAACATGTTGGTACAAACAAAATATAAATGATAGCGCTCATGAGAGAAGTACATTTAAGGACTCTAATACTCTAATAAGGTATAGGCAAAAATGATCCTGATCACAATCCATCATAGACATGTCTTTAACAGCTCAATATTTTTATTATGTCAGTAAATCGCCCAATAAGAATCAAGGCCATTGTATAACCTTTTACAAACACATTTTGGAATTATACAGACCTAAATTCATGGATAGAAATGTCACTTCTCCACCTCCCACTCCAATGTGTGTTTCGCGACGTGCTTCATCAGGGCTCATCACCCCCTGATGAAGCATGTTGCGAAATGCACCTAGAGCCATTTAAATGTATTTATTATATTGGGGCAGATGCCTGTTTTGTTTTCACTGCCCCATCGCCTCTCTACACGTTTTTTGGGGTTTATTTTGTCTTTTGTGTTATTTTTGTATCAATATTTGTGGATAATCGATTGGTATAACCAGTAAAGAATTTATATTTTTCAACCGATTGGCTACTTATTTTTCTATAATGAAATAAGCTTTTGAGCTAATGGTTTTGTAAAACTGATGAAAATCTGAGCTAGTGCACTGGGAGGGGAAAGGGAGGTAAAAAAGGAAAGAAATTACCAAACGAGATTTTAGGTTAAGTTTAGAGGCGCGGGCTGAACTTGTTGGAGCCGACATGTGGGATAGGGATCTGCAGAGTGGTCAGCCTCCTGGCGATCAGTGGGTGGATATGCAATAAGGTTCAATTCTGGGAATACCCCCCCTTTTTAAAGACAAATTAGACCTGGTCTTAAAGGGTTTAATAATGGGCTAGTTCCTATTGTTCCCTCTACTCATATAGTTGCAATAGGGCCACAGTTTCTGCGGTTTTGATCTGCAGCTGTTTTCCATGAGTTTACAGTACCATGTAAATCTATGGAAAACAAAATCCGCAGTGCACATGCTGCGGAAAAAAACGTTCGGAAACGCTGCGTTGTTTATTCCGCAGCATGTTCATTCTTTGTGCGGATTCCGCAGCAGTTTACATCTGCTCCATTATAGGAATCTACAGTTGTAAAACCACATGTGAAATCCACACAAACAACGCAAAAAAAAAAACGCCTTTTTTTAAGGCCTCTAACACTTAACCTGTCTTGTTTGACTCATGGCTGTAACCCCTCCATACACAGGAACGACTGAGCGCTCTGCTGGCAGCTTATCTCCCAGAATCCAAAAAGAAAAGTTGTGCCGGATAATTGTCTTCCCCAACATCATCTGTTAGGAAAGAGTTGGAGGTCCCCCCCATACACATTAGACCGTCGGACTGATGTGTATGAAGCCCCTTACAAAACATAATTTTTTTATATATATTTATGTAATGATGGTATTTTTCTTTTTAAAGTATATATTTTTTTACATTTTTGTCTTTTTTTTTTTTTTTTACTTTAGTCCTAAAATTAAACAGGACGTGTGACCACTCTGCCAGAGTCAAATTGGAGTACAAACATGGGGCCCTTAATAGACCTCCAGCTGCCAAGGAAATACATTGGTAGCTCACAGTTGCATTGCCGGGACGCCAGTCTGGTGACAGATGGAGATTTCTCCCTCTGTTAAACCACCTACAAGCTGTGATCAATAGTCACTGCGGCATCTAATAGATAAAAGAGCCGTGATTCAAAGCTGTAGTAGTGTCGGCTCTGATATATAGCGTACACTTGCTGCGGATGATCTGGACATTGTCCCTGTGCAGTAATTTTCAGTGTCTCCGGTAGTCGGAACCAGTGCTTGGCCGGGTGGCACGAATGGCTTAAGTCCGACTACTTATGGCCCTGCAGGTAAAATGCCGCGCACCCCCAACAACTGCTCAGTATTCTGCATTTTAATGTTTGCGGTTGTTTTTTCCTCCCTACAGGTAGGATGAACTGTTCTCTATGTAACACTATCCGGGGTACCTGCATCGGCGCCATTGTCGGGGGTCTGGGTTCAGCGTCCTTAGCTGCATTTCTCAGCACAGCGTACTTTCTCAAGTAAGTAATTCGCACATGCTGACCTCTGTAATGTCGTCTTGCATTCCGGTATCCCGAGAGTAGATCGTGTAATTCTGTGCATCCCATGATATACGAAGTGGCGCCACCTGGACTTCATTAGATCAGGCAAAACAATGAGATTTATTGCGCCTGTCTCGCGATTATTGATAAATATAAGCGCCCCCCCTGCTGTTCTTTTCAGTCCACCACATTGCTGGTTGTCAGTAGCTCAGTCCCACCCACTGGATCCTCTCGTAGTGATCCATGCAATCTTACAGCCAGACGGTAGAGCGGTTTCATCGCAGCGGCATCGGGCACATCAGGTGGATATTCCAATAAAGAAATCCTTCTCCATGTTTCCTTTAATACTTTCACGAGTTGGCAATTTTATTTAAATTTCTTCAGGTTTTTTTTTTTCCTTCCTTTCTTCTGAGATCCGCATTGTTTTTGGCGTTCACACAGTAATATTTTTAGAGCACCATTGATTCCACGGTGCTGTACACGAGAGGGGGTTACATAGAAAACACAAAGAACTTACAGTGAGGAAATAGTGACAGATGGGTACAGAGGGGAAATGACCCTGCCCTTGTGGGCTTACAGTCTAATGGGGGAAGGAGACAGTAGGTTGGGGGGTTGTAGCAGCTTTGATGGTGGTGAGGAGACATCTCCGGTGGTGGTGAAGGTGGCAGTGGGGTTATTGCAGCCTGTAGCTTTCTTGAAACGATGGGTTTTAAAGTTCTATCTAAAGGACCCCAATGTGGTGGATAATCGGACGTGATGTGGCAGCTCCAGTGGTGGTGAGGTGGCAGTGGTGTCATTGCAGGCTGTAGGCTTTCCTGAAGAGGTGGGTTTTCAAGTTCTGCGTGAAGGACCTGAATGTGGTGGATAATCGGACGTAAGGTGGCAGCTCCGGTGGTGGTGAGCTGGCAGCTCCGGTAGTAGTCAGGTGGCATTGGGGTTATTGCAGGCTATAGCTTTCTTGATAACATGGGTTTTCAAGTTCTGTCTGAAGGATCCGAATGTGGTGGATAGTCGGACGTGTTGGGGCACAGAATCTGAGGATGAGGGACACTCGGGACAAGTCTTGGAGGCGGTTGGGTGAGGAACATGAGTGTGGAGGAGAGAAGGAGGTCTTGGGAGGACCGGAGATTACGTGTTGGAAGCTGTTGAGAGTAGTTCAGAGATATACTGACCAGACATATTACG
Organism: Ranitomeya variabilis; assembly: GCF_051348905.1. NCBI lineage: Eukaryota > Metazoa > Chordata > Amphibia > Anura > Dendrobatidae > Ranitomeya > Ranitomeya variabilis. Next base: position 753,529,734 of record NC_135234.1, on the reverse strand, counting down.
GATGGCTTTGTAGGTCAATGTTAGTAGTTTGAACTAGATACTAGGTATTTGTAGAGTGAAGACATGGAAGAGTGGTGAGGATAGAGGTTGATTAGTCGTCCAGCGGAGTTGAGGATGGGCTGGAGAGGTGCCAGTGTTAGCAGGGAGGCCACAGAGGAGGTTATTGCAGTAGTCCAGGCGGGAGATGAAGGAATGAACTAGTATTTTAGTATATTCAGGGTTGAGGAAATGGCGAATTCTGGAAATATTTTTGAGTTGGAAGTAGAAAGAGCTTGTATGTGTGTGATGCAGACTCAGGGGCAACTCCGAGGGAAGATTTCCGGTACAGCGGAAAGTGATAGCTCAGGTAGGAGATGGAGGAAAGATGAGTTCAGTTTTGTCCACATTGAGCTTTAGGAAGTGTGATGAGGAGGACATGGCCGATAGACCCTCTAGGATTCTGAACAGCAGAGAGGGAGATCTGAGAGCCTATATAGGTGGTACTGGAAGCCATGGGACTTTATAAGTATAAATGAAGAGCAGGGGTCCTAGGACAGAGTCTTGAGGCACATTAACAGCGAGGGCAGGATGGGGCGGTAGTGTGGGAGCGGAGGACGCTAAATGTGCAGTTAGTAAGAGATTAGTAGATCCAGGAGAGGGCGAGGTCTTTGACGACAAGGAAAGAGGGGATCTGTAGTCAGAGGGAGTTGTTGATGGGTGTTTTTTTTTTTGTTTTTTTTTTAAGGACAAGTTGTAGTTTTTGCCGATACCACTTTACCACATAGTGTACTGAAAACTGTGTGGGGAAAAAAAAAATACAATTCACCCCATTGTTTTTTACGTTTTTGTGGCTTTCATTATGTGGTATAATTGAGCTGGCAGTGTGATTCTCTAGGTCCGTAAGATGACTGAAATACTACATTTTGTTTGATATAGATTTTCTTTGTGGTTTAAAAAAAAAAAATTCTGAACTTTCTTTAACAAAATAAATAAAAATTCCGCAATTTTCTGAGCCCTTCATTTTTAGATATTGCCAAAGCTGTGTGCTGGCTCGCTGTTTACATACAGTAGTTTGATCGCTTTTTATTGCATGTTCTGGGAAAGTGCCGTGGCCAAAAAAAAACAAAAAATCTGCAATTCTTATGGTAATTTTTTGTTCACATTTTTTTTCTGTATCCACAACACTGCTCTTTTGGCAGCGAGAAACACAGGTTTTTATTGTGCTTTGGGAGCGAATGACATGTGATTTGCCGATAATCCATGTTTAATGAATGTAGTTTTATTCACCGAATACACAGCTTTCTATGGGTGAAAAAAAAAAAAAAATACTAAAAGGACATGCAGATTACGAGATGTCTGACCCCTCATAGCTTTTGATTGTACTGTGAAATGCAGCTTTTCTGCAAAAAAAAACCCCCAGAAACCATAGCAAACAAGCTGCATGTGAACATGGCCTTAGGAGCAATGAATGGTGCACGGAGCTCTTATCCCAACACTGTACAAGCATAAAGCGGCACTCCTGGGCTGAACTTCTACTGTCTGTGATATCCCCCAGAATGAGGAGTCCTAAAAATGGGAATCGGCAAAAGTTTTGCTGTAGTGGATCCTAGAGGGCGGAATCTTATTTATTTTTTTTGAGCGTGTTGTAACGTACATGGGACTATTGGGTCTGTGCTGGGACAGAAGCCATTCAGATACTGATAAATTCCTCTTTTTCCCTTTACACAGGTACGACAAAAGGCCGTTACCAAATAACGTCTTCCGCTTCTGCATTAACCTCTACAAACCCGCTCTCCTGAAACTGAAGTATTTTTTTCTTTTTCAAACCATTTTCTGCATGGCGGTCAGCGCTCGTTATTACGCCGTGTATGAGAAGATGCTGATGATCCCTCCCCAGCTGGAAGAGGCGCAGAAGTAAATGCCGCAGTCAGATTGTAATCAGAACTTGATTTTTTTTTTTTTTTTTTTTTTTACGGCACTTTTATTTTGTTGTATTCTCTGATGGGTTTTGCCACAAATTCTTCCAATATGCAGTTCTTAATTCTGAAATTTTAAGCAACATTAAATATATATATGATCAATCAAATAAAGGCAGCATACTGTAGCGCC